>NC_056525.1:175578899-175647851 GCF_019175285.1 Sceloporus undulatus
ATAATAATAATAATAATAATAATAATAATAATAATAATAATAATAATAATAATTTATTTATATCCTGTCCAATCACAAAGAATCCGGGCAGCTAACAACAGTAAAGAAAATACCTCATAGGACATGGTTCCAGACCCTTCACTATTTTAGTCGCCCTCCTTTGGACAGTCTCCAGTTTCTCAACATCCTTTTTAAATTGTGGTGCCCAGGACTGGACACATTATTCCAGGTGGGGCCTGACCAGAGCAGAATAAAGTGGCACTATTACGTCTCTTGATCTAGACACTATACTTCTATTGATGCAGCCTAAAATCGCATTGACCTTGTTAGCTGCCGCATCGCACTGTTGACTCATGTTCAACTTGTGGTCTACTTGGACTCCCAGATCCCTTTCACACCTAGTCTTGTTCAGCCAGGTGTCACCCATCCAATATCTGTGCCTTTCATTTTTCTGCCCTAAGTGCAGTAGCTTGCATTTTTCCATGTTGAAATTTAAGTGACTTGTTAAAAAAACAAACACCTCCAGTTCTCATTAGGCCATTGGAGGTATTACCATTACCTTTCAACCTTTTTGACTCTCTAACTGCTCCTGACCGGGTGATATCTTACTGCCTGGTTTCATGCTCTTTTCCCTTCCCAGATGTACTTTTGCTGTCCAAGAGCAGAGGGAGGGAGGACCTAGGTGTAGAAATGGTGGCTTAGGTAAGCCTCATAACAATAGCTATTGGATGTTTAGATGTTCAGCAGTTATGCATTTAATGATTCTTTTAGAGAAACCTTGCCTGATTATCCATAAATTTTGCAGGTCACCAAGAAATTTATCTTTGGATGGGGTTATGCATAGAGGGGCAGGTTTGATTTGTAGTGGCTATGTTTTCTGGTGTTACTAGAGCCAAGGACTGTTTCTAGCTATATCTTTGCTCAGTATCGTCACTAGGGTTGGTGTCACCCAGTGCAGTAACTCATGGTGTCAGCCCCCATTACTCTCTCACATACCACACCCATAAAGAATTCTTAGTAATGTTTTTGTACTAATTTACCCATAAGCTGTAATTTCCATATATCACTGAAAGTAATGGTAATAGTTGTGACATAAAACAACTAGCAAAACTAAAATTATACCTTTAAATTACAACATCATATGCACAGAATAAATGTGTTTACATATACAATGTTTCATGTAGTTAAAGTGAAAATTTTGTGAAATGTGAGGTTTTTAAAGGATTTTTTTTAAAAATTAAAAATATAATTGTTTAAAATTGAATTTTGAAATTTGTAATTTTATTTAAAAAAACCCTGGGGCTTACTTTTCAGAATTTTAAAGAGATACAGGTGAATGTCACAGCCAGTTTCTGCCAAAATGCAGATGTCTGAGGAGTACTAGTGTCATCCCCACTTAAGGTGTCACTGGGTGTGCTCTACCCCCCATGCCCCCTAGTGATGCCACTGTTTTTGCTTTATTTATTGTTAATAAAGTGATATTTTTTGATATAAGAGGCAGGGCCTGAGCAAGAGAGCGCTGAGGATAATTATGGGTGAAGATGGAAAAGCTAGAGGAATGTTTGAGACAAGTTGGAGAAGAAGCTTGGAGAAAGAGAGAGAACATGAGTAAAAACAGGATAGGGATGAAGTAAGATTTTGGAACCCCCATTTCACCCTAGCCTACCCACCAGAAACATATAATAAACCTTCTGTTGATAATTAAATGAAAGGCAGCGTGCTCTGTGTGCAAATGAGTTTTCTTCCAAATAGTTGGACTTCAACACCCCCCCTCCCCCCACAATTTTCCTTAGGTGAGAACATCTTTCACAAAATAACATGCTCATTATAAAATGATTTATTACATAGTGGGGTTTTGTCTTCAGAGATAAAATGTGTACAATAGGTTTGAATGCTGTATCCTATCTTCACTTTTCACCATGACTGCACTGTTTTGCCTTCTCTTGTTCCCCTTATAGATAGCTGTACACTACTGTCTCTATATCACCTTGGGGTTAGTCGTGTTTCAGGAAATATGACTTTTCAAATACAGTAGTCAATTAATTTCCAGCATAAATATTGCTGTTAATTACCATCAAGTCTATGAATGGGAGACCTCCAATCATCAACAGCCCTGATCAGGTCTTGCAGACTGAGGGCTTTGGTTTCCTTGAAGGTGTACATCCATCTGGAATGTGGTCTTCCTTTTTTCCTACTGCCTTCTACTTTACCAAGCATTATTGTCTTTTCTGTTGAGTCATGTCTTCTCATAATATGGCCGAAGTACAACTGTCTCAGTTTAGTAATCTTGGATTCTAGAGAGAGTTCAGGCTTCAATTGCTCAAAGACTCATTTATTTGCTCAAGGACCCATTTATCTATAGAACACTTCCTGAGTACCACATTTCAAGTTGATTTTCTTCCTAACAGCTTTCTTCACACCCCAGCTTTCACAACTATACATAGAAATGGGAAATCCAACAGGTTTTTTTTCTATATCTAAAACATGTCTGGTACAGTGCGCCTGCTCCATACGTGGGCTCACCATATATGGCTTCCCCTTTATGCAGAAGCTGTGGTGTAATAATTAAAATGGGGCTTGTGCTTACAAGGAATTTGCCTTACATGGGGGGGGGGGGGGGTTCCCAGAATGGATCTCCCACATAAGGAGAGGCTCCACTGTAATTTTAATTCTCATTTCATAATCAATAAGATTTTGAGCATATCCTTATACATAGGACTATGTTTAGAAAACAATTATAGTTTATTAGTATTTAATCAAAATGATTATAGACATGTGTATTGTCTGAGCTTCACAATAGTGGCACTACTCATGGATATGTCATACTGAAGAGAAAAAACCAAAACAAGAACAGCAGTTGGGTCTGATGGGAATGGTGCGGTTTTGAAAAGAAATTGCTTTCCTTTATCATGAAAGAGATGGTCCCTGTTCCAGGCTCCAATGAAGATCGTTAATGATTTGCTAGATATTGTTTTTCTTAGTATTATTCAATCTTTACAACTAAAATATAGCAGAAAGAAGTATAATGATTATAATAATTAGATGGGGCTGTTTTAATCTTCACTGGGCATATGAGGCCATAAAGGTAAGAGATGCCTCAGCTCCAAACAAGTACTGCACAGACTGAGTCTCCCTTACCTGAAATGCTTGGGACCAGAAGCATTTTGGATGTAGGAGTTTTTTGGAACTTGAAATATTTGCATATACGTAATGAGATATCTTGGAAATGGGACACAAGACTGAATGTCAAATTCATTTATGTTTCTTATACACATAGCCTGAAGGAAATTTTATACACAATATTTTTAATGATTTTGTACATTTGTGTACACTGAACCATCAGAAAAGAAAGATGTCATTATCTCAGGCACCTATGTGGATAATTCTGGAATATTCCAGATTTTGGAATTCCTGATAAGGGAGAGTCAACCTGTATTTCTTGTTGAAACAGAACCCACTCCTGTATAGTGTATGCTGCTGATTTCGCATGTACCTATATAGTGCTGATAAAAACACTCCCAGATTCTACAAACATCTCCTGGCATTATAAGGTAAGGTCAGAAATTGTCATCGCTCAATTGCTCAGCAGTACTGGTCAGCGACTCCAACTAATGAACTGAATCTGTATATGTAATACACCATTACACAGTCTCAAGCATTGTATGTGTGAATTAGAATTAATGTTTGAAATTAAAGGCAGAGAAGCAATACCAGTTCTTTCTAGGCCCATGGACATCTGCCATTTTGAGAAAGTGTTGTGATGGCAGTCACAAAATTACTGCTGGGGCACAGATGTATATCACCAAAATAGATAATGATAATTGAGATCCATTAGAAGAATACATACTCTTTTCAGCATCTTGTACACACATGAGCTGCTTTGGACCCAAGAAAAAAATAAAGTGCAGGTTAACAAATGGAAACCAGCATCCTGTATCTCCAAACAAATACAAACAAATACACGTATAGAGGACTGGTGGAAGAGAGACTTTCGATTTTTATCAGTGTCTGTTAGGAAGAATAAATGTATGTGTAGTGCCACACACATATAATGATGTAGTCTATAGGAAAATGAGAAAGAAAGTGTGAACATGACCACTCTCATGCTTTTTCAGTAATACCAGGGCTCAGTCCCACAGGCTTACTGGAAAGCTACACCAGCATGAACTGATTTGTCACACTTCTGTATTTCCAGGAACTGTCTCCTGATCATAAAATGTTCAGAGACAGAGGGAAAAGGTAATGAAATTATATGCAAATTTTTATTGAGCAATTAGTTAACTTGCTTCAGCTTTAAATAGTTTTCTTAAGCGTCAGTAGAACAAACCAAATATGTTTATATTGAAGGATTAATGAATATCTGAATGTAGTTGAAACATTTAAAATTCTTTCTTTTTAAAAAATGATTCAAAATAGGTTTGTGGGCTGATCCCTTGCTCAATATTGACTTCTGTAGCATACTAACTATGCTCATATTTTTTACCAGTGCATCCCAACCCCAAGACTAAAATGAAAGTACTATGATCATATCTTTATAGAAGCTATTTTAAATATTTGCATGGCAATTTTAAACCTACAGTATACCTTCCAGGGTTAGGGGTGCAGGACCCTTGTGAAAGTGAAAAACTGCAAATAAAAAACTAGTCTTTTTTAACCTGAGAGAACACTTCTTTAGACATTTGTAGGTCTCCAACACAACTCTATGCCCAACATCAGGCAGAAATGGACCACTGAACAGCGCTGGAAGACCTACAAATGTCTAAAGAAGTATCTCTAGGTCTCAGTATGACTCTATAGTCACCTTTTGGCAGAGTCGCACTTGAGGACCTAGAGATTGCTAAAAAGAACACATTAATCAAGTCTGAGAATAATCAAATCCACAAAAGTCAAAGTCGCAAATCTGGAGGACCAAGTGTAATTTAAAAATGAGAATGGCAAAAGGAAAAAAATAGGGGAAAAGGAGGAACTGGAACAGAGGGCAAGTCTTCCTCCACCCAAACCATGAAATCAAATCCAGACCTCATCTTCAGTCACAAAATCCTGCCTTATAATTCTCTTTTCTGAATTGATCTCACTGAGGACTTATAGTACAAATCACCTCAGTGAGAAAAATGGAAGTTGCTCTTTTGCCAAATGGTTCAGGTGGAGTGGAGGACTCTCAAGCTCTCTGTTATCCTACTGGGTAGATTTCTGGTGACATGGTGGAAACACTAGACCTTCATGAGGACCAGGAGAATCCCCAAATGTAATGGCATTTTAAAGTAACTCACAGGGCTCTGATCTTGTTTGTGATCTGAGTTGCTCTCCTGAGCAACTCGATGTCAGTTTTTATGCACAATTGCATAAACTCAATGAGTTATTATTACAGATCATAGGATAAAAACATACAAAATCATTTTATATACATTTATCACCTTGCATTAATTTCAAAAGCTGGTTCAACACAGTACTCATTTTATGACTGTTTTCTTTGCCTAAGACTTTCAAGAATTTAGTGTTTTTATAGACTAGCGAGACCAATAAAAGATATATTTTTTTCTAAATAAAGGCCATTAAACATTCTAGTGATGTTGTAATACTGTGATTTTTTTCTGAGAGTGCTATCTCCAGAAGAATTGAGTATTCCTTTCATAGTGTTAGGAAAAAAAAAACCTCTAGAATAAAGTACATTTTATAGGCGTTAGAAACTGAAACCCAAATAATTTTCTGCTTCAATTCCTATAATTATTTGAAATGCAGCTCCTTAGGGTTCTAGGGCACTTGTGGCATTCTCCACACTCTTTTCATTAACATCTTCCTGTTTGAATACCTGGAAAAAGCTTCTTTCTCTTCTCTACCATTTTCTGTATATTGGTCCACTGCCTACTCTGCAGTTTCCCATTCCTTTAACCTTCTTGACCCTGAGCTCCTTGCCCCTTAGTTTTCTTCTCTTTCTGTGGTTAATTAAAGGTCCTGACATTTCAGGAGCTTAAAATGGTGTGGCTTGGGCTGCCATTGAAATGTTGAATCCTCACCCCACCCAATAACAAAGATTAAGTCCAGCTAAAGAGAAGGAATAGTTCTCTGCTTAGGTTTCTTTGCAACCATTAAATTGCTGATATAGCAATCATGTAATGTAAATGAGCCTGTACATTTTTCAAGAATGTTAAATCTAGGCAAATCAAAATACTAATCATAAAATTGTTATAAATTACGTCTTGTCTGAAAACTGGCCCCATGAAATTAATTTTTGTATTATGAGCTTCAAGTGAATTTTAAAGTCTAGCAAAGTCCTTAAGAATTATATACATTCCTTAGGCATTTTTAACAATCTTGAGCAGTGTGTTAAATTCTTTTCACATTTTAGGGCTTGTCTACACTAGGGAAAAACAACAAACTCAACCCAAAGCTGGTGCTAGCAGTCCTCTCAATGTACGGCTACTTCCGTGGAGATGCTGTGGTTTCTGGTCTTCAACCTGACTTTGTGTCAATGAAAGTCAGGGCGTTCCCCAGAAATCACAGAATAACCTCAGGTTCTTAGGTGTTTAGACAGCTGGATCAGGTCTGATTTGAGCAGCAGAGGGAAAGAGGATGGCCTGTTTTCAGAGCTGCTGCTTTCTCGCGGACAGGAGCTCTATGTAAAAGTCTACTTGGCACGCTGCTGCTTTTGCTAAGGTCAGACCGGGATACCTCTACAATCAACAGGGAGAGGGTAAAGCAACCCCCCTCCTTATTGGTCACATTGTTGGGCACCCCATCCTGACTTCAAAAGAGGTGGCAGTGTGCTGGGCAGACCCTCTCAGGGAGCTCCTGCCCTCAAGAAAGCAGTGGTGGAAGCACCAGGGGGGACAGGCTGGAAGGGCTGATGTGGTGTTGGCCCAGGTAGCCCATGTGCACAATGACATGGTGTTGCACTGTATTCCACATCCCAGGGCATGTGGTCACTGTCATGGTCAATCCAGGGCATAATCTGGGGCCAGTCCAGGGCATTATGCCCTGGACTGGCCCCAGATTAAGTGTCCTTTGTCTTCCGGTACAACAATCTCTCTGAGAAACACTGAAATGCTGTTAAATTTTACTTCTACATTCTTAAATAGCTTTATTTTATGTTTTATGCCAGTTCTAATCTATAAACCTTTACAGTATATATTAGGTGGATTATTTTTCCTCTTTCTTACTGTTTTTTTTAAAGATTTGGTTAGGATAAATTTTATATTGGGGATGCTCGGGTAAAATTTTAAGTAGGATATGAGATCAAGTGAAAATTATGGCCAGTGTTTTAAGACCTGGAAGGTGCACCTTTCAATATTTGGTCCCAGAACTTGCTTGGGAAGACAAATCTTGCATTGATGCTGTCCTACACAAAAGAATTACCGAAAACAAAACATAACAAAACAAAACCCCTCTTTTAGTAAAGAAATTCTTTTAAAAAATGTACTGAATTGAAAGCTGTAAGAGATTAAGCCATAACTCCCAAATAGGGTCTTAGGCCTTTGCAACAGGTCATGAGGGCTTTATTTATGGATCACTAGTCTGCTAGTAGTGTGCCCTGGGTGACTTGTGGTACCAAGATATAAAGGGGAGGAAAGAGTTCACTTCTAGGTTAAGTGGTTTTGAAACAAAGATGAAATTCCACCAGTTGGTCCCCTTAGTAAGAGCGTTGGGAACCACTGGACTATACAATGAGTTTTAAAGCAGCTTCTTTTAAAAGAAAAGAAAGAAAAGTAAAAGAAGGCAAGCAAAACTTACAATATCAGTGCTTGAACCCTCATAAGAAACTTTCTTTTTGAATATAGTAAGCCTTAGTTTTGCATTTTTTTGTTCTGTCACCACTGTTCTACAAATCACCAATGTTTTAATAGCAATGAAAAACAGACTGGCTTAAAAAAGCAAGAAAAGCAATTAGATAAGGCACTGGGTGAGTGTGTGTGTGGAGTATGGATGGAGTGTCTATTTTAAGTCTTTAAAATGGGTAAGGTCCTTTTGAGATAAGCTTGCGTCTAGTCATCCTTTATAAAAAATCTCCTTTGTTCTCAACTACCATTATCTCTACTGAACATATTTCTTAATATATATTGCCTTTTTATTCCATCAAGTGATCCAGCTCTTTACTCTTTTTGAACCCTTCATCTTTTTTTTTTCAAGGAAAGGAAATGATACTTTGGTTGTTTTGAATGAAAGCCATCAGTGTATTGAATCTTGGAAGACCAGTTAAGGTGTCCAATAATTAATTGTCTTCCCTAGTAGTAGGGCTGAGTACATTCTTTGGCTGATATGCATGGCTGATTAACTGCAGATTAAAACTTGGGTACACCAATTGAGTCAGTTCTCTGTGAAAAGATGTTTGGTGTTAATAGCATTTCTACATTACCATATATTAATATACCTTTTAAATTGAGCAATGTGCATTTAATGATTCTTGGAAAAGTAAATGTTTTGTCTGTGGCAATCAGTTCTGAAAAAAATGTTACTTTAATTAAATATGAGAAACTCTAGCCAATATTGAGCTACAGATTATTTGTTTTAAATGATTAGCGAATCTGTTGCAATGGAATAAGAAGAGGGAAGAAAAAGAAGAACTGCCCATACTTTAATTCATTCATTGTGATTTACTGGAAGTATTAGAAGTAAAAAAAAAAAAAAAGATTGGGAGTTGCTAAAATATTTAATGTTGCCATCTCATCATTTGAATTTTGAGCTCTGCATGTTTTAACAGTTTGGGCAACAAACTCCAGTTACCATGGAACCACTTGACAGAGGAGTGCTCCCTTGCTTTCCCCATTGAGCCTTTGAGTCAGTTCTTTATTTGTGTACAAGTCTTTGGGTTAGTTCAGTTTGGTTGGAGGTAGGGAAGCTCCATGGAAGTGAATGAGCATATCCCTCAGTTTACATGTGAGGTTTGAAACCCCAGCGCCTCAAAGGGATAATTGAATTGTGCTATTCAGTTTCTCTCTCTCTCTTTTAAAATTGCTACTTCCTGTATGATTTGTTGCTATTTTTTGTCTGAAAGCTGTATCATACTTATCACATTTTTTCTGATTTATTCTTCTTTTAAAAAGTGGCAACTTTAAGATGATGATGCATAAGGATCACAGTGTTAAGAATTTATAATTCTCTTGCTTAAAGGTGGAGACCTTTAATGAGATTCCAACTATCTGTTTGTTTCTGGTCAGCAAAGCAGTGTTCAAGTAGGAATCTCTCTCTCTCTCTCTCTCTCTCTCTCTCTGTTTGTGGAGGGATTAGACCATACTTCTGCTTCCTTTTTCTGCATTACCTGACTCCATTGCTTTCCTCAGCATGACTACCAGTCCAATCTCGCACTTGTATGTGCAGAATTAAAGCCCACTAAGTTCAATGGGGCTAGTAACTAGCTGTGGGATTTTAGGCAAAAGAAGTTGATAAGGAAAAGGTGAAGAGAGGTTGAGAATCTTGTGCATGCTGTGAAATCCAGTTCCATCAAAATGCACCCAGGGAATACCATAAGAAGAGCAGCAATCTTACTCCAGTTGAGTTAATTTCAGCTTTTCATATGCAGAGAAGATGCTTGCTAGACTATAGCCTTTATCAGGTGTTACCAATTGTAGTATTTATGAAGCAGCATTTGAAATGGTGATTTATAATTAAATAACTTATTTCAGTTTTGTTTTGTTTTATATATTTTAGACAACTGCTGTTGTGCACTTCTTCCTGCTCTGGGCTCATACTGTTTTTATAAAGGAAGCTTTTCATCTTAAAATTATGGGAAATTGATTTAAATAGTGATGCTCTCTTGGAAAATCAGATTTCCAGAAATGAAAACTGAACAGAAAATACAGATTGAGCATCCCTTATCAGGATTTCCAAAATCCGAAATACTCCAGAATCTAAAATTGTCCACATGGTTGGCTGAGATAGTGACACCTTTGCCTTCTGATGGTTCAGTATACACAAACTTTGTACCATGCACAACGTTATTAAAAATATTATGTATAAAATTACATTCCGGCTGTGTGTATAAGGTGCATACAAAACATAAATGAATTTATTTAGACCTGGGTCCCATCTGCAAGATATCTCATTATGTATATGCAAATATTCAAAAATCTGAAAAAAAATCCAAAACCAAAACAGCTTTGGTTCCAAGGATTTTGGATAAGGGAGACTCAACCTGTATTAATAGTTTCCTTGCCATTAAAAACCCCAAACAACTTCTCTAGGCTCTTGTGTGTTACTAGGCCATTCCTACATGTTTGAGTTCTTGATAAATATTTTAAAAACAGATATGTTTAAGCTGGGTAATGGTATGGTTTGATTCTGTGAGGAAATATGCAGGGTTCGTCTTATTGTTATACAAAGTGTAGCGACTTCCAGTAGCTGATTTTGAAATCATAAATGATCAGCAAATTGATAGATAGTTTTACTTTATTGTAACTGTATTTTGTTTTACTATACTACCAGGATGGGGAAAACATGTTTGTAGGATTTTCCTGCTTTGGGCATAAAAATGACTTGCTTTAGGTACTATGCATACTGAATGAAGGGGAGTGTGGTTAACCTATTTGAACACCATTAATATGCTTTTGCTTTTGAAGTTTCCTATATTAGAAGAATTTTAAAGCTTGCCTGAATTATATACTAACATGTTTGTTAAGTGATGATCAAGATACTTGGTACAATCCAGTCAAATTTAAGCACTTTTAGACCTGATTAATTTTACTGACATAGTTAACTACATAATTAACTCTCCCATTAATGTGATTTAAAACATTTAATTTTGTCTTGATTGTATTTATAGGAATTAGATTCTTATTGCTTACTCAAACTCTGCACAGATAAACATCTGATAACTGATGTCTTTTATTTATTATACCATGGTTCAAGAGCATTGCAATTTATGATCTGCTGTCCCTCAATTATTGTTAAAGCTCTTCTGCATAGCTTCATATTATACAGGCTTCACATGTAAACAGAATGCACTTCACATTCTCCATGTTATGTGGCATTGCAAGCTAGCTATAGCTTTGGATAACTCTCCCATCTCAACATATATGATATTCATGTTTATTACTATGTTGAAATCTGAAGGAGCAGTGGTAGTGTATATTCTGTTAATAAGCCACTTCTTGAATGAACAATCTGTGTCCCTTTCTCCCCACATATAAGCTCAACCACTGACAAAAACAGACTACAATGGCACCATTGTTAGTTTAGAGATATACATATGAAAGAGTCTTTAGAAATGCATTCTCTGGCAGCTTAACTGATTGCATGGTTCATTCATGTAATGACAAGTCTTATCCACCAACCCAGTTTTCTCATACCTAATATCCAGCTCATTCATTTGGTGCAATACATGTGATACAACTAAAATATTAGTAAAAAACATCTTGCTTTTTAGAAAGCAACCCCACTACAAACTATTACTACATCTGCAATATGATTTATTTATTCAACTCAAGCCCATTCAAAACTTCCCAACATTTTTCCATTTGTCAGGTTTAGCAAAATTCATTTTATTTTCTGTGGCAATGGAAAGAAGAAACAAAATATGTGCTGGAATCTAACCTCCTTGTCTTAAGATTTCAGATCTTGAAGATTAGAAGCACATAAACAGATGACTATAGAACTTTGTAAATATTGTCACTGTTCTGATTAGATGGCCATGATTACCATTAGATGTTTGATCAGGTGCATGAATGGCATTACACAAACATGGATATATGTATTTTTAAAACTGTACTGAAAAAGATTGGACTTCATTTTGCTTTATATTTATTTTAAATAGATTTCAATTAAACCTAGACTAATTGAGAATCTGTTTCTCCATCCTTTCCCCCACTGTTGTCCTCTTACTGTTCTGCCTTCTTCACCAGAAAAGACTGTTCTACTATTCACAGTGTTTTACCAGCCATTTTGCACTTCCTTTGTCCATCTGAGAATCTGTATATATTACTCTTCCAGTGGTGATACAATGAATCCCAACTGTCACTTCTCGTGAAGGACAGAGAAATGGCAGCTTTGTAAGTAAATACAGTGTCAGTGCTGAGTTGTCAATGCCTCTTAGGAAGGGAGCTGGAATGCTCAGACAGCCAAGTCAGTATGTTTGTTCTCCCTTTCTGCTGTTGCCTGAGCTGTTAAGAAAGTAGTTGGAGGCACTTAACATTTAATTAGGTTTCATAGGGTTACATTTTCTAGAACTAAACCATTCTGTACAAGAGAATGTTGTGATGAATTTGTGTCTAAAGATTTCCTCACCAAAAGAAGAGGTCAGGGATTGACACTGGCTTACGAATATCTTCTGCCAGAAGGACAAAGATAAAAGCAGTTGGTGTGTAGTACTGCAAGTAACACTGGATCCTGCAATGTAAGGTGGTGTAATAGTTTGCAAAAGATGACAAACGTAGCAACAGCAGCTTTTGCAAGAACAGCGAGGAGAAAAACAAGAAGGGGCTCAAACTTCTTACACCCCATTTCCCAAAACAGTAAGTTTTGGAAAGTTTCTTGTTAAAAGGAATAAAGCTATCCCTCATGTCACAGTAGAATTCAAAGATATAGCCTTGTTAGTTTGGATTAATAGGAAATAATAGTCTTGTAGCACTGTAGAGATTGAGAGAAAAAATTGGTAGTCTAAGCTTTCTAGTCATGTGACAAGTGTTAACTTCACTATAATTAATTAACACTAGTGGCTAGTAAATGATGTTATTTATAAATATTTTTTTATTTGTAACTATTTACATTGGGATCTTGATATCTGCTGGGATTTGAATTTGGATCTAAGATCCCTGTGGATACCAAAATCTGTGGATGCTCAAGTCCCTTTAAATACAATGACATAGTAAAATGGTGTCCCTTATATAAAATGGCAAAATCATGGTTTGCTTTTTGGAATTAACATTTTTTGAATATTTTCAAGCTGTGGATGATTGAATCCATGAATGAAGAATCTGTGGATATGGAGGGCAGACTGTACTTCTAAATTATGTAACTACTTAGTTCATAAGCGCTACTCTGTAATCACACATGAAAACTGTAATGTTAAAAAAACACATCTTTGCCTCTAAATCTAGTACAGCATTCTAAATTCAGCCAGAATTCTGTCTTTAAGTAATATTAGCATTGGTAAAGGAGGGCATAAGACTCTTTGCTCTGAAAATCTCTCTCTCTCTCTAAAAATTGAAATATATTTGACAGTTTAAACAAATCAGTAAATCAGATTTCTAGTTTTATTTTCTTTGATTTACTGGGGGAAACTGTTTTAAGGACTCCACAGTCTTATTCTTTTACTGTTTTTGCCTGACAAATTGGGCATAGTGTCATATATATTAGGAGCAACAAACGTGTTCCTTTCTCTTCTTGGGCATCCAGTTCTAGGATGCATACATATGTACTAAGGCCAACATAGGCAGAAAAAACTGTCGTAGTAGATGGTGCTTTATCCTAAGACCTTTGTTCTAAGAAGAACAACTATGCTCATAGCATCATGGTGTGATAATGTTTGAACAATCACTTATTTGTGCCTCAGTGGCTCATGGACACAGCTGATTTTGAGTATGCATTCAAGCTCAATTGAACCAAACCAGCCTTGTATCATATCGAAATACAAGGACTCCATTGGTTTCTAGCTCATAGCTCAAGTCTTTGTATAAACAGATAGCTTTATACACTGTCTGTATAAACTGCCTGTATATACAATCTCAATATATATTCTACAGTCTGGAATGTCTAGATGTAGCTTCATTCAACAAAAGCAGACTATGAATAAAGGGTCAAACCTGTGAAAAATAAATGGGATAACTTAATTGTATTGCCTGAAAGGTATTCCGACTTATATAAGTACTAACCTGAATGTCAATGCAGATAATTGCATGGTAGCAGACAAAATGTGAGATAGCCTTGAAAATCTTGAAAACTGGGGTGGGTGGGGGGTGGGGTGAAAATATAATTCTGCCAAATAAATGTCCCAAAGTTATTTTAAAATTTATTATTTTGAAGTAATACATACATAAACATAATACACTAAATTATCTTTAGCTAGTCTAAACATGTCATCTGAAATTTTCATAGATGGACAGGCAACTGTGCCAGCTTCCTCAGTTATGAAGTGATAAATCAGGGGTAGGCAACCTTTTTGAGCCGGGGGCCGGGTTGCTGTCCCTCAGGCGACTGGGGCCCCCTGCCGCCCTCGGAGCCCTCCTGGAGGGCCCCAGAGGCAGCAGCAGGCCTCCTAGAGGCCCGCCTCTGCTGCCGCCGCAGCCACCCACCACGGCTTTTCGCCGCTCTGGGCGCCGCCATTTTGGGCGGCAAAATGGCGGCGCCCATAGCCCCAGAGGCCGCTCTGGGCGCCGCCATTTTTTCGCCCAAAATGGCAGCGCCCAGAGCGGCGAAAAGCTGTGACGGGCGGCGGCGGCGGCAACAGCAGTCAGGCTCGCGGGCCGGAGGTTGCCGACCCCTGTGATAAATCTACATCTTGGCTGCACTGTTGCAGATTGCAGAGGGGTCTGGCACGGAAATACAACTGAATGCTCCAGTATGTCAAAAACAAACACGTTGAGATAAAGAGTAGATTCGACTTCGTGCAGAACTGTTTTCATGGGCCTAGAATGAATGTTCCTCTAGAACAGTGGTTTCCAACGTTTGGCCCTCCATTTGTTCAGATCCCAGAAGCCGCAGTCAACTTGGTCAAAAGTGAGGAATTAAGAGCCTGTACAGATAGGCCAAAATGAAGCTGCTTCGAGTCACTTTGAAGGTATGCTGTTTAAGGACTGGAGCACAGCTTTGCCACAGCTTCTGGCCTCTTAAGGTGCGTATGTCATTTAAAGAACATATTTCCAAAGTGACTCAAAGCAGCTTTATTTTGGCCTGTCTGTATGGGCCCCCTGGAAGCTGAATTCCAAAACATCAGGAAGACCAAAAGTTTGGAACCATTGCTCTAGAAAGTACAGTAAGTAATAATGGTGGGCCCTCCACTGTGGTCTAAAGTGGTATGCCTCAACCACAGCTTTCCTATCACAGTGGAAAACAGAACTGCATTTCTGCTTGTGATATTGCAATCTAATCCTTTAGGAGAGAAAATGATCTGAATTCTCATTTTAAAACTCTAGACTAGAGTAGAACTCTAACATAGAAGCCAGTTTTTCTTGACTTATGGGCTGAGTTCTTAACAAATTAGTTTAAACTATTCAGGTTTCTACTTTGGCCAAAGCAGAGGACAGCAAAAAGTCACGAGAGGTCTTTATACAATATTGAGTAAGCAAATGCATGCAGCTCAGGCAAGCAAGTGGTGCCCCTGTGAAAAACAAAGGAAATGGTCATTGACTACTTTAATGTGTTGAATTGTATTTCAAAGTTGGTTCCATAATTCATATCTTCCCTAATGTCTTTCAAATTCTTACTTGTATCTCTGCTGCTGCACCATCCTCAATTTGCCTTCCATAATCCTTATCAGTTTGCATCCTTGTTCTGGGTGGGCAGCTCCGAGTAGCAAGGTCAAGTAGTCCAAAGTTAGCAGTAGTAAAGTCTCACATAGCCAGCTGTCAGATCAGACAGGGAATAACCAAAATCCCAGTCGAAAGGGAGCCAAGGTCACAATAGGCAAGCTCCTATTGGAGAATCAAGAAAACATAAATGTATGGGATCTAAAGGTTAAATCCAATAGTAACAGTCTAGGGCCAAATGACAGCAAAGCAAAATACAAGAGTTGAAGAATTTCAGGAATGCCAGTAGCCAGTCATCTCTGGATATGAATGTGATATTCTCAGCAATTTTTGCAACTTCAGTCTGCTGCTTTTATGTAGGAATTGCCAGTACCACAGTACCTTGAATGAATGAATGAGACTTTATTTATATACCGCCGTTCCTTCGATCACGGCGGTTTACAACATAGAAAAAATGCTTTGACCAGAAGCCTTGCTCCTGAGGAGTTCTGTATACTTTAGAAGTCCTTTGTTACTACTGATAATGTTTTCTATGCATTACACTCTTGCCTTTGTGAGGTACCATCAATCTCCAGGATTTGCAAGTAACTCTGCCTGTTCCACTGAGCTCTTGTTATCTTTAAGGGGTTGTTGTTATGTGCTTTAAAGTCATTTCGGACTTATGGTAACCCTAAGGTGTTTTCTTGGCAATTTGTTCAGAATCCCTTTTTCTTCTGTGGCTGAGAGAGTGTGACTTGCCATGGACACCCAATGACTTTTCATGGCCAAGCAGGGATTCAAACCCTGGTCTCCATAGTCATAGTCCAGAACTCAAACTCCTGCACTGGGCTGGCTCTCTTTGAAGGAGCTAGGGTTAGGATCTTCAGCTATACCACTTGAGGATTGGGACTCATCTTGGGCTACTGACTTTGCTTGTTCTTGTGGGTACTACTGGCTGGGGATTTCACTTGAGAGGACTCTTCCAGGGGAGTCATGATAATTCAGATCTGATCTCTTTGCCAGTCACTGTTTCATTTCTTTATTGCAGACTGTAAACTGTCTTATGTATAACATGGTTCTGTAGCTGGTACTCAAGGGCGAAACAGATCGGCTTCTAGCTGTCTTGGAGGCATGGCGTGCAGACAATGCATACCCCCAAAACACCTGGAAGCTGGCTTCACGCCACCTGGCTGCCCAGACCTGGCTTTCGGATGCTCTGGCGGTGTGGCGTTTACATGCCCCATCCTGCAGGAGCACCATAAAGCCGCGGCGGGGTTGGAAAAACCAGATTTTTGCTGGCTCAAAAAGGAGTGGCAATTTCGCACTTCTTTTTGGGCCAGCAAAAAGGTGGATTGGGCCCATGTTGTGTAGTTGTCGCAATCTCAAACTGGCTTTCTCGGGGCAGACCACGTTGCCCCTTCAGGTTGGTCTGCTTCGCCCCTTAATTAGCCTTATGTAGCAAATCCAGTAATTCTGGAGTGTGAATGATAGCTTTGATAGAAGAGAAAGATTTCTGAGTAATCAAAAGTGGTAATACTTTGCTTTATTCTCAGTGGTAGTCATCCCTCTGCTCAGAAGCAAACACCCGGCTGAAGGGCTAACAGGGCATCCTGACTCCTCCTAAAATTTACCTGTACTCCTATTGGATAAATGACAGACATAGGGAAAGCACAAGAAAGCTCCTTGCTTCCTTATACATGCATGCCTTAAGTCAGTGGTTCCCAACCTGTGGGTCGGGACCCCTTTGGGGGTCGAACGACCCTTTCACAGGGGTCGCCTAAGACCATCGGAAAACACATATTTGCATGTAGCAATGAAAATAATTGTATGGTTGGGGGTCGCCACAACATGAGGAACTGTATTAAAGGGTCGTGGCATTAGAAAGGTTGGGAACCACTGTTTTAAGTAATGGTTCAACTTAATAGGCTTCTGTTTAGGGATGCCTTTCTCCTTCATTTTAAACAAAAACATTGTGGTGTTTTTTGTGGAGTGGGGTGTGTTAGTATTTGTAAAACCAACTGGAAAGTGTTCTAGCAGTGACCCCAAGTATATTGTGCTATTGGGACTCTATTGTATTTAATAGAATCCTGTTAGTGCAAATGTATTTATGATTGAATAATTTGGCTCTTAGTAATTCTCCTTGCCACTATTCAAAACAGAAACACAAGATACAACTAAAAGGTTGTTTCATGATAAGCATTGTTTGTGTTCTGAATGAGCTGAACTACTGGCAGTTAAACGAATGGTTCTTTATATAGTGAGTAATAAATAATCCCTTGCCTTGTTTTCCCCTTTTTATACTTCCTGTTCAGTTTTAATTTATTTAGCTGTTTGGGCACAATGAAAACTGTTAACTGCAACAAGAGTGAGGGAATGACGTGGCAACTATTTTTTATCATGATGTTAGTCTTATTCAGTGGGTTTTTTCTGTTCGTAAAAGTTAATCATGTTTTTGATTTGCTCTGTGTACTAAATCTAGGATTTTTAAAAATTATGCTTATTATTCACAAGCAAAATTGGATTCTTTTAAGACAAACATTACACATTAAAAAAACCCCTCTTATATATACCATTTCTTTTTCCCTCTCTTTACTGTGCTTGTAAATTAATAGAGCATATCTCAGAGCTTTGTTTATGTGTGGCTACAAGCTGAGAAACTCAGCTGAGTTTCAAATTTTAGAACAGAAGCAAAACATGATTAAGAAGTGTGACTCTCAAGGATGACTCTTCCTCTTTCCATCTTATATGCCGGAAATGAAACCATGGAGGAAATTTAAATTAGGTACTGAAAGGCTGTGTGGTCTGGAGGATAAAATCTAGTATTGGGCATGGAAACTTTGACTCTAGGTCCTTCCCATAGTATTGCTTCATGTCCTTTTGATTCCAAATTAATGCACTGCACAGGAATTCTTGTTGCAGGGGATTTTTTTTAGGTAGTCAGTGTACTAATCAGCTTTCTGTGGCTGGTTTAGACAGTTGAAATGGTGGTTGCATATCACATGGCTGTGACAGGATGGCCTATGTCTGCCTGGTGTCTTTCTGCTGGTTCTGTTGATGTGGATAGGATTATATATACCACTACCATTTTTCAGTTCTGCTCCCATTGTATGCTTTGCGCCTACGAATTGGAGTAGGAGATCTATCTTGTTTTGATACATTTTCTGTGGATAATGGAAAGGGCTTAGTTGCAGTTCTGCTGAGTGCCTTACACAATAGGCTTTCCCATCAGTTGTCATGTGCATACACAGGGTGGTGAAGGCTAATCTATTGGTATTCTAGTTTGAATCAGATGTTTCTGTATTGATAATGATTTATTTATACCAGTGTGTATGGTGCTTTGCTGAGAATAATAAGACATCCCCCTGCCTGGAGAACTGAAGACTTAACAAAGGAAACACTGGGGACAGGTGGGAGAGTAAAGGTGGGGATAAGCAGGGATGCAGTATGCCACTGTTTTCAGTGATTCATACTTAGGCTCCAACCGCACTGCAGAAGCAATCCAGTTGGACACTACTTTAACTGTCATTACTCCATCCTACAGAATCTTGGTATTTGTAGTTTTGTGTGACATTTAGGCTTCTCTGTCAGAGAGCTCTGGTGGCACAACAAACTATAATTCCAAGAATTCCATAGCATTGAGGCATGGCAGTTAAAGCTGCGTCAAAGTGCATTATTTCTGCAATGAGGATGTGGTCTAAGACTTTGTTGAAATAGAGCAAGAAACCAGGGAGCTTCGTCAAAGGCTTATATTTAATATACAGGGAACCTCAGCAAAAACAAATTGTAGTTTGTTGTGTCATGGTAGGGTTGCCATAATTGTCCACTAAAACCCGGGACAAAATGTAGGACAAAATCTAGACCAAACTGTAGGGCAACTGCAGGACAAAACTCAGCCCAAAATGTAGGACATTTAAGAAAAATGTTTTAGTGGACAATTATGGCAACCCTAGTTCATGAGCAACATTGTATCTTGTTTTGGTAAGTATCTGTTCACAAAAATGTATTGATGAGGTTTAAAATGTGAATGGTGGTTAGAGGACCAACAGTGCTAAATAGGCGTGATCCTACTTTCACTCTCTGATTCTTCCTGTAAAGGTCTCAGAGTAATCTGCTCTCCAGAAAGGTTTACTTCCATCTTTGGAGAGAGACAAAATGAAAATGATTTATGTCAATGGTTCTTAACCTTTTCTTTATCATGTACTCCCTTTTAATATCTTTTGTTGCTGCAACCCCCCCCCCCCCCATAAGACTTATCAAGATTTTAAACCCTAAAGTGGATTGAGTATTTATTTGAAGTGGTCCATCAAGGGTCTTCAGATTTGGAGAGAAGGGAGAAATAAGTAAATGCACACACTCATTATAATATTTTTATTGGAATGATTCCATATGCATTTAAAATAATAATAATAATAATAATAATAATAATAATACATGAACACTTTATGCGACCATTTTTTATTGATAATTCTTTCGTTTCTGTCACTGCGCCAAGCCAAGTTCAGTGCGATAAATTATGTTACATTCAAGAACAATTAAAACACTTTTGTCATCCACTGCCCTAGGTCTTTCTAGCCTTTTCAATCACAGACCCAATCACAAGACCCACTCCAATCTACTAATAACTAGAGATAACTGGCCCCAACTAGCCTAACAGTCACCTGGATTTTAGATGTGGATTTGGGTAAATGTTTTGAACAAAGGAGGTTGAGCTTTATGCATTTTGTCTCTTGTTCGGAATGTTTATTTCATGTAGCCTGACCTGCTAAATTGATTAGAAGGATAGGATAAAAAACTAGTCAGAAGGAGAAAAATAAGCAATTGACCATAAGGCCTAAATGAGGTAGAGCCATACTGAAGAAAACAGTTTGCTTAGACATAGAAAATATTGAAGTTCCTAGTGATTTCAGGTTAAGTTAAACTTATTATTATTATTATTATTATTATTATTATTATTATTATTAAGCTTTATTTATATAGCACTGTAAATTTACACAGCGCTGTACATACATACAAACTTTCTAATAGGACAGTTCCCTGCCCTCAGGCTTACAATCTAAAAAGACACAACAAAAAAGGAGAAGGGAATGGTGGTGGGGAAGGGGATCAGGTCCAGCAATTCTTCTCTCCCTCTGAGGCCTGGACCAAGGCAGATGGACCAGAGGGAGGGCTCTTCTTCTTCTGGAGGTAGGCCCGATGGTGTTGGGCCTGTCTTTTCTCTCCCTCCAGGCTGGATGGTGTCAGACTTTTACAAAATGTTATGAACTATGTTCTATAATGTCTTGACATGTTTTGTTGATATGACAACACCTAGAACACTAAAATAAGATACAAAGAAAAAGTTTAATGTACATAATTGGAAGAGTGTTTGCTCCTTATTGATGAGTTTGCATGTATGTCATAGCCTTTTGTTGCTCAGTTGCTGCCACTACATGCTTTTGTAATAATTCTGTATAAAGTTAGTTTAGTTGCTTGTTAGACCCTGGGCTACCAAACCAGAGTGCAACTGGCACTGTGTTGTTAAATAAACTGCTGAGTTCAGTCTACTATGAGACACTATTCATGAACCTTAGAGGAAAGACAAATCCCTGTAAGTTACAGCACAAGTATGATGAAGTTGAGTAGAACACCTCGTTCTCCTTCCCAAATCTTCTGAAACTGATTTTGGAAATAGGAATGTAACTTCCATATTATTGTGTCCCTACCCCACAGTCTGCAGAGTCAACCCAACAGGATGGTATGAGCAATAATATCAAAAGCAAGGGAGAGCACAAAGGGAATCCACAGTTTGATGCACCACATATCTTGCTATTTCTGGTAGTAATAAGCTAGGCCACTAGCAGTAAGCATTCTACCACCCTTTCTTTAAAGCAGAGGTTCCTAACCTGGGGTGCCTGCAATGCCAGGGGTTACAAGATGGAATTTCAGGGTGTGTGACAGAGTGATTTCTGTCCTTGAGTGACAAGTCATGAGTTATCACTCAGCGGGCTCCCAGTGTGCCTTGAGAAGTCGTAACAGGTGGCTGTGTTGCATAGATAACAGTGTCATTGTTTATTTCATCAAAAGGGGAGAATTTTATAATTTATAATAGTTTACAATGTTTCTGAATAAATTATAATCTAATTTAGATTGGTATTTTATGAACTGAATTAAAAGCTGTTTTTTAAAGTTGTTTGTTCACCCATAGTATTGTATGTGGTTCAATTTGTGGTTTAAAAATTAGAAATTAGACTTCTTCATCTTCAAAAGTAATATTTTTGTAGGGGGCACAAACATTAACCAAACCTTTTCTGGGTGGAGGGGCATAGAAAAGGTTGGGGACCACTGCTTTAAAGCATGGGTGGGAGTTGTGTGTTTCTCCAGATGTTGCTAGATTGCAGCTCCCAGAATTCTTCATTCTTGGCTGTGTTTGCTGTGGCTTCTGAGTGCTGCAGTGCAACATAGGGTTGCCATCCCTGAGGACCTCCAAACCGGGAAAAATTTAGGACAAGGTTTAAAAATGTAGGACCTTTTTTTTTTTAATTTCCTGGCCAGGAAATAAAAAAAAAAGGTCCTACATTTTAAAACCTTGTCCTCCTTCCCGGCTTGGGAGGAAGCCTCGGCCTCCTCTCAGGCCGGGAAGGGGCGCAGGGGCCGCCCGTCATCGCGACCATCGCCGTGGTGGCAAGCGGCCTCCTCCTCCTCCCAGGCCCCGGCGAGGCCTTGGAGAACTCCGTGATTGCGGAGCCGCCTCCAGGGCCTCGCTGGGGGGGGGGGAATCCCAGGGGTGGGACCGTGCGGACCCGCCCCAAACCTGGAAAGTCCTGCCCCCCAGGCGGGATATGGCAGCCCTAGTGCAACATCATCTGGAGGGTTGCATGTTTCCATCCCTGATTTACAGCAATGGTAAATTCAGTGCTCTCGGGAGCCCTGGTGGCGCAGTGGTTAAAATGCCTGTACTGCAGACACTCACTCAAAAACCACAAGGTTGCTAGTTCAAGACCAGCAAAAGGGCTCAAGCTTGACTCAGGCTTGCATCTTTCCAAGGTCACTAAAATGAGTACCCAGATTGTTGGGGGCAAATTAGCTTACAGTTGTAAACCGCTTAGACACTGCTTAGGCGGTATGAAGTGGTATATAAATGAAGCTTGTTTGTTTTGTTGTTTGTATATGGCCATCCATATTTATCACAATATTTGATGCCTAATAACTAGAACTGCTTTCCCAGTCTCTCTTGCAGCTGGAAGAGTTTCCCATAGCTTTCCAGAAATGAATTGCCACCAGGGATAGGCAAGACTTTGTTTATGCTTGCCTTAAGTTGCGTAAGTATAATTATTTCCACCAGTGGACATGGAAATAACTATAGACATGACTTGTTTATAGAATCATAGAATCATAGAGTTGGAAGAGACCACTAGGGCCATCCAGTCCAACCCCCTGCCATGCAGGAAATCCAAATCAAAGCATCCCTGACAGATGGCCATCCAGTCTCTGTTTAAAGACCTCCAAGGAAGGAGACTCTATCACCCTCCGAGGGAGTGCATTCCATTGTCGAACAGCCCTAACTGTCAGGAAGTTCCTCCTAATGTTCAGGTGGAATCTCTTTTCCTGCAGCTTGCATCTGGTAGGAGAAGTCATCATAATTATTACCAGGAAATGTTTCATGAATTTTCTTATAGCTTTTTCTTTGTATTGCATAAAACTTGCCTGACCATGAGAAGATGATGAATGTTTTAACAACAACAGTAAGCTTTATATGGCTCTCAAGAATAAACAAAAATACTGGTGTTTTTGGTCACACAGGGGACAGCAGTTAAGACATAAAATATGCTGGACTTCATAGCAATGAGTCGTGCATTTCCAAACTGGCAATCCTACGCAAGGTTCCAAAGTAATTAATCCTTCAGTCTTCCTCAAAAGAGATTTAAAAAAAAGCATTTAAGAGAGGGAGAAAGCCCTTCAAAATTTCCTTGTATTGCAAGACATTATGTGGATTCAGCTGTAACATGGTGAAAATTGAGCTTTATGTTACTGGAATACTGCATATCAAGCTATTCTGTAGAGAGTAAGGTAGAGATCAAAATATGTGATAGGAGAATTCTGAAAAAACTACAGTTTTACTTTCTGTCGCTGCACCAGTAGCTCTGCCAGCTGAAGAGACAAGCTGTTAAGCTTAAAAACTGGCATATCTCTTCAGCAATGGGAAAGAAACAGTATTGAGTGCTGTATTCCTGTGTATAGTTAGTTTGGAGTAAGCCTCATTTGACTTCAACAGAGTGGAACATGCATAGCATTTAACTGTAAAGTTTTGCAAATATAGCTCTCTGAGCACTGTTGCTTTTTGTTTAGACTGAGCTGGGCACATGACATTTTTGATAACATGCAGGGCAGTGGCTTCCAACTCGCAGGAAATGCAGTTCATGGAGTTTTAAACCAATTTCTACAAGGTCATCTTATACCTTGCACTTCTTGTAAAAATTCAGATTTTCCTGTGTGTGGCCAGTTCTCCAAGGTGGCTTTGGTGTGGAGCCAGGGGCAGGAGCAGTTTTTGATGGGTGGGACAGGTTGGGTTGGGCAAACGTCTCATGTGATGCCATATTTTCTTACTTCAGCTATGTTCTCCCAGTGTCCTATTCCAAGACTGAAACCACCACACTGGCTCTCTTAATTAATTAAATTAAGAAAACCATGAAAACCCACTTGGTGACCTTGGACAAGTTATATTCTATCAGCCTCAGAGGATGAGTGACAAACCCTTCTGAAGAACCATGCTAAGAAAACTCTGTGATAGGTTCACTTTGAGGTCACCATAAATTTGAAATGACTTGAAGGCACACAACACACACAAGTGGCATGAAGCCCCACTCCCAAATATACATAGTAATGGCACCAGAACCCATAGCAGTTTGCAGCATGTGATATCGTCAATGACAGGTTTTTATATTTTAACTCTGGTGTAGTCATTGGAACACTTTAGTTACTTGTTGGTATAATAAATCATAGAATCACCCTGTTATTAATTAGAAGGTCATAACCTTTAATGATAGAATACAGGCTTTCAACTCCAAGAAACTATTCTCCCTCTTTGGAATTTTGTGGGAGATCAAAACTAAACTTTGAGTTTAGTGATGAAAATGCTTTTAGGACTAATAAACCTATAGTATCTAAGCCTTAGATGGAAAGAACACAGACAGTTCCATGGCACAGTGGGGTGGATCTTTGATTGACTGGTGCTTTTGCTTAGCACATGCTTAGCATAGGTTGGGTTCGCTTTCTGTATTGACCTGGAATGAGTAGCACAAACTCAGGCTGAATTAAAAAAAAAACCAACAACAACCATATCTAAGAAACTGACCTTTTAAAAAAGTTTAAATCCTAATTTAATACAAAAAGGTTTAGCTTAGATTTATGATCTCATGAGAACTAAGTTGTTATAACTTTCATAATGTGCAAAGAGAAGGTTTATTAAGCAGAAAAAGAACCATGGTGGTGGTGGGGGAATATTTTATTGAGATTATAAATTATAAATTATAAAATTATACTTTTACACTTTCAGGTGTTCACTAATCTGTGATTCAGGAACATGTGAATGAGTGTATATTCTCTGTTTCTCTTCTCTTCTGTTCCACGAGGAAGAGTTTTATAAGCTTCTGCCTCTGATTAACTATAGCTTTTTGTATCAAACGTATCTGGTAAATTGTTGTTAATCTTCGCTATGGCTAATTCCATACAAGCCAATTCTAAACCATGGATTATGACATTAATTTGTTTCATGTAACCACAATTAATATTAATCATGGTTCTAAGTTCATATAACATGCTAAACTGTGGTTAATCTGTATAGATAAGAACATATTCATCCCCCAGCTTTGAGGAAAGCATGGATCTACAGAAAAAGTTAGCATATACAGAGGTGCTTTCTGCACCGGCATTTGGGACGTCCGGAAGACGTCCTATTTTAAAAAAGGGGCGTCTCTTATAGACGCCCCTGGGCCTAGTACGGACTCCGTCCGTACAAGACGGCGCCGGCCCTTCTACATGGCCGGCGCCATTTTTGCGTATCGGACGCTGAGCGTCCATACGCGTCGCGTTCTTTGTGACGTAGCGAGTGCGCCCCTGGCGCCTCGCTACGTCGCAAATGCGACGGAAAAAGAAGCTCCATTTTGGACCTTCTTTTTCGGTCCGCGCGGGAGTCGCGCCGTGTGGAGGCTCCGGCTCCCCCGCGGACCTACCGGCGGCGGCGGCAGAGCGCCGCAAAGTGGCGGTATGTACCCCGCCAGAGAAACCTTGTGCAAGTATTTAATGAACCTGTGCAGAGAAAGGAGGTTACACCGTACATCCCAAATACATTTATTGAATGTATCATCTGAACAGGGCTTTTATGCATGGAAAATCTTGAATCATGCAAAGTTTGGGGGAATTAAAGGCTTATAAAAAAAGAGCAATCTTGTGTGAATTTGTTCCTTCTGCATTACTCTGCTAATGTGTCAACTTGTCATCTCCTATTTACAAAAAGGAGCTGTCATCTTACTGTGAGTTTTTCACTCAAATGTTACACATTCGTACATGCAAACTGATCAAGTTAGCAAACTGGATAAGTGCTGGTTTAGGTTTGGTAGAGCAAAGTCTTAAAGTGAGAAATAGTAACTAATGAAATAAATTCAGTTAAATTATGATGGAATTAAGTTTTGAAGGGTGGGAACTGGTTTTAAGAAGATGGACTTAAATTGGAATGTCAACATTAACATTTCTCCAGAATTAAATTATTAATGAATTCTATG
Source organism: Sceloporus undulatus (assembly GCF_019175285.1). NCBI lineage: Eukaryota > Metazoa > Chordata > Lepidosauria > Squamata > Phrynosomatidae > Sceloporus > Sceloporus undulatus. The sequence goes on from NC_056525.1 coordinate 175,605,028, forward strand.
AGCCACAACCTTAATGAGTTAACAGATTTCACATTAGCCAGTTGATCCTTTGGTAAAAGCCCATCTTCCTGGGATTTTTTTTAAAAAAACTATCTCTCTTATTTTAACCAGAGAATTACAAGTTCATACATTTAGTCTGGTAGAGTAGTAAAATAAAATAAAGGTAAGCGGCAATTTAAAATTAATTGTTAAAAATAATATCTTTGATAGTAAATGCAACTGGAACAGATTTTTAGCTTATTAATTATTGACTTAATGTCAATAGTTGTCTCACTAACTTTCCCATCTCTGTACTATTGATGTTCATTCACTGAACATGCAGCTGAAAAAAAAATATCTCAGATAAATGTAGTGGATTTAAAATAGGTCACAAATGAAGCCCTGTTTATGCACTATTCTTTCTTCAACATGAGAACAGGGGAACACTTAATTCTGCTCCCTCTATTAAAACTTTCCTTACGTGGAAAGAGATGATTCTGAAGTGGAGATGCAAGTGTTCTCATAATAATAAATAATAAAAGTTTTATTTATATTGCCCTGCCTCTCCCTTCGGATCGAGGCGGGTTTACAACCTGATAAAACCATAAATACAATCATAAAATGCAATACCGTAAAATACAATACTTAAAATACAATCACAATCCAGGAACAGTAAAAATTCAAAACATGCTACAGTGGTCAATTACAGGGAATCAATCTGACAGATAATATGGTGTCTTAATCAGGATCAGGAGGGTATGCCCTTCTCATGGAGGCTTTCCACATGCACAAGATCCCATAAGACCTGATATTTTCCAAGATTATTGCTTGTGATGAGAGCTTCTGTAGGAACATGAATTTCTCTTCAGACATGCCACTTTCCACATGAAGAAAGCAATGGTGGAGAAGGGCAGGGCTAGATGCTTCCTTGCTCGTGCATTTAAGAAAATGTGGTGAGTAACACTAGACCAAGGCTTAATCGTTTAACTTGTAACAGGTGGTGGGACAATATGTGGCCTTTGAGATGCAATTTCTTTGCCTGGATCTGCAGGCTGCAAAGGAAGCATAAGAGCAGCTAAATGTTCAAACCCTCAGGGACTAAATAGTCTCTGTGGGTTTGAACATTTGCTAAACTTAGGTTGCATAATTTCCAGTCATATGAAGTGGAGAGTCGAGAACTGTTTACAAAACTGTTTAATGCAGTAGTTCTTACTCTGTATTGTGTGGACCTGAGGGGCCTGTGATGTCCTCACAAGGGGTCCATGAATGGCTTGAAGAAATATTATGAGCTTGAGAGTCAACTGATCAGATGGGTGGTTTCCAAAAGGCTCTAGCACATCCTATTGAACACTGGCCGTAGAGGTAATTTTAAGCATTTATATAAAAGAATTCACTCAATCTGGCCCCAGCCAGACACCGTCTCTGCCACATCACCAGTGGGGGAAGATTTGAGGATGGTAGTGGTGAATATCAGTCATGTTGCCATTCACTTCACTTATTTATGAGGTGGCTTATGGGTTTGTAGTTGTTTATTCAGGGGTTCTTCCTGAATAATGAGGGGAGGATGAAAGCTTCTCACAGCGCAGATTTTCCAACCTCAGCACTGCCACCCCAGCACTTTTTGGCAGGGGAAACAATCGCTCCCATTCCAACCCCTCAGCCAGCTCATAAGAAGGGAACAGCCAACCCTTTCCTGCCAAAATGCCTATCACATAAATGTCTATCTGCCTCTGGACTTATGGCAGGGGATGAAAAGGGGAAGGGCGGGGGGTCAGTGGGGGAGGAGGTGGCTGAGCAGTGGAGCACCATGTGACAGGAGCCAAGGCAAAGGTTGCTCGCTGGCTGAGCCTACGCTCCAGTCGCAAACTGATGGAAGAAAAATCTTCCATCCCCCTCCAGCACCTCTGAGGAAAGGTTTAATGGATGGTGTAGTGGTGGCAACCCCTGCAAAACCGGGATCCCTTTTGTTACACAGCTTGTGGAAAAGGAACCAAATTTGTTCCTTTTCAGGATGGAAAAGATAAGGAAGGGACAAATTCTTAATGCCCCATTGCCAAAGAGTTGCAGTCTCTGTCAGGCATTTTTTCCTCCAAAAGTAAGAAGTAGGAGCTTTGGAAAAGTAAGAAAGTGTTTTTTTTTAAAGACTGCAAGTGGTTCTAAGAATGAAAACGCAGTTTAATTGAAAGTTTCTCAACTAATAGGAAGAAGCAGAAACCCACACACAATGGCTGAAGAACTTATATAACCTGCTGCAAAGTGATTTCTCAATTGATCAATGTGCAAATTTACAGCGCTTTATAAATAAAATGTAATAATAAGAATAAGAATAATAAGAAGGCTGCTAAGGACTTTTCCTTAACACCATTGTCAGATAACACAGTTGTGAAGTGAATTAGCAATTTGTCAACCAATGCCAAGGAGTAGTTATTAGAAAGAATTTATATGTCCCCCACTTTTGCTCTGCAACCAGATACTAGAAAAACTAAAACAGATGTTAAATGAGTAACTCAGACCACCAAATTTAAGAGTTTTTAAAGCAGATTTGCAAAGATATGGACAGCTTTGCTACTTTGAAAATCATGGGCTATCACAAGGTAAAGTTTTGTCCCTTTTTGGGGAATTGAGAGATAAGATTATTCCTCACGGAGAAGCAATTTCACTTCCGCAATCATTTGACAGATTTTTCTTGGTTAATAAAATTAGCATATATCTTCATCCATATAAATACGCTCAATTTAAACCTTCTAGGAGAAAAGGTTACAGTTTTTCAAGTTCAAGACAAGGTTGAAGCAATGATGAAAATGTTGCAGTTGTGGTATCATGGTCTATTGAACCAAGACTATGAGAAGACATTTCCAAACCTCACAAATTTCCTTTGTTAAACCAGTTATACAGTTTTTTGAGGGAAAGATATCACTTTTTGCACAACATTTGGAATCACAATTTCTGTGAATATATTCCTGTTTCTAATGCAAACAAATATAGGGTTAGAGGTCCATTTTGAGTTAATGTGTATGAACTAGAGGGATTCGCAGCAAGTGGAAGACAAGATAATAGAAATATCCACAGATGGTACTCTGAAACTTCAATTTAAGGAACAGTCCCAATTTCTGGGTTCACTTGCAAGAGATTTTCCAGAACGATCGAAGAGGCTATGAAAGTACTGACACCTTTTATAAGAACATACTTGTGTGAAAAATCATTTTCTGCTCTCATTTATCTTATATATATATAGAAACCATTTTAAAAACAGAGTCAGAACTCAGAATACTCGTTTCAACTATTAAGCCCTATACAACAAGGACTGTAAGTGAAATATGCGGCACTAGCCATCTCATATATTAATTAATTAAGATTAGCAAGTAATCTTAGGCTATAGCTCAGTGTTCAGGTATTGATGATGATGATGATGATATACGGAATCGTTCTTAAAAAAATAGGAGTGTGTGCATTCACTTATTTCTCCCTTCTCTCCGAATTTGAAGACCCTGTTTGATGCACTTGAGGGTTCTAAATGAGTTAGGTTTTGGTGATCCATAGCAACAAAAGGTATTTAAAGGAGGTTCATGGTAAAAGAAAGACCAAGAAACACTGGTTTAATGCATATTGATAGTGATTTTGATTGAAGGAAACAGATCACCTGTTTGTTTGTGAAATGACTATGTCTTTAAGGAGAACTAAAGAGGAAAGAGACCTATGTTTTTGTTTTTCTGTTACAGTTCCCCGTTTCTGGTATTGCTTCCCTACCTTTAGAGTAGTGGGTTGTATCTTTGAATGTAACATGCCAAAGTTAGCATAAGGTTGCTGTTGCTTTTCTCAGCTGGAATGATTAGTACTTGAAAGCTCAGAAATTGCGGGAAGCTAATAGCTGAGCATTACATTTCACAATAATTAATCAAGTAGGTGACAATTAACTTTGCCAATATTGACTCCTAAGCCATAATTGTCCACTGAAATGAATGAGAGCATTGATTGATATGTAAGAGCTATTGTAATTTGCCCAATTGCAATTATTGAGAGAGATCACTTTTCATTTTGTTCTTTCTGGAGAAGAACATTTTCAATCATATTTGTAATCTGGTTGAATCCTGTATTAACCTAAACTGGCCTTACATCAAATCCAAATTTATAAATAGAAAATTGATATCAAAATGTATGCATCAAACACAGCATTAAAAAAGTTGGCTGGATATAACTGCCAGCCATGTCTGAACAAATCCATTATGGCTGAATTTCAGACTAACATAGTTATGGCCAACTGACTATTTTACTTATATGTAGGTGTGATGTAGATGTATCTCATCTACCTATTGGTTTCTAAAGAATGTGTGTGCATAGCCAAAATGTGTTGGGATTGTGGCCATTAATAACTTACTTAATTTTTTTTGGCGTAAATGCCATATTAAATGCTCCTAAATATGTATAATGATGGAAAAAAGGGCACAAAAGTTTTTCATATGATGGCACGTATGAGTATATATCATCCTTCTAATCAATATATGTATTAAGCAGTGCTATAAGTAAATACTCAACGCAGAAGATTCTGCAGGCTTCTTTTATTGGCAGAATAATTTGAGACTGAGAGAACCTTTCCCCCCGCATCATAACTGTTAGCCTAAGCAGATAGCTACTTGGACAAGCATCTGTATAGACCATACACTTGTGCTAATATCCACATGGTATTTATTTTTTCACTGCACCAGTGCATACTGAAATAAAAGACAGGTCAAATCTGTTTTATGTGATAGCCTTTGTTGGTCAAGGCTTTCTTAGGCCTCATTCCCACTTACAAATAAATTGGTTTGCAATCTGAATCGATGGATCAATTTGACAGCAGAGTGTAGTTCACACTATATTTGCCCCAATTGCTTCCCCTGCCCTGTAAAATAACCCACTTTTCATTTACATTGATAAATGAATTGATTCCAAATGGGCCCACTTCAGCCAGCCGAAGGGCAAATTTAAATCGATTCTGATCCACATTTCTTTCACATTTGCAAAAAATCGATTTATTGAAAAAGATGTGGAAAAAAATGGGCATCAAAAAGATACATGTTAAATGGGTCTAGTGCATGGCTCCCCTCTCCGAACTGCTTCAGTGATTCAGTTCAAGTGCATACCAGGGTCATTTAAACCACCTCAAACCAGTTTGCAAAACAGTTTAACATGTAGTGGGAATGAGGCTTTAGAAACTATTGGCTTCTAGAGGTAATTTTGGCAAGTGGCTGTGGTGAGATTCCATTACAAGTCAGGAGAAATAAACTCCTGTAGTTCTAACATGAAATTATAAAAATATAGTTCTTTCTTCTGGTTAGAAATCAGCCCATCACATTGTTTTCAATGATGTGCCACTCAGGTTATGCACCGAGTGCCTTCTTCAAATGTCACCACCATCTCAGGCTAGGTATATAATGATTAGACACAGCCTTTTCATTTTTGGAATCCTGTCTTTGGAATGCTGTTTGCAGGTAAGTTTCTCTGGATCCTATTATAATATATTTTAACCTGTTGAAAATCTTATATTTTATAGGGTTTAAATTGCCATTATTTCGGACTGCCTTTTTCCTTTAGGGAGAGCCAGCATGGTCTAGTGCTTTGAGTGTTGGAGTAGGACACTGGAAGGTCAGGGTTCAAATCCCTGCTTGTCCATGGAAACCCACTGGATGACCTTGGTCTAGTCACATTCTCTCAGCCTTAGAGAAAAGCAAAGCAACCCCCCTCTTAACAAATTCTGCCAAAACCCCCCCAAACAAACCCCAATTTGCCTTAGCATTGCCCAGAAATAACTTGAAGGCACACAACAGCAACAATTGTTTAAGTACAGTACTTGCTCATATTATATTTCTGTTTTTCTTGTTCTAGCATTGTACTTCTTAATCTATTTTAAAAATTTCTGTATTCCCTCCCAAGGTAGTGGGCATGGTTTTCCTTCACTTCCATTTCCCTCTTTCATGATGACTCACTGAAGTAGTTTACAGAAAGATGGTGAATGGCCAAAGATTACTCAGTTGTAGTCTAGTATTCTTAACCATTACATCTCCCGTTTTCTTATTTTTGTTATCTTAATATTCAATTCTTTTTTAAAAAAAATTCTGCAAACTGCCTAGAAATATGATGGGTTGAATTTAGATTTACACTCATAGCAGATGTACACTTCCCCTTTCTTCCAGCAGCAACTATTCCTTCTCTCTAAAACTGCTACGCATTCAGAGAACCCTGCCTAATGAGGTAACTTAGGATGCGGAGGTTAGGTAGAGCACCCTTACTCAAGTGGAGATCGTCTGCGAGCTGAAGGCAGATTGTGGATCCAGCCCAAAGTAAAGATTATAAACATAGTTTATAAACATATTAAAGAAAGCAATGACCAAAATTGGCCAGTGCCCAGTTCATTGTTTAATGTGCTATACTGGTGTGGAAAATCAGCATTCTGAATTAAACACGCCGTCTCCAGACACAGAGGAGACTTTCCAGAAAACTGCCCTCTGCATGTGGTGGTCTGATGGATAGGACAAGGCTAGTGTGCTCCCTCTCCTCATATGTTTAATCTCCATAGCTATAGAACAGGGCTATGCGCAGTAAGTAGACAGTTCTGCAGCAAACAGAGCCACGTTAGCAACCATAACAACAAAGTTATAAAAGCAAAACTTAATCCTCTCCTTTTGCCTTTGCCCCAAACTATCTGGTTGCCTTTTCAGTAGAAATTATATTTTTAAACAATACAATCCATTTTCGGTTGAAAAATGAGCTGCAAATGATCATTAAAATATATGAATCCCTAAAGGCAGACGTTGATAATGAAAGAGCTGAGACAGTAGCAATGCCTATGTGTCAGATGTCAACTTCAAAGGATTGTTTGATTTTTATTTATATTTTATAGAGATTTGTGTATGTGCGTGTGTGTACCTTTTTTTATTTAAAGAAAAGGTCTTTTGAGCTTTGTTATCAAACAAACCTGTAATTCCCTTAAGGTATTTCCACCCCGGTTAATGAAATGCTAATGAATACTGTATTGTTACAGAACACATACAAATAAATACATCTGTTGTTTTCTTATATGGGACATAATGCTCACCTGTGTTTTTAACCTTTTTTTGTTGCTTATTTAATATCACCTATCTTATATTGGTTTTGAAATCTATGGAGAAAACAGGAGACATTTTAATACTGTATACTTTATTGAAAACAGGGGTCCTTACTGTCAATTTACAAGCTCACTGGGTGGCCTTGGGGAAAATGGTGATTTCTCAGCCTAGCCTACACCATCAGGGGAGTTTAACTAATAGAGAATGACAACATTTGGATTTGCTTTGAGCCAGTGGGTTAGAATAGGAAAGACATTAGGATAATGTACACACCTTTGCCAATAGGTGGATGAGATTCAGTGGTGGGAAATGTATTTCTGACCTTTCTCCCTCCCTAACAGAAAGGCAGGATTTTTGTTGTTATTGTTGTTGTTTAAGATGTAGCAGAAGGTGGTTTCAGAGTTTGGGTCCTGTCTGCATCAGCCAAATAAAACGACCTCTCCACATCCTCTTGGTGGAGAGTCTGATGTTGTCTGGCCCATTCATCACCAAACCTGAGGTGTACCCGTTTTTTTTAAAAAACTCAGTTTTTGCCCTGGATCTTCCCAGAAGATCTGGATCTTTTCATTCTGATGCCAGGCAGCTATTTAAAACATGTCCCACTGTGCTGTCCAGTGCAGCTGCCATTGCTGTGGGTTGCTTGCTATGAGGTCAGAACATGGTGTCCAGCCACTTTATCAAGGCTGAGCACCTCATTCTGACCTTAGAAGAAAGTGGCCCATGGTGGCAGCGGTAGAGGTGGCACACTGGGATGCAAGTATCAGTGGCTGCCTGGTGTTGTAACAGAGGGCCTAAGTAATGAGGACAGGGTCAGGGCAGTTCCAGGGTCAGGATAGTCTGGAAATACCCTGGCCCATGCAGACAAGACCCTGAAAAAATGTCATTTTGGACTATAGCTCTCAGAATCTCCCAGCAGAGGCTGTGTAGGCTGGGATTCTGGGACTTGTAGACTAAACTCCACCTAATTCTTTCCAAGCACTGATGTTTGGAAGTAGTTATGGCTGACACATTATGGAAACATACACTTTTCTCACTTGATTTTATTAAAAGGATGTTAAATTATGGTTGTTTGTTGCTCCCTGCTTTTATAAAAAATGATATCTTATTAACAATTAAGATGCCCTTTCAAACAATCAGTACCTGATTAATGGTGATCAGAAGGGAAAGTGACTGCTTGTTGATACACTGCCTGAAGAATCTACTTAATTATAGCTTTAGACTTCAACAGATTGCATAAGCAGTTTTACCTGAAATAGAATGCAGGTGGCCAACAGATAACATCAGCTGAAATTTCCAAGCATAGGAGTTCAGAGATTTCCTTTCAACACATCAGGCTTTCTGAATTCTACAGTAGTTATTAAAATGTCTTCTTGGAAAACCATTGATTCTGTAGGAAAATTGGCCCATAAGTGCTGCTCACCAACCAAGAGTTTAGTGTCTTAGAGCAAGGAGCCCTATTTATTTTTGTAACCTTTTATAGCTTTCTTAACTATGTATTGTGGCTATGATCACCCTTTTTCCTTTTTCTTTCTCTTTCCTACTTATCCTCTTTTTTGTAATTTAACTTTCATCTTTTGCAGGGCAGTGTTTCACCTTGAATCTTCTGATTTTATTCAGCAGAATTAAAATCAAAGCACTTGCTTTTGGCTTTAGGTGCAATCCCATCCCCCCAAAACCCTCACTGCAATTATTTTGTTCATAGTATAATTCCTCTTAATAACTGGCCTTGTAAAAGCCCAGACACATAAATGGTTGTGCTTCTAGAAACTGCAGTGGAACAGATAAGGAGAAAAGCAAGATGGTGGGGCATACTTATGAACACTTGGCAAAAACAAATCTATATAAATGTTTCTGTCTTATGTGAAGAAATAGTGTGGTGTCATGGATACAGCTATTTGGATAGGTTCCACTGGCTCTCATAGCCACTAAAATATGTTAGAAAGCTTACTTTCTAGCTTTTAAATTTCTCCTAGTACTGAGAGAACACATTCAAATTGTTTGTAGATATAAATCTATGTAGATATAAAGCTATAAAGTACAACTGTTATCACAGTTTAATAACTCACTCTATACTAACACAGTTATTAGTCTAAGCATCAAACAAAAAGTTTTTATGTGCTACTAGCCAAATAGGTACAGAGTGTGTCGGTATTGGATATAAATTCATCAAACCATGAAAAAAGTAAGTACTGTACCTATTAAATGAGTACAACAGGAGGGTATGGTATGGTATTAATTCATGAGATTTTTAAAAAAAATTTTTAGATGAAACAAGATGAAGCCATATTAACCCAGTCTGAGATTTTGTCTCCTTTTCTGAGCTGTTTGTGAACCCATCCAGAATTTGAGCTTTTGGGCTAGGTGAGTTGTAGTAGTTGTCATTGTTAATCAAATTAAAACAGGCTATGCTAGTCTAGAATTTAAGTGTTGTAATATACTGTGTTAAATTTATTGCCAAAGTAATAAAGCACAGTTTATTTTGCTAAGATAGTTTCAGACTGACCCTTATCCCTTTGAAATGCTCATACTAAAAATGTAAGGGCCTGGAATTGGCATTGGGATTGCCTGTATCTAAGGTTTTGGGTTTTGTTTTGTTTTGTTTTTTTAGTCCAGAAGAGAATTGGATTCTTCCAAAGGTTTGGTTGGACTGAGTTGCTTTTCTTTGGCTTGGGTTGTGCTGGTCATGTCAGCTTAGAAACACTAATTGAACTGTGTAACTAGTTAAGAATAATTAAAAAATATCTCTTGCAGTACACTGTACTTTTAAGACATTGGTCGTTGCTGTGCATATGTCCAGCTTTTAGTGTTACAGCTAACAACTGACAAATGTCTGGTTTACACATGATAATGTAGAGGGGCAATACTGTAGATGTTTTCCTGATAATCGTGGCTAAGTCAGTGAAACTATACAGAGCAATGGCTTCATCATAGTCAGTAAGCTGTAGTGTGATGGTATCTAGGTGCTTCTCTTGTCTCATGATAAGTAACCCTGAAAACAGCTTCGTGGGACTAGCTAAACATTCCATATGAATTAACTATCGTATATAATTGTGTACAAGTCGTTCTCATGTATAAATTGAGGGGAGGTTTCAGGGTCAAAATCCTGGATTTTGATATGACCCGCGGATAAGTTGAGGGTAAAACTCAGGGGGTATAAGAAAGGATGGAAAGGGGGAAACTACTACTTCTGTCTTTCATTCTCCTTCTTCCCAACCGATTCCTAGGTGCTGGAGGAGAGGTTTTAACATCAGATTGAGAAAGGAAGCACGTTGATTTAAATGGAGAGTTGTTTCCATAGGAAGCCAGGTCTTGCAAAAGGGACCAGTGAGAGAAGCAAATTGATTTAAATAGAGAGATTTCTCCATAGGAAGCCAGAGCTTGCAAAATGGAGCAGAGAAAGAAGTAAATGGATCTAAATGGAGAGGTTTTTCCATAGGAAGCCAGGGCTGGCAAAACAGTTCATTTTTAAATGGGGATTTTTCTGCTTGCAAAAGCTTGCAAAATGTACTGGAGGGGCAAGGAATTGGTGTTCAATGGAGTTTGGAGCATCAGGCTTGCTCCCTTTAGGACCTTTCTAAGCACTACTGATGTATTGACCCTTATATAAGTCTACCCCAAATTTTAGGATCAATTTTGGGGCGTAAATTTCTTCATTTATAGTCGAGTATATATGGTATATGGATTGAAAGGTATTAGAAAGTAATTTCTATGCATTTTCTGTACTGAAGCTGAAGAAGTGCATTTATATCCAACAAAGCTCATGCAAAAATAAAAACTAGTTAGCCTTAAAGGTGCTGCCACATTTCTTCCCCCCATTCCCCTTCCTTCCTTCCTTCCTTCCTTCCTTCCTTCCTTCCTTCCTTCCTATGTTGCAAGAGATTAACAGGGTTACTTCTTTGAAAACTACCACAGTAAGTATGAACAGGTTCTGTAGTCAATGGAAGAGAGTCAAGCTAATGTTCTGAAATTTCTGAAGATGTTGTTGTGTCTGTATGTTGTCTGCCTGTGGAATTAAATCACTTAGAAAGCCATGCAGGTAAGCCAGTTGCAGCTTCCATTGATGCAGTGAGAGTGGGTCTTACCCCTGGCTTCTCTCAGACTCTGGAATTCCCTTCTTAGGATAGCTAAACTGGCTCCCTCCTTGATGTCCTTTATTGAGGTGGTGACAGGGTTGCCATAAGTCAGGACCTCCAAACCGGGACAAATGTAGGACAACAGTTTCAGATGTAGGACACATTTTTTAAAAATGGAGGACACGCAAAAATTGATGCTTTTTTAGAAATGTTAATATAAATTCATGTTTCTTAGGCATGATCAAAATGGAGGACATTTGGGCATTATTCCTAGACAGATGGCAGAAATGGACTTTCCTTTCTGGCCAGCCCCCTCTCCCCATTTCAAACAGCACATTTGGGCATTGAACATGGCTTTATTTTAACATTGCCTCTTGCATATTTCAGAGGCTTATTCCATAACCAAACCCTTTGGGTTTAACACTGAACATGGGTTAACATGGCTATGCATATCAAACATGGTTAAACAAAAAGTGGATTTGCCCTCGGTTTCAGGTGTCTTGCACCAACTATACTTCTCAGAAGTGTGTACTTGGTCAAGGGACTTTGGTTTTTCTTCATTTTGACTTGTTTTGTCTGTATTCCACCCCACTAAATAAAGGAGACATGAAATGGAGTTAATGGGTACAAGTTGTTAAACAAAAAAGTCTTGTGAGACTCTGTAGGCAAGAGGTGCACCATGTTAAGAACTGCATTAGGCACACTTAGGCTGCTGCCACACTGCAGAATTAAAGCAGTTTGACACTGCTTTCACTCTCATCACTCCATCCTATGGAATCCTGGGATTTGTAGTTTGTTGTGCTGCCAGGGCTGGGCTTTGAAATCTCAGGCATAAGAAAAGCAAAAGGCTTGGGCTGCATCTACACTGGAGAAATAATCTGGTTTGAGATCACTTTAACTGCCTTGTCTGAATGCTGTGGCATTCTGGGAATGGTGGTTTGTTCCAGCACCACAGCAAAATGGCAGTTAAACCCCCTGTAAAGCTCTCTGACCAAGGTGACCAATGCCCTCTCCTCAAAATGTAGGGCCCTCAAGCAAAAAATGTAGGACATGACCAAAAATAAAAGCTACAAACACCCATGTAATTATAAATCCATGCTTCTTAGCCATGATCCAAATGGAGGACATGTCCTGGAAAAGGAGGAGGATGCCTGGTCACCTTGTCTCTGGTCCAAAATACACTGCAGAAATAAAACATAGCTGGACTGAAATGCCCAGAGTTCCTCACCAAAGCTGCATCCACACTGAGGAAATAATCCAGTTTGAGAGTGACTTAACTGTCCTGGGTTAGTGCTGGGGAATGCTGGGAATTGTAGTACACTGTGGCCCCAGAGCTATCTCTGACAGGGAGTCCCATAACCCTCCAAACGTAGTTGAACTGCAGTGCCCAGAATTCCTCCCCAGGTGCATCCACACTGAGGAAATGGTCCAGTTTGAGACTGCTCAGTGCTGGGGAATCCTGGGAATTGTAGTCTGTTGTGGCCTCAAAGCCATCACTGACAGAGAAGTCTCAATGTCTCCCAAACACTAGCATTCCCAGGATTCCTTACCATTGAGTTAAAGCAGTCTCAAAGTGGGTTATTATTCCTGCAGTGTGTGTGAGAGATATAAAAGCTAGGGACTGGATCTCTGTGTCCAAAACACACTGCTTTGACTGCCAGGGCTCAGTGCTATGGAATCCTGGGAACTGTAGTTTATTGTGGCACCAGAGCTCTCTGACAGAGAAGGCCAAATGCCTCACAGACACCAGAATTCGAGAGCATTGAGCTCTGGCAGTTAAAGGGGTCTCAAAGTGCAGAGAGAGGGGGGGGGGGGGGGAGAAAGGCCGGGGGGAGTGAATGAGCAGCTCACCTCGGCTGTGGCTGCTCTGAAAGGAAGAGGAGGAGGGAGGGAGGGATGGACCCAAGGGAAGTGGCCAGGACCATCCGGAGGAGCCCCTGCTTTTCCTGATCATCGCAGCCTCCTCCCTTCCACCAGCAAGAGGCTCTGTTCCCAAGCGATGCCTCCTCCTCCTCCTCCTCCTCACCTCCTGGCCCTGAAGGCTCTTCCTGAGTCTGGCAGCAACCTCCTCAAACCGGGAAAAAGCTGAGTCAAGGAGGAAACCGTGCAGGGACGCCCCCTAGTGGTGAAAAACCGGGAATGTCCCGCTGGCAGGAGGGATATGGCAAGCCTAGGTGGTGAAAACCTTTTTCTTCCAGCAGGTTTTTGATTGCCTTACAACAGTGATTCTCAAGCAGTGGGGCAGGACCCCTGGGGGAGTGTGAGGGTTATTCAAGGGGGGCACAAGACTTGGAAGCCCTGAACCCTCTTCTTCGTCCTCTTCCCAAACTTTTTTATGTGTAAGATATGCATTGAGTTAAATATTAAATTTACTTAAATGAAACTGTTCTCATTTGAATTATGTTACAGTTTGCCCACTCCAAACGCGGACGCACCATACCCAGCTTCCGGTTTACGTGGAAACCACATGGCAATTAAATGAATGGTGCGTGCGCACCTCCCCGCTACGAGCACGAGCCCCATTACACTGAATGGGGCGTGAGCATATGTGTTATGGAACAGATCCCTCACGTAAGGCAAGGCTCCACTGTATTTCTTTATACCATGTTAAATTATGAATATACATGAATGTGCAAATGAAAATACCCACTCTAAATAAACAAAATGTTTTTTATTCATATACTTTGTTGAGTGTGTGTGGGAGATATCCACATTTAGATGTAAAGAATGAGGTGCCAAAGGTAAAAAGTCGAGTATCACTGCCTTGCAAAAAAGAACTTTTTCTTAGTGTGCACGACAACTTTTATTCTGTGCTTTCAAATCAATGTTTTAAATAGTTGCAGTTCTATAGACAATTTTAATAATAGCGTTTTGTATGTTTGTAGCTTCATGTCCTTTTAAAAATCATAAAAGCAGCCTTGAGTCCCATCTTTGAAGAAAATTAACAGAACAGAATAGATTAGAGATGGCATCTAATTTTTAGGATAAGCATAAGGGTGCTGTGGCCCTGAAGGTGATGTTGGGCTGCCATCTTGCATCAGGCCTAGTCAGCATGCAAAGTGGTCATGGATGATGGAAACTTAGTGCAGCAACACCTGGAAGGTCAGTTTCCCCATCCCTGCTTTAAGGTTTGAGACTGCTTGTTGCAGAAGGGGACACTTGAATGCCTTGCTGAAAATAAAGTTGGTTGTAATTAATTGTTACCAGACTTCAGGCAGTGGAAAAAAATGGGAGAGATCCTGCTGGACAGAAAGAATTTGTCCCTTTCCCCAAGCAATGACTCTGCTTCCAGGAGGAAGTAAGCCATATATTTTGTGAACTGTAAATTTTACAAGGCAGTAGTGGAAAGAGTGTCTGATTGAAATAAATGTTACAGCTTTGAAGTTGAGCTGCACCTGGACTCTTTATGATGGCATCTGTTTAGATGTCTTTCTGAAGGCATATCTCTTGGGCATTTGGTTTGTTTGTTCTCCAGCTCAGTGGCTGTGCACATGATTGGGTGATACCATGACACCGAATGGAAACTCTAGAGCTGTTGCATGAGCTAATGGAGTAATGTTTGTAATTGTACTTCACAAACCCTTGCTATGTGGTGACCAAACAAACAGCTGTCAATACTTAAGTATGTGCATGCCCTTCTCATCTAGTCTGGCTTTTGTTCACATTGCAAAAAAGGGTAATGAGTAAGGGTCTCTAGGCAGCATATACTGGGGCTATATGGGAGTGTTTGTTTAGTTAAGCAACAGAGTTATTACTATGGTAGTAAAAAGAATGTTTCTGTCATTGAGGTGCCTACTTATTTCCATGTACACAACCTGTTTTAACGGAAGAAAAGAGTTGATCTATTTGCCAGAAAGGACAAAATGATTCAAATAAGCTCTGCAAAGTTCCTTTTATGTCTCTTCAAGTTTAAAAAAATAATTCTTAGAGGTTTACCACATTTCAAAATTCAGATTTAAGGTATGGTATGATTTTTTTTTTTTTTGAGAGGGAAAGACAAAAGGCCAAAATACACAGCAGAAATAATCCAGTTTGAGACTGCTTTAACTGCCCTGGGTCAATGCTAGGGAATTCTGGGAACTGTAATTTTAGCCTTCTCTGTCAGAGAGCTCTGGTGCCACAACAAACTGTAGTTTCCAGAATTCCCTAGCACAGAGTCAGGGCAATTAAAGCAGTCTAAAACTAGATTATTTCTATAGTGTAATTTGGTCCCACGTTTCTTAAAATTGACTTCTGAGGCTGGGATTTAGCCTGGCGGGCAATTTTTTTGTATGGGTATGTGAGAGACAATGCCTCAGAGCTCCTTTGAGCTACAGTAGAGAGTACTGTATATTAGGTGCATATAAGATCAGTTTTCGCAGTGGGCAGACATTTATGAAATCCATGGATTACCTTTTGTGTAAATACCAAAAGCCCAGTCTTGAGCTTTTGTTTCTATTGTTCAGGCTTCAATGGCTTTAGTACAAACCCCTAGCTCTAGACATGGCAAGAGTCTTGAATTCTGTAGCCATGAACACAGCCTCTATGGGCTGTGGCTTTTGTTATATAGTATATTTAGTATCAAGTGTGCACATGTTTATACCCACACCCACACATGTGTGCACACACATGCATGCATACCTACCCAAATTCACATCCACCTCAGAATTTCATTCCAAGTACTGTCATAATTTTGTGTTTCACCAATTAGGAATATTTTAAGTAGAGATTGGAAAAAAGTGACATGTTACATTTTAATCCCAGCTTCACATTTTAAGATGCCTGAAGGACTCTTGTTCAAATTGTACTTGTTGGACAAATGGTCATTCCAGGCAAATTTAGTTCCCCTGACCCTGTTACAACTGAAGTTATAACACAACTGCTACAAAATATAATATGCAAGCAGCACTCTTCCCCTACTACTGTATGTCATGTAGAATTTTAATCACTACTGATATTTTGAAGGTTTATGTAAAATGCACAGTTTATACAAGATCAATTTCTTGTGGGACTGACTGAGATGGACTTGAGATAAGAAATTCCTTGCATCATCTTGGAGAAACTGTTTTCTTTGGCAAAGCATTAGTATTCTCCTGTATAATGTTCTCAGTTGAGCTATTAAGTTGAATAATTGACGAGAACACTACAAATTGTCTGAGACATTCCTATTAGATATCAAGTATACATGCTGGAAACTGTAGTTTCCAACATGATGGCCATTTAAAATGGGGACCCCTTGCTTTTGCCTTGTATTTAAACATTTTTGTATTATATGAGAATATAATGCAATGTTTCTGTAGTTTTGAGATGAAGGAATATCCTTTTTGAACATTTATGCATACTCTGAGTAAAACCAAATGGATTGTTTATGCAGTTATTTTAATGCAACATGTTTGGATTTTTTCATACCCAATAAAAGGGACAGACAACCTATTTAATATATATTTAGCCTCAATTTGTCAAAACAATGGGGAGTTTTTTTTAAAAAGACATGCCATTTTGTTATTAACCTTTTGTAAGTAAAGCTGTTAACAGTACATATCAAGTGAATCTTCCTACATTACACTATTACAAGGATGGGAAACCTTTATTTTCAGATAAAATCTCTGTTACTTAAGTGCAAGCTGTTGGGGACCAATTTCTAGTTGTAGGTGGTGGAACCAAGTCTGAAAGTGGGCCAGGGGATTTCTGCAGCACATCTTTCTTTTAAACAGTTATCCTAGTTGAAGGGCACATTCTTGCCGTGTTTAGAGGAATGTTTTGTTTCCTTCCCTAGCATCCTCTTCTATCCTCATTCACTGGGTGTATGGTGGCATAGTGATGAGGTCATGGCCAAGGTGTGGGGGCTTAAAATGGGAACCTATATGCCAGATTAGGCCTATAAACCAGAGGTACCCTAGCCCTGCAATATTGTCCCAAGTTGCACTGTCCCCAGGAATGGTATAAAGTGTACTGGTACAGCAGATACCTAATAAACACCATATTTTTAAAAAGTGGGAGTTGGGTATTTTCTATTTTATGTGTCATTGACTGCATGATCTCATTCATCCCAGTCTTCAAAGTTGCCATCCTGAGAATTATTTTACAAATCAGGTTCAATGGTCCACCTTGCAGGTTCCCCTTTGGGATGTAAACTTTATGGTTAATGGTATATTGATTGGAGGAAATTCTGGATTTTTTTTAAAATTTAAGTATGGCTAAACTACTGTAGTTGTCATGAAAGGAACATATAGTAGTCTTATCCTATGCTTTACATTTTCAGGGTTTTTTTTTTTGTATCTTTGCTACCGAAATAAGTTTTTCTTCCTCATAACGAAGGTTTGCACCTCAGCATAGAAGGAAGAGCTTCTATGATTGACCAACCAAGATTAAGAAACACCTCTCAAATTATCCATCCTCAGTCTACTCATAGGACCAAGTATACTGTCAAAAGAAACCTCCTGTCATTCTATTGTCTCATTGTGCTTTTAGTAGTTTGGTAACAAGAAGCTGTGACATTGTGAGAGGTGACTGAGTGATAATGATGTCACTTCTGATGCACAATCTATACAGAATCATATTTGTCATAGCAAGAAATACTTGAGCTATAGATTTAATTTGACAACTAGTTTAAATTGCCAATTAAATGTGCTGGTATGCTTAGCCATTATCTGTCTATTTTTTTAAAACTTGAATGGAGTGAGTGCAACTGTAATGTAATGTTCTCTGCATGCTTGCCTCACCATGTTGCCAACAGTTTTAATAGATTAATAAGTACTTTCTCTTCCTGAAAGCATCAGAATCATCTGTCGAAAATGTGAGATAATCTTTTCACACAGCCTGGAGTCAGGTACAACCCGTGGATATTCACTTTTCCTCTCCAGAGGTTGTGAGATACATCTGTTATATATTTTAATCAAGCCTTCCATTTTAAATGTGCCACGTGTGCTGAGCTCTTTTTGTATCTCTTCCATATAATATATTGAAGTGTTGACAGCTACCTACTTGTATATTGTTGCTATTCAGGAATCACTTGTCCAGGACTTGTAAATCATGAACAATCATTTTGCATGCTTTTGGACAAAAGGACTACCATATTGTTAGAACTTAGGTAAAGGTAAAGGTAGTCCCTTGACAGTCATAACCAACTGTAGGGAGCAGTGCTCATCTCTGTTACTAAACTGAAGAGCCAGCATTGTCTGAGGACTGCTCTGGTGGTCATGTGGCCAGCACGACTGTACCGAACACTGTTACTTTCCCACTGAGAAGTGGTACCTATTTATCAATTTGCATGCTTTCAAATTGCTAGGTTGGCAGAAGCTGGGACTAGTATCAGGAGCTCATCCCATCATGCAGTACTTGGGCCTTGAACTGCCACCCTTCTGATCTTCCAATCATCAGAATTGGCATCTTAACCACTAAGCCACTAAGGAGTTTATCAGTCAAAAGAAATTGGAAGTATAATCCAATGGCAATCCGAATGCAATCATGGGGTTTACTGTTATTGCGTGATAGACCACCACATGCAATTTTGGGCAATGGGAAGTCAGTCCAAATGCAATCATGGGGTTTCGCGTTATTGCGTGATAGACTACCACCTGCAATTTTGGTCAATGACAAGCTATTTTCGGACAATGGGAAGTCAGTTCGAACGCAATTCAAATTCACATAAATTCGCTGAACTAGCAAATTCACATGAATGCGTTCTGGCCCTACTTTCTTTTCATTCGAAATTAAGAGCAATTCCTCCCATGTGATAAACTCCTATATCCCTTACCAAAAATATAGGTACTTTGGCACTAAATCTCCTATTTTTATTGTTAAATATATCTATTAGATTTTTTTAAACACTGGAAATGGTAATACACCAAATTCACCTAGCTCTACCACCTTCCCAGACATGTTTGATGGGAACAAGGCAAAGGGCCTTCGTGGTATCTGCTCCCAGACTTTAAAACTGCCTCCCTAGCAAAGCTTAAATGCCTCCTTCCTTGCTCTTATTCTGTTGGCAAATGAGAACCTTTCTGTTCTTACAGCCATTTAGAAATTGGCTGCACTGGACTTTTACTGATGGGCTATATTTATTATTTTTTATTTTCTGTCTTCTGATGAATTTTAAAATGGTTTGAATTCTATAGTATATTTAATTGCATTTTAATGTAACTTTTATGTACTTTTACTGATATTTTTGCAATTTTAATCTGTATTGGTTTTAATATGTCATAAGCCACCTTAAGTCCCACTATGGGAAGGAAAGCAGAAAATAAATGAATAATGTCACTATCATCACTGCTACAACCACCATCATCAACAACAGAGTAGGGCAGAGAGTCATCATGGGATAATGGTAATGGTTTGAGTGCTACTATGACCCTGGAGATGAGGATTTGATACCCCACTCAGCCCTGGAAAACCAATGGGTGACTGTGGTCAAGTCACACACTGTCAACCCCAGAAAACCCTGTGGTGGGTTCATTTTTGGGTTGCCATAAGTCAGAAACGACTTGAAGCCATGCAATAACAAAGGGCAGAAAGTTAATTTAGTCAAAATATCTAACAAAATAAAAGATTCTTTGCAAAGTGCTGAAAGAAAGATAAGGAGAGAGTCATTTGTGCCTATTATGAGAGAAATTTCCAGATCTGGTGACCAAGACAGAAAAAAGCTGTCCCACATCCTGGCCATTCAGATTCTGATTGCCAATGGAATGCAAGAGCTACTTTTTGATGATTATGCCTATTCCTCTTCTTTGTGATGGTGCCCTTTGAATTTGAATTGTGCCTAGAACTGAAGTATTCCGTTTACATAATAGTTGTAGTTAGTTATCAGGCAAAATCCCCGTTCAGCTATGAAAACCTATTGAATGATCTTGGCCAAGTCTCTCAGCATCAGAGAAGGCAATGACAAACCCTCTCTAAACAAATTTTGCCAGGAAAACCCTGTGATAGGTTCACCTTAGACTCACCATGAGTTGGAAATGACTTCAAGACACACAACAATGCAGTTACAATTATAGTTCTATAAACAGTTATTTAGTTCAGCTTTTGTCTACTGCAACAGTACCATTATATGATGAAAAGATTTTAACAGAACCCTGTCTCCCTCATGGCTGCCATATTGAAACTCATGTATTCTTCAAGATGGCTGCTCTTCTGAAACTGTCTGGAAAACTGATATTTATAATTTTGTGAAAACAGACTACTGGTTTCTGTAATTTTGTGAAAACAAACTACTATAATACAAACAGAATTATGATTATCAGTTCTTTACCATTTATCAATGGAACAATTTTGGTGCCTTTGACCCAGAAATTAAATTTGAAATTAAATGCTAAAGCAGTTTAGTTTTATACATAGCTATCAGAATCATAGGATCTTAGAGCCTCTCCTCCACAGACAAGTTTAAGGTAAACAGCTAGATTCAGGCACAGCTATGAAAACAAACGTAATCCTAACATGTCTAACTGACTAGTCCTTAGTCTTTCCATACATGCTGAAGTGGTTTCCTGGTCTCCATGCCACTGTTATGCTAGAAGAGATCTAGCTTGCCAAGTCTGCAGCTACTGGGGAACAAAGGTCAATGCAGAACAGAGACTGGAATGGAGATAAAAGAGTTCTTGGTGTGCTCTTGTGTTTTGCTTTGTTTGTAAAACACTTTCTAAGCTTCTCCAGCTCTCTTGACTACTGTCATGGCCAGCCAAGAACAGCTCTCGGAGGATGAGGACGAGCCTCCTCTAGAGCAAGAGCTAATTGAGGCTACACCAGGTGCTCATCCTGCTCTGCCAGGTCCCAGCTGTGCTCTCCCAGCCCCAGAGGAGGAGGCCCAACCAGGTCCTAGCGCTAGAGAGAGGCCTCCTATGGTGCAACAGCCTAGTGGTGACTCTGGGGAGGAAGCTTGCCTGGATGTGCCTACTTACAAACAGAGAAGGGCTGAGAGTGCTTGCAGGCGCAGATCCTGGAGGATTGCAGAGAGGCAATTAGCCAACCAGCCTCAGGTGGCATGGGGGAGAGTTTCCCTTACTTAAGCTGTAGAGAGGCCTCAACTCAGTGCCAGAGTTTATTGCATGATCCTTTGGTGTGATTGCTGATGGCACTGGCTCCTTATATCTTGACTCCTTGTTGCTTTGACCTTGGAATGGACTGGACCCTTGTTATCTTTTGGCTGCCTTGACCCTGGACTGACTTGACTATTCTGACTCCCGGTATCTTGACTTCGGCTTGGCTTTTGGACTGCTCTGATTTCTGCTTGGCTTTTCAGACTGCTCTTACGCTTACTCCCTGCAAGGTCTGTGTTCTGCTTCCACTTGCTGGGCTAAGCCATTCTTATTGGCGTGTGTCTGTGTGTGCTGGCTGCAGTCCAGGACAACTACATGTCAACCTAACTAAATCCTGAGGTGATAGTATGAATTTAATTTGCTATAATTAGAGGTTCTGGAGTAGAGTTTGAGCACTCCTGATTAAATTTAATCAACTCAGTGTTGATCTTGTCCAGATTCAGCTGTACTGTTGACACAGCAGATAATTAAAAGTGCTGTGGTCTTCTGATTGTGAAACTTCAGCATAAACCAGGCTGTTGTTGTTGTTGTTGTTGTTGTTATTGTTGTTGTTGTTATTATTATTATTATTATTTATTTTATTTGTATGCCACCTTTCTCCCACCTTGGACCCAAGACCACTCACAAAAACTTAAACACATCAACAGGAAACCAGTACAATTTTAAAACATAATTTAAAAACCACATTAATATAACAAAATGCAAAATCCTTTAAAATATATTAAGTTAAAAATACAAAACCATTAAAAACATACCAAGGAAACACCCCAATAAGCAGTCATCCTGGGAACAATTATGTATTAAAAGCCTACTTGAAAAGAAAATGGTTTGCATATTGGGTATTCTATGATGGGGCAGAACAGAAAGGCAGGAAAAAGCAGCTGGAACCTGCATTTTCCGGAACTGGGTTGAAATCCCACTGTTCGCAACGGCTGCTCTTAAGGCAGCTCAAATGTGCATGGCCGAACCGTACAGTGTGATCTCAAGCTATGTTTCTGGGTAATCTTTTTGTTGCTTCCCCACCAACACAATGCCAGTGCCTGCCTGCTGCCTAGATGCCATCCTATTGGATGGCCACCCCTTTCATCTGTCACACCTGCGATCCTCCACAGGGCATCGGAGATAATGTGCCCAGAAAACACTGGCAAAGCACAATCATGCTCTCCCCTACATGGCTCCTTCATGCCCCTTCACCTCATGCCCCCTCTTGGACTATCTGTTTTCTGTATGTTGTACTTATATCCATTGGAGGTGCCATACTTACACTTTTTTGCATTGCTGCCTGGCTCTGTCCTTTTTTAATGTGCACTTACTCTAGTGCATTTATATGCAACTTTAGGGTTAGGGTTAGGATGGATCGCTCCTTCAGAATTGCTTTTGCATCAGTATGTTTATATGTAGGGTCGAAGGTGTGAATTTTCCAGGCTAAATCAGAATTTCCTGCCATCTTTTTGCTCTGGTTTTTAGCACGGCTTGAATCCGGTTTCTGCCCATTTTGTGCCCTTCAGAGTGGTTTGAAACCACTTTATTTGGACCATCTTTTTCACCCCATAGTTTATTTTGTACAATTACATGATATTACATTCTAGAAAAGTCTATCAGAGCTGATAAAAGTTTGCAAAATTGCCATTTTCTTGTCATTCTTGACAAGAGAGGCTGTATTGACACACTGAGATGTTGGTTAACTCCCATGAGATTTCTCATTTTCAGTGCAAGAATGAGACCATGAATGTTTTTCTCATGCTTTAACAGTTTGAGCAAAATACCTCTTGTGTGTTTCCTTTTGTAAAAGAACTTTCATGCACACACATGTACATGCAGAAATAGAGCAAACATAATAGGGTTCATCCAACTTCCTATTTGATGCTTCTGAATATTAAAAAGTACTTGAAACAAGGCAGCAGCTTTTGTGACCTAGCTGTTCAATTAACGTAACATGTACAGTTTAGGCAAATAAAGCAAAAATCTCTCTTTCAAATGGAAAAGACTTTTTGATTGTCAGAAAATATCTTGCTATTTCATAGGACAGGGGAAAATGTTGTTTCTCACGCTCACATGTAAGAATGAGACATACAAGGATTTGTAATTGGTTGATGGCCAAACCTAAAGGGTGCTCAGCAATGGCTCCTCTTCATCTTAGAGAGAAGTGACCAGTCGGGTGCCACAGGTTCTGTCCTGGGCTATTCAACATATCTATCAATGGTTTGGATGAAGTAATAGAGGGCATGTTTATCAAATTTGCAGATGCTACCAAGTTAGGAGGAAGAGCAGCTAATACTCCAGAGGAGAGGATCAAAATTCAAAATGACCTGAATAGAGTTAGAAAATTGGGCCAAAACTAACAAAATGAATTTCAACACAGAAAAATGTAAAGTGCAGTGCGCCCTTGACTTACGCAGGGGATCCGTTCCAGACCCCTCCGCGTTAGCTGAATTCCGCGCATGCTCAAGCCCCATTGGAATGAATGGGGCTTGTGCATGCGGAAGTGCGATGGTTTGGTGGTGTGTGTGTTCCATAAGTACACACCCCATTCATCCCAATGGGATGCGTTGCCCCTTGTGCCCCGCACGCTCCCACACGGCTTCCCACATATGGTTAAAGCCGCGTATAGCGCTTCTGCGTATGACGCGGGTGCACTGTACTACACTTGGGGAGAAAAAGATGAAATGCACAGATATAGGATGGGGGACACCTGGCTTAGCAACAGTACATGTGAAAGGGATCTAGGAGACATAGTAGATCATAGGTTGAACACGAGTGAAAAGTGTGATGCTGCATCTAAAAAAGCCAATGTGATTCTAGGCTGCATCAATAGAAGTATAGTGTCTAGATCGAGGGAAGTAATAGTATCACTCTATTGTGCTTTGATCAGGCCTCACCTGGAATATTGTGTCCAGTTGTGGGCACCACAATTTAAATAGGATATTGAGAAGCTGGAGTGTGTCCAAAGAAGGGCAACCTAAATAGTGATGGGTATGGAAACCTGGGGAGCTGGGTATGTTTAGCCTGGATAAGAGAAGGTTAAGAGGTGATATGATAGCCTTGTTTAAGTATTTGAAGCAACAATTAAAAAACAAACAGCATGTCTTACTGAAGGTGGAGCAAGCTTGTTTTCTGCTGCTCCAGAGACTAGGACGTAGAGCAATGGATGCAAACCACAGAAAATTAGATTCCCTTCAGCATTAGGAAGAGCCTCCTGACAGTAACGCTGCCTGAGAGAGTAGTGAAATCTCCTTTTTAGGTTTTTAAAACAGGCTGTATGGCTATCTGTTGGCGAAGCTTTGATTGTTTATTTCTGTATGGCAGGAGGTTAGACTTGGTGGCCCTTGAAGTCTCTATGAACTCTATGATTCTATAAGGATTAACCGTTACCTCTTCATTTTGTTCTCCCTGTTTTTAATGTGGATTTTAATATTATCCTAAACATGTGCATTAGTTAAGAGAGTGAGAAAACTTCACTTTTGGCCCATCCCTGTTTTGAATAAAAGTGGAAAATGAAAGTGAAATTTGTGAGCACTCTTCTAAACTGAAATATTCTACATTTGCCAATCATGACTCATGTGTTAGATGTTCTGTCTTACTGTTATTTCATGTTTTCCCTCTTCTATGCATTTAGTGGTTTTGCTGTGGGTTTAATGACATTACAAAAAAACCCAGAAATCTTAAAGAAGTTTTGTTTACATTACTTCAATACTAATGCAGCTCTTTCTTTAAAAATAATTAATCAAATAAAGCTTAGGTAGGAAAGTCTGCAGGAAGGAAAACAGTCATATAAGCAAGGTCAATATGGAGCAGAAGCTCTATTTGACTGCATTGTTAACTGAGGCTCCATAGTAATATGTAGGTATCTTGCCAAATGTCCTTATTTGGTTGTGGTACAGAGCTGAAAGATTCACTTTATACCAGGATGTTAAATAGTATCTCTTTCCCCCACATCCTAGCCCTGCCATTTTGCAGGTTTGGTAAAATTGTTTCTCACTTTTTATTATGCCAAAGTAAGTCACCTCCCCCTCCAAAGTAAAAGGGCATTTCAAGAAATTGGTTTCAATTTAATTTCCCCTCTCCAGCTCTAGTGTTGCCAGGACTTATATAGTGATAGAATTACTAAATGAGGCCAAGTAAGGAAGTGTTTTATCTCTGAGAATTTTAAGATTTCTTTGATGTGTGAAGCAACCTGCTTGCACTAAGTTATTGAAGGTAGAAGACATTCTGAAAATTTAGAAGGCAATTAAATGTTTCAGTGGCAGATGTAGTCATTAGAAGTTAATTTGTTTTATAAAATTATCTAGCAGTATCAGAAGCCTGACTGACTTTCCAGTTAAATGACCCTTGGTAGCTGCCTTGGATGAAAACAAATCTTTTCATTCCAAAAATGGCCTTGAGACATGTATACTACTACTTGTTGACTACCTGCAGTAAGGATCAAAGAAAGAGAAGGGGCTTCAAGCAGTAGGACTCTGAGGAAGGAATGGGCAACAGGCGAAGGGCCGTAGAAGCAACTATTACACACACTTACATTGATTATACAGTAATTGTGCATGTTGATGACCAAAGTTATAAGTCCTGAAATTGGTGGGATTTTGAAGATGAGAGAAACTGAGAGATGTAAAGCTGAAGCAGGAAGGTCCATTGAATTCAGTGGCACTAATTTCTGAGAGAGAGTTTCAGTGTTTTACTAGTTTCAAAGAGAGATCTGAACCTAGGGAATCTTACTTTTGGTAAGCAGATTTATTGCTTTCATATATCAATACTAACTGATCACTGTAAAGATCTGAAATACTTTTGAAAATGCAGGGCGAGAATCATGATTTGCATCTTTCTGGATCCTGTTATATTCTGTTCCA
Organism: Sceloporus undulatus; assembly: GCF_019175285.1. Classification (NCBI taxonomy): domain Eukaryota; kingdom Metazoa; phylum Chordata; class Lepidosauria; order Squamata; family Phrynosomatidae; genus Sceloporus; species Sceloporus undulatus. The sequence goes on from NC_056525.1 coordinate 175,631,016, forward strand.
CTCCCACAACTGTATAAATATGCTTTATGACTGAAACCATAATACCACTGCATCCGAAGAAGTGGGTTTATATCTTCAAAAGCTCATGTGAAAATAAAAACCTGTTGGTTGTAAAGGTGTTGCCACGTATCATTTTTCCCATTCTCACTTCTTTCCTCCTTTTTATGCTGCAAGAGATTGACACAACTACTATTTTGAAAACTACTTTCTGCGTTAACTAGCATAGACAAAGCCTACAGGTATAGAAACATATACGTAGAGAAGAGCCCCTGTTCTATCTCAGTAAATCATGATCCTTGAAAAAAGCATAACTTGAATTAGATTATACATCTTTTGCCCATGTACAACTAAATATATATACATGAAGACCAAAAGTCATGCTCAGCCTGCCACTTCACATTTCGGTGATACTAAGATGCTTTTGAACTTTTGAGGACAGATTATAGAACAGTTAAGTTTTTAAAAGTTATCAGTTGACTAGAAGGCCAGAGTGGGGAAGGTGGGCAGAAGTGTCTTATACAGAAGAAGCTATGATGAAAGAAATGTATGTGAAGATGTACATGAATATATTGAGTAGAATGCAGTCTAGGGTGATGGTCAGGCAGTGTTCCTTAGTACTGGCACTGAGATTTTACAAGTCTGTCCATTTCTTCATTTGAAACACAGAAGATATGGCTTAATAATTCATACAAATGCAGTGGCAGTGTTGTCGTAGTTTTACAACAGTGTATTTGCCTGTAACAGTATATTGTTACTTAGTTATTCTAATGATGAAAATATTGCTTTAACAGGAAATTACTCCAGATTCCCAATTTTGTCCTTGACATATTTTGCCAAATAAATAAATAAATAAATAATGTCTACACCCAAAATTTTGCCCATATTTTTTTACACCCAATACCCAATTTCTTCCCTGTATTTCAAGAACTGACAATTGTGAGACATCACACAGCCTTGTGAGCCTGAAGGAATGCTAAAATACTGCCAGCTTGACAACCCTAGAACAACTGGAGCCTTGGCAATGGAAGATCTTGATTGTACTGTATGTCACTGTAGCTGTTCTCCCGGAGGGAACAGAAAGAAAAACAGTCTCACAGCAAGTACATAGCATGTGTTGCTGCCAGAATCCACAGGAACACAGCACACACCAATTTGTCTCACCTGGGGGCTACACTTGTTGTGGATATTTTCAGGCTTGTAATAGCAGTGCTTACATATAAATGTTTGCAGTATGTATCAATGTAGCTGTAGTACAGTAGTTGATTATTAAGAATGTAGCCACATATTCCAATGGAAGATTTTTTCCCAACAGCTTAGTGAAATCATCAATATATTTTGAAAAATGTAACTGAGCATGTCTGACTTTTAATATGAAGGTCACGTTCAAGAATTTTCAAAAGGCCTTAAAAATATCCCCAGATGCAAGAGGTTTGACAGAGTAGTTATGGGTTACTGTGTTAATAAGGAACTGATGGACTCTTAAACCCCCTGGATTATGCTGCTGCTGTTTGCATGCTAACTCAGCATTCATTTCAAATTCATTTTAAGCATCTTGAAATAAAACTTTGATTTTAACTCCTTCTCTGCCAATGCTAATGTTCCTGCTTTGTTTTAAAAAAATTTATATTTATTATTTAAAAATAACATTTTATTACCACATTCCCAACATAAAATACAGTATTATAAGAAACATAACACATAACTACACCCCATATGCAGGCTTACCATACATGGATGGCAAGCTCATGTGGATGGCAAGCCCAGGGAGGCAAAATGGCATGTACGGGTGTGGCACACGCGGGAACACGCCACCATTGAAATCAACGGGACTTGAGGTCCTGAGGTTTTCCCCATATGCGGGGGGTCCGGAATGGATCTCCCATGGATAGAGAGGGCCCACTGTAACATAACATAAACAAATACAGTAAGCCTATCGTACTTCTGAGATGCATTAATGATTTATCTTCATATTTCTCATTGAACCATGTTAAGATTACTTCTTAATTTAAATGAATTCCATGCCAATGGTAATATTCTAATTTTGAAAAAAAAAATGAGTGACTTTTCCTCAATTACACTCTGATATCTAGAATGTTACAGTAGAATGATAAGTAGTTGCTGTTAGTATGGAAAACATGACTACCAATATTCTCAAATTAAAAATAAAATTCTAGGAATGAAGCTAGATATTTCCCCTTCCTTTTAAGCCCAATCTTTTTAAATATGCAAATTTATCACATACACAAAAAGCGTTCTTACCTATATTTTCCCCACTTTGTCACTGTAAACTGAACTAGCCACTTGTCATTTCTCTTTTATTTTAACCTCCAATTGTTGCAGCTGCCTGTAGCAGTACAGATAAGTGGCGTATAATTTAATCCCATTGACTTGATTGGGAGTATACTGGCTCCAACCAAATTGCAGGGCCCTCAGAAAATTTAGCAGCAGACTAATCACATACCTTTCAACTCTCCCAACTTGTCAGGGACAGTCCAGTTTAAAGCTCTGTTTTCCTATTTTGTAAGATGTTTTTAAAGTGTCCTACTATGTCTCTCCTCCTCCCACATTTCCCTTTTGTCCTCAGCCTACTTTGGTTGCTACCAACTGTGTTCTAACTGGAAAAATAGTTTGTTTTCAATTAGCTCAGCAGTAGCATGGATGGAGAGAGGAAAGGGTGAATCTTGGCCCGCCCAGTTGGCTCTGGCAAAAGCAAACTGCTGCAGCCTCTCTCAGCTTGTGTATTCTTCCTCATTAATAACCTTTGCCACCTTGCCCACACTCTGATGTTGCTTGTCTACACATGTTCTGTTTTCATCTGTGAAATATTGGAGGGTATGTATGTATTCATCTCAAATAAGGGGGTGTTTAATAATCATAATATGAAGAAAGTAGAATTGAAACCAATGGGATGTCAGACTAGGTAAAATAAGATTTTGTCAATCCTGCATCCAGGATTTTCAGCTGTCCAGAGGAAGTCTTGTTTGACCTGGTATGTCCCTAGCTACAGCTGTTGTTTCTGGCCGTGATTTTCATTGTCACTGTTGCTGAAAAATGTACTGTTGGGCACACATAGCTGCTGGAGAGCTGTAAGTGTAACCAGAGATCTGCTAGGTCAGATGTGGCTTTCTTCTACATACCAACTTTCCCAAGAGAGTAGACTGCTTCAGGAGGAACTGAAGTCTGCACTCTTATTTTAACCACAGTTTGGGAAGATCAAGTCTCAACTGAGATGGGAAATATGCAGCGCTGGGGCTGAATTGCTGTTTTTGTGTCCCAAAAACACCCAAGCAGAATAATAAAATGAATTGTCTCACTTGGAATCCTCCAGAAGCAGCATTTTACCTTCTTAAATAGACTTCAGGGCCCTTCTCCAACATTTAATATTTAAACACACACACACTTTTCAAAATCAGAAGTCAATTTCAGGCCATTTCCAATTTTTTTTGGCATTTCATGTGGCCCCTGGAGCATTCCAGTGGCAGAAAAATTAGCCTCTGAACTCACTCCTTGTCTAAATTGTCTAAACCGAGAGTGCTGGCATATCTTTATCACTGGGGCACTTGACTTTCAAGAGAACTCAATTGAATTAGTTGAGGGTGAGAAAGAGTGGTATTCCTGTGAGCTATGTGGCTGCATGGCAGATTAATTCTGCCAAGTCAAAAACACTTGCTAATGTTCAGCCCACCTCAAATACAGTTTTGCACGGTAATGGAGTTGTGTTTACTATAGTGGCTGAGCAGAAGGAAAAATTGTCAGTAGCATACCTACTAATTAGGTTAGAAATCTGATTTGCTTTGAAGAATTCTCAATGCCAGAGTGAAAGGTGGAACCTTTAGAAATAAGCCTACACTTTGATAATTTCTTTTTTATGTTATCTTCCTTTTAAGTTCACTGAGATGTGCCCTGCAATTTCACCAGAATTCTGGCATCTTATTAGCATTTTTTGCTAATTCTGGAGTGTGCCCTGTCAAAAGTGTAGCATATTCAAACGTTGTTTTTGCCACACAGTTACTTATGAAGGGATTCCCTAACTGCCTGAATTATAAAAACTTCACTGACTTATTTTAGGAAACAGTATGTTCTGTTGCCACAAAACAACATTTTATTTCTCTTTGAGTCTTGAGAAGGCTTGCTAGTTACTTCTGGTTCCGAAGATGGGCTCCCACTCTAATGAGGAATTTGGCTGTGTAACAGCTACAAGACTTGGCAAGTACAGCACTTGTTACTAGTTGATGAAAGAAGAGTTTCTCTCTCTCAGGCCTGTAAAGTTTAATGCACTCAGTTGTCAGAAAATCTGAACCCGGCAGCTTGTAACTCAGGGCATTTGGGAGGGGAAAAGACTTTTATACACATTTCGTAGCTTTCCCCTGATTTTTCAATTAGAAAACCAATAAGAGTTGTTGCTTCTCCTTTCTATTGCTTCATTACCTGCAAGAGATGAAGAGAAGGCAAACTGAGAAGGGAGCCATGGCATTGAAGGCATTATAGCAGAGAAATGAAGGCAACATAATGTGTTTCTTACAAGTCTTAGCCATGTCAAGACAACTTTGTTTTGCCTTTATTTCCTGCTTCTTGCCTCTCAGTGCCCCTTTGTGGTGTTCTGCATGGTTACTTTGTAGGCTACTACTTTTAATGTCTGATTTTATTTTCTCCCTCAAGGGACTAATAATTTGGCGTTCTGAAGTAACTTAAGAGTTGCACAATGTAAGCTTGCTTAGTTTCTCCAGGAATTCCTCACACAGAGCTATTGAAATGCTTCTGAGCAGTTAAACTAGGTCCAAACTTTTCATTGTTAATTCCCCTCTAACACACACACACATAAAAAAGGAGGCTCTTAAGTGAAAAGATGACCATGATGTGTATCTATCTCCAATCATTCTACAGAAAATACAATTAAAATAGTTCAAAACATGTGAAATAATGACCTGTGGATGTGATCCCACTCCCAACTTGTTTTACTGAAGGAGGGCAAAGGCAACAGTTCCAAATGGGTCTGTGGAAATTTTTTATTCCCTAGCAATTCTTTTATTTTTTTCAAAATAACTCATTATCCCAGTATTGGGTGAACTTAACAGGAACCACAAGAAAGAAAAGCAGTATTTGTTTTCTTATTTTTTAAATTCTACCTGCCGCTTAGTGTCAGAACTAATGACCTAGCTCATTATTTTTCCAGATCTATGTTGGTGTTGTCCTTTCTTTTCCCTGCCCTGTACATTCTGCCCACACTGCTTTTCTCTCTGGTCACCTTCACTCTTACTTTTGTCATAGCTCTGTCTCTTCATATAACTATTACCTATTTGTTGCCCTTGAGTAGTATTCATCCTCTGTCACTCTGCTGAATTCCAAGAGTTTGCAAACATTGAGTGTGTGTGTGAAGAAAAAAGTATTAAGATTGGGAGCACAGAAATGCTGTGGCAGCACAAGATTAAGATTTTAATAAATTTCACCTTGCTTTATTGAGATCCTCCTCCTTTCCACTGCATGGTATTTATAAATCAGGTGCTGAGCCATTGACCTTGTCTCCTGTTCCACTTACTGATTACTCTGCATTTTCCAGTTGGTCCCATCCTTTTGCATCTAAAATAGAGAAGTGTGTTGGAGCATTTCTTAAGGTAAATAAATTGGCACGTGGTTTTACTTGCTCATAGGGCTTGGCTGGATGGTTTGCGATAGCTGGAGTAATTTATATCTTGCAAACCTCCCTTTTTGGGGGTACATTGGTCTATAGGGCTGTGGATGAAGGAGCTTAACATGCTGTCAGTGGGTTTTATAGGTGACATGTTTGTTCTTTTCCCAACATGTGCAGTCCACATCCTATTGGAGTTTGCTGGGAATCTCTTTTAATTAGAATGACACTCATACTTATATTTTAAGCATCCACACTCCTTTTCATAAATAATGTAAAAAAAATGATTGGAAAACTAGATGAAGGTTAGAAAGTTTAAATGACTTTTGAGATTTGACTTCCAGATTTTACAATGTAGCATTTTCGGAACTTGCCTTTTGTACATTGACTGTCAGTTTTCAGAGAAGATGGATTTGCAGTAAAATGCCAGTTAAATCCATGTGTCCTTTTTTCAAAGAAAGAAAATGTGGTTACAAAAGCCTTGACTTTAAATGGACCATTGAAAAACTTGATTGTCAGGGCTGCTCCCCTCATCAAACTTTCCCACAGTGGTGCACTTCAACTTTCCATTCCCTGCTTGGTTTTTTAAGGTACTAAAAGAAATTAAAGTTGTCATAGATTGCTTAAAATGGACCAAGTCCAAGGATAAGGCTGCCCTTTTTTTCATTACTACTCTGAGGCATTCTTTATTTAATAGCCCATAAGTGTCTTTCCTTGGCATTGATTTCCTAGAGAAGAATCTCATGGAGTGAGGGATGAAGAAGTGTTAGGACAGACCTGTTTAAAACTATTCTCACGGACTAAGTGACTCAGTCTGGAAGGAAGTAATAAGCTGGATGTATCCCAGTTATGATCTGGCTGTGTGATTCAACTGGTCTGCTAAATCTATTACATTCTCATGCAGTTTAGATTAGGAGGAAAGAGGAGATCACTGAACTCTGGCCTGTTATTTGAGATCAGAACCTTGAATTATTTTTAGAGCTTCCAGAATCTGCCTTGCATTACATTTTAAACACATTAATGGGTTTTCTGCAGCATAGTTTTTGACTTGAATGTAGAGATGACTTTAACTTGGAAAGTTTTTTTTCCTTATTAAATGATAGATACATAGGAAAATTGGAAGTTGTCTTGTACCAGCAGACTATTGATCCATCTAGAGCAACATTGCTAGGCACTACACTGATTGGCACCAGATGCAGCTGATAGGCAGCTGTATCAGGCTGTTACACACTGTGCACTAACAGCACTATGATTCCACTTTAAGGGCCTTGACAATACCTTATACTATAGAATCCTGGGATTTGCATTTTAGGAAGGGGCATTTAGAATTCTCAGCTGAATAGCACTGGTGCCTCATTGCTGTATGCCTTCAAGTCATTTCTGACTTGTGGCAAACTCCAAACTCCAGGGTTCCATACAATGCAGCCATGATAATTCAAGTGAAATACTATCATATTTGTGTAATGTGAAAGGCCTCCTTAAGTTTCCAGAGCATGAATCTAGAATCTTGTTCTTTGTCAGTGAGTTCACAGTGCAATCCTTCTTATGCCTACACAGAAGTAGGTCTCACTGAGTTCAATTGAACATATTCCATGGCAAGTTTCTTAATGCCATGAACCATGAGATTATATACCCTTTTCTGGGTTGAAAAAAAGATGGGACTAACTTTTTGGGTACACTATACTTGTCATTAGACTTGTTTTCAGTTATTACGCTGAACTAAAACAGTCTGCCCTCCATTGCTGCAGGCTTGCCATGCATAGATTTGAGCATCCGTGTATGGCAAGTTTATGGGAGGGGTGGGGTGCAGCAGTGGCGGGGGAGGAAGAGGAGGAGTAAAGGATAAGGACAACGAGTAGTGGTGACAGAAGGGGGTAAGAGGTGGAGGAAAAAGGAGAAGGAAGAACATGGAGGAAGAAAAGAAGGAAGAGCCATGGCAGTGGCAACGGGAGGGGTTAAAGGGAGGAGGAGAAAGAAGGAGGAGGAGGAGAAGGAGGATGAGGAACAAAGAGGATGAGTGGCAGCAGCAGAGGAGGATAAGAGGAGGAGGGGGAGAAAGCAGGAAGAGCTGTGGCAAAGCAAGGTGTGGGGGGAAGAAGAGGAGTAGGAAGCAGGGAAGAGGAGGAAGAAAAGGTAGTCCCCTCTGCAGTCCACTGCGGTGAGAGCGGCAAAGCTGGTTTCAGAGGGCGCGATGGAGGCAAAGTGCCTTCGTCCCAAATGGTGGTGTGGCAACATGGCTGCGCCACCACTGAGTACTATGGGACTTGAGCATCTGTGAATTTTGATGTTCATATGGATACCAGGAGTCCACTATACTAGCTTTTTTTAAACAAAAATCATAATACAGTATGAAACAACGATAACAGATAACAACTAAAAACCATTATCCCTATACTTCCACTAGCATTAACAACAATAAACTTTCCTCTCAGAGTGAAATAAATTAAATTAGTAGAATTGTGGGAGAAGAAGGAGGTGAGCACAGGGTCCCTCTTCCCTCTCTCGGCTGGAAGAATGATGGTCTGGAGGCAAGCACCAAGGTTTTTAAGTCCTTGCCTTGGTCTCCCTCAGCTTCCCGTAGCTGTCTCAAGTTGGAATTGTGGGAGGAGAAGAAGGTGAGCACAGGGTCCCTCTTTCCTCTCTCGGCTGGAAGAATTGGCTTAAGTTATTATTTATTTAATTTACATCCCGCCTTTCCCCCAGCATGAAGTTCAAGGCAAGTGACAGGAGACAGATTTGGTTTCAACTTTAGTGAAGCAGTCTGTAGTTAATAATGGATTGAACTGCCTGGAGGAGTGATGGACTCTTTGTCACTGGTGGTCTTCTTGCTGAGGTTGGACAGCATGAGGTCAATTCAGGAGTTGATGAATCAGGTAACCTACAGGACACTTCCAGCACTGTGGCTGGAAGACCTGACAGTAATAGCCTTTAGTACTGGCCAAGGATCTGGTAATGCACTGAAGCGTAATTCACTGATGTTCTGTTATAACCACTGGAGTTTGTGCCTTCTTTTGGGCAAACATTCAACAGAGGTCATTGTTCCCAGGATATTACTACAGTGTTCCCAGGATATCACTGCAGTGGTGGGAAGGGATGAAAAAACTTCATATGTAAAGTTTCTTCCTCTCATCCAACAGTGAAAGACACAAACTCTGTACCAGCATGAAATCCAACAGGCTATCCTTTTGAATTTTTTTCAGGCACAGTCCATAGCTGTGGTTTGCAATATGAATCCCTTTCAAAGGAAAAGCTATGATCTCCCCAGTTTCTGCATTCTGTTTCAAAAACAAATGTGTGAAATGCACAGAGTCCAAATACATTTACAATTCCTAATGGTCAAGATATACTTCTGGATTCCCCTCAAGCCCTATTAAGTAGAAATATAGCAGACTGTTTAGTTTAAATCAGCGTTGTTTCCTTTAGAAAATATTATGTAATGATTACACTTGAACATCCTCCCATTGCTTTCCTTTTATTTTTTTTAAAAACTGCATGTTGGGGTGGCTGTTAAAAATGAAGAGGATTGTTAGATTCTCGGTGGGTGGCCAGAAAAACAGGAGGCTTCAAGCATTATAAAGATGCAAGTTTATTTCTGTGTGGAATCTTCAAAGGCTTCCAGACTTCCTTGCAAGATGATGCAGTCAGGAAGTGGTGTGGGAGGAATTTTCTGAAAGCTGTTTTGTATAATGGGAAACGAGCAGTCACCATCTTTATTTTCTTTAAGCTGCAAGCTAACATATATATGCTTATAGATTTTTTTCCCCTTGTTTGTAAGGAAATAATTGCTTAAGTTGTCCACAGTGTTTTTGTTCTTCTTTTTTGCTGTGTGCTGTATGGGTTGCATTTACCTTTGGAAATGCAAAAATGTACATGCTGCATTCATGATTCAAACTGTTAATAAGGTTCTAAAGCTGAGTAAGTTTAGCAAACGTACCTTGAGGTGCCTCGTTCTGGGATTTATTCCAGGCCATGTGTTCAGCAGACGTCTTTCCTGTAGTTGATGCATGTGATAGAGCTTAAAGTTACAGTCTCTAGTTGTAGAACTCTTAGTACAGTGCTCTGATTTTCTATTAGGAAAACCAGTGAGAGCTCAACGTCACTGTTATCTGTGATGCTGAATCCCTGTTGACAGCAGCAAGTTCAAGTATGTTTTGGATCTGTTTGGTACACTTAAATGTTTCACTTTCAAATGTTATTATCTGTTAAGTATTTTTGCCCTGCTCTTAAACTGAACCGACTCCCAGGACAGCATCTATGAGATCTATTAAAATCAGTAACAATCAAAACAATATCTGCTCACAGGCCTATTATCTAAAAGATAGGACACAAAAGGAAAATGAGATGGGAAGGAAGGGATGAGGAAAGCTAGAAAATTGAGGTATCAGGTTATCTGTAGGGTACCTGATTCATCATATACTTACAAATTTCTTAAATAAGAAATTCTAAATATAATAACCCATTTGAGTGGAAACAGTTTAGCGAGATGAGGAGCCAAAGGGAGTGGACTCTATGGTTTTGGTTCTTCCTCTGTTGCATCCAGATGGAATGGTTTCTGGTAAAGAATAGTTGAGGGGAAAGGAGGAGCCAAGAGAAACCAGTCATTTAGTGAAATTAATGGAGTGGCCCTGCTGATACTAGTTAGCATGGACTATTCTTCCCTAAATTCCAAGGTACCAATTTCTCTGCATCAATCTCTTCCAGTGTTTCTCTCTTTCTCTTGTGTACCAAGATCTTGAAGGTTTTTATAAGTGAGCAGAAAAAAAAAAGGTTTCTATTATGATTTATGTTATGTTTGCTTTGTGGAATGTTAAGCTGACTGTAATAGAAAGACAATGAATAACAAAATAATTATTCCCTTTGTATATTTAGTAGTATCGCTGTGAATATTCCATGGATTGTTGAATATATGTGGAAAATAATCTGTTTTCTACTGAAGTACTTCTACTTTCTGGAGAAGGGAGCTCTAAAAGAAAAGCTTATCCATTCCAGTGCAGCATAAAAACATTATATTTCTTAACCTAGGTTTGCTGGCTGATTCAGGCATTGGATTTTGATTGCTGTTGAGGTTGCAAAGCAGATGTATCTGACCCTTCAAGCACAATCCACTAACACTTTCTTCTGCAAAGGTCTGTTGCAGTGGATGACAGCTGTTGGCCTGTGCAGATCTTCCTCATTTCACACAGCTAATGCAAAAAAATTTCTCAGCAGCTTGTATCCCATGTTAATTAGTGCTGAGAGTAGTGCCTTCTGTGTTGCATCTGCATTTGGAGGCTGTGATGACGTGGTCAGCAAACTGATTGTCAACTGACCAAATGGTCAATGAACTGAAGCTGAATCCACACATAGCCTAAGGGCAGCAATAAGTAAAAGGCCTAATGCTACATGAATGGACAATATTGTCTTTGATTATTTGGTGTATATTTGATAGTGTCAGAGAAAGTTTTCTAATTAGACTCCTTATCCATCTCTGTGGACCAAGTAGTTGCCACCCATAGCTAGCATATGTGGTATCATTGCTGTACCAACTTGAAGAAGGAAGAATCTTGCAACAGTTATCCATACATGTTTAAACTAAATTATTGCCTTCTTTATTTTGGAGTACTCTCCATCCTGTCTGGTAGCAACTAGATAAAACTCACTGATTCAAGGGACTTATATTTGATTTACCATTGTAGAGAAAATGCAGATTGGAGCATTGGCAAATCAGAGTGAGCCTGGCACAAGCCAATGGAAGCTTAGCCAAGAGAAGTGGGGGTACTTACAAGAGCAAGTACAAATAGGCTGAGTAAGGAGATAGGGAATTAGATAGGGACCAGATAGAGACAGAGCTCTGAGTTAGAGGTTTATTAGACCCTGAAAAGTTTTAACAGCCAAGATTACTAAGATACACTGCTGAAAGGGGGTAATGGGAAAGGGTTTGAGTACCCAGGTTGGCCTAAAAAAAGGTCAAGGGTGGAAATAGAAAGTGTGGCTGGAAAAGGCATAAAGTAGCAACAAAATTTTAAAGTTCTGAGTCTAGCCAAAAGCCATATGTGAAACTGTAACTGTTTAAGCACATAAACACTGTATCAACTCTGAATCCACCAGAAGAAAGATACTGTAACCAACTACCTTGTAAATATTTTTTTTGCTTCAGTGTGTGCTTGCTTGAAGTATTTTAAGAAACTATAAGTCAAATGGTACCAGAGATTAATAGTACAAACAAACAAGCTTCATTTATATACCGCTTCATACCGCCTAAGCAGTGTCTAAGCAGCTTACAAAGTGTAAGCTAATTGCCCCCAACAATCTGGGTACTCATTTTAGTGACCTCGGAAGGATGCAAGCCTGAGTCAAGCTTGAGCCCTTTTGCTGGTCTTGAACTTGCAACTTTATGGTTTTGAGTGAGTGGCTGCAGTACAGGCATTTAACCATTGTCCCACCAGGGCTCCTTTTATTGCTTTTATTGCTCAGAACACTCAAAATAGTGAGTGTCCTGTCATCCTATAGAGTGGCCCAGAGGTAAAGGAAAAGGGTGGGAGTCACTCAAGCAAGGGATCTGAGTTCAAGGGTCTTGTTGTACAATTCAGTGGCAGTTAGGGGGATACCATATTGATGGTAGTAGTGGGAGAAAAAGACCCATTGTGCTGCCCAAGAGAAAAATAGTTGGGTGAGTGAGTCTCACCTTCACATAAGTGGTGGCAACAGTGGCACAGAGTAAAAAGGAGTGAAAGATTTTCAGAGATTTTGGCAGTGCCATGTTGTCACCTTCACAACCATTCAGCAGGTAATTGTAATTATTACCATGTGAGGGTGGGTCTGCTGCACCAAGTGTTCTTATAGGTCACTGAAGTTCTATTCAGGTTTTTGTGATTGATCTTTCAAACTCTTTGGCAGACACACAAGTGGAGCCGAAATCATTTTTCTGTCTGAGGTAAAAGTAAAGATGCTCCTTCTTGATGAAACAGAAGTCAACAAACTACCAGTTGACTCTTACTACAACATTAGTAATGGGAGGTATACTTCCCCATACCTACATCCAGCCCATAGGATTCACAAAAGACTGTGTGGTATCAAGAGCTCTGCCTCAACACCTTGTTGTCACTCCTTATCACCTGAGATGGATGTTCATTCTGCATTGAAGATATCTAATGCAGACAGCATCTCTCCTTGTATGACCTCACTGCCTGTTAATACCTCTGAAAGCTTTGCTGCATGTTTTCTTTGTTATGGAGCCTTGTCCCTCTGGGACAGTGCAGAGATCCTTGCAAATTGTCTTGGTTTGTGGAACAGTTGTGTCCAAGTGTCTCATAGCACTACAGCTGAAGCAACTATGGTTTACTTATCTTTGAATAATAAATAGAAGGGGTTGAATTAATCAGGGAGTACTAGAGGTCCTTATTTATTTAATTTTATATTTGCCTTCCTTCAAGATCCACAGCAGATTAGAGCACTGAAATGAAATTCAACTAAAAACCAAAAGTTACAACATTAAAAAGCAATTAAAAAGCAACTAAATGTGTTACTAGATTGAAACCAAACACAGACTAAACAGAGTTGTATTTTGTAAAAAAAAAATAAAAAATAAAAAGAAAGGAAAAGAAAGGGAAAAGAAAGTGGGGGGAAATTACAACACTTTCCATTAGAAGGCACAGTTTATGACGGGATTCGAAGGCTTTTTTGGGCTGTGTGGCCATGTTCTAGAAGATTTTCTTCCTGATATTTCACCAGCATCTGTGGCTGGCATCTTCAGAAACGTCAGGAAGAAAATCTTCTAGAACATGGCCACACAGCCCAAAAAACCCACAAAAAACTATGAAGGGATTGTTTGTTCACATGTGTTATACTGTTTGTTGTGCTATGTTGCATGTTTTATAACAAACATGTTCAAAACTAACAAATCTGTGAAAAATGTTCATTTATTCTACCACTCTAGCCTTCCATTTTTTTAACCAGTTTACCCAGTTTATAGCATACTTCCTCCCACATTCCTGGAAATATGTTATATAGTGTAACCCAGTGATTCCCAAACTCTGGCCTTTTTTGTGTTTTTGGATTTCAGCTCCCAGAATTCCAGACCATTGGCCAAGATGCTGAAGTCCAAAATACCTGGAAGGCCTGAGTTTGGGAATCATTGGTGTAACCATATGCATGTTTGCATTTGCATTTATCTTCACAAATTTCTTGATACCAGAAGTTGAAAAGGTTGGCTGAAGAATGCCTCCTTCCTTTGTTTTTTCATCTTTGTTCGTTTCTTTGATAATCAGTCTTCAGGCTTTCTACTAGTTGGTTGGATAGGAATTAGGTTAACAGATCATTATATTTCCTGACATGGCTTCATTTTATCAAAGAAATCTAATGTTTTGACATCTGTAAGTTCTGTGTTATGTATAAAAAGAAATGATTGAAATAGTTTCTCTCTTTGATACTCACAATACTCAGGAAAGTCCCACAGTATCAATTTGTCGTCCTCCTCCTCCTCCAAGAAGCCTTTTAAAGTAAATTCAATTTTCCTGTACTGCAGGGAAGCTTACACTGAATTGCCTAATTGGAATGCCGTTCAGTTAATTGCATGGGAAAAGTAGAATACATTTCATTTTCTTGGCAATAGGTACAACTGTTATCCATTTCATAAAAAACTGGGGGTCTTCTAGTTGTAACTAGAGCTGCCCTTATGTGTTCCATGCAAGCCAGCTTCCCATGACCTCTTTCTCAGTTGTCAGAAGCAATGGCTCTTTGAGTCTTTGGAGAGAATTCAGTGCTTTTTTTCCCTTTTCATTTTGCAGAAAATATATCGCTGTTAATTTCTTGCATAATATCCAGCCATCATCCGTCAAGTAGTATTTCTGTTGCAAGGGATTTCATTTAGCACTCAAAATGCAGTATTTTGTGTCGTGGGAAATATAATTAGATAGTATAGCCATTGTTAGAACTGCTGCATGGTATGTACCTAAGCAAATGTAATGGAAGCCTTTGGAGTATGGCCTTGGAATGACCCGTTTTCCCCCATTCCTGTTCCCATACTGTTTTGAAACTGTTTGCTCATGCTGTTTTGCAACTGTCTCCTGATATAATAATAATGCTTAATTTATCATTGGAACTGCTTTAGACATGGAGTTGATGGATCCTCATTTTAGATAGTGAGCACCGTTCTTCTAAACCTATCCGTGATTTAATGCTTTTCTTAGTAGTTCAGTGCTATATTATCCGTGGGGGAGGCAGGGAGTGAGTGAGCCTCATTTCTGCCACCCAACATGCTAGAGCCTCAACAATAAAATAGAAGACCCCCAAGTGCCATATTAAAGACAAAAATAGCTATTAACGACCACTGCCCATAGCTGTTTGATATGCCAGATGCATTCTGAACTGTTTATATGCCTAAAAGTGTTATAGAATGACATCACATTAAAATATATTAAAAGCAGAATAAAAGTGAATATGGGTTTCTCTGAAGATGCCAGCCACAAATGCTGGTGAAATGTTAGGAATAAAATCTTCCAGAACATGGCCACATAGCCTGAAAACCCCACAAAAACCTATGGATTCTGGCCGTGAAAGCCTTCGACCTGAGAGGAATCGTTTAACTAGTTTCAGGCATCTAAGGTAAAGCCTTCACAAAAGTCCCCCTCCTCCCAGGAGGTTGCTTTGTCAGGGATTGCTTAAAGAGTTGAAACATTGGAAAACTGTCACCCTATACACATCTATTCAGAGATTGGTCACACTGTGATAGTGCACTGTGGTAGTGGTTGCACATTTTCCCAATGTCACACAGTGGTAGTGAAGCAAGGCAGACAAAATTGGCTGGCTCCAACCAGCCTTTTTCTCTGCTGACTCTGGGGCCTTTTAATCCTACCGCTATCATCAGGATTCCAGCCACTGGCTTCAGCATGGTCAGACTCCCAGAAAAGTGCATATGGGATTGTAGCATAATTGAAGAAGCCCTTCTTATCATCCTCACTTCTGAAAAAGGAGGGAACTGAATCTGAGCCTATCTTTCTTTTTTTCATATCAGGATTAGGATTGTGTTTTAATTTTCATTCAGACTTTCACAAACTGAAAGGCTTCTTCTCTCCCTGGAAAGCTTTTGTTATCAGTAGATGACCCTACTAGCAGAAGCAAAGGTATTAAGAGGCAGTTTTTCTGCCATGTACCCTTCCTGCCATGTACCTGGAGTCCACTTTGTTCTGGAGAGTCTGCCAGCCCTTTGGAGCAGCAGGAGATGGTGGGAAGAGGAAAATCAGCATGAATCATGTCCCCTGCTTCAGGAGGCAGCAACGTCTAGATGCAGGTTGATATATATTTAGATGAACATTTTCATATGTTTGTTCCAGTGTGTATTTTGAAATATTTAAACGGCTTTGCAGAATTTGAAGAAGTGTAAAATAAGATGGATACCTAAATTCTGATCAATTAAATTGAGTGCGTGCAGATCAAGTAATTTTAAAACTAGAATTCACAAAGCTTGAATTCTTTGGACATCTGTAACAGACACTTGAGGTTTCCTGAGTAGTTTTTGATGTAGTCAGTACTACGTAAAGCAGACATCTGCCTGGATGTCTTGGGCTACATTTCATGAAAACACAGCTAGAATGCAGGTGGGGATGATGGAAGATAATTGAACCCTACCACTACTGAAAAAGGTTACTCTTTCAAAGAGAGAGCTAGAGTTTCTGCTCAGTGTTTGTGTATGCCTACAGGAGATCTGGTATTGTTACCAAAACAGTAAGTTACAAAATCAGGCTCACCTAGGCCCTTATCACACATGGGAGATTTGCAGCTCAGATCCACAGTCACTCCTTTCTAGCAATGTGAATTCACATTAAAACGTGATGTTTTACCACACCTGGTTGCCTTTCCGTTGCCCTTCCGAATTGAGGGGGAAGCAGAGTCAGTTTGATTCCAAGCAAGTCACATGATGCAAAGCAGAGTGAGTGCACATTGTATTACCACACCGGAACATACTTTGAGGGTTCAACGATTTGAATCGGCACCCTTGCCCATGCTCAATGGGGCTCTGGATGCTGTTATCCTTCCCCACCCCCTCCTTAGCTGTCATCCTTCAATGGGATGAAGGAGCAGATGAAGGGATGATGGGCTAGGTGGCAGGGCGGTTAGAGGTGGTGAGATGGGGATGCAAGAGCAGCAGGGGATGATGGGATAGGTGGCAGAGGGGGGTGAGATGGGGATGCAGGAGCAGCAGGGGGTGATGGGATAGGTGGCAGAAGGGGCGA
>NC_056525.1:175647861-175714315 GCF_019175285.1 Sceloporus undulatus
GATGGGGATGCAGGAGCAGCAGGGGATGATGGGATAGGTGTCAGGGTGTCAGAGGGGGCGAGATGGGGATGCAGAAGCAGCAGGGGATGATGGGATAGGTGTCAGGTGTCAGAGGGGGTAGATGGGGATGCAGGAGCAGCAGGGGATGATGGGATAGGTGTCAGGGTGTCAGAGGGGGCGAGATGGGGATGCAGGAGCACCAGGGGATGGTGGGATAGGTGTCAGAGGGGGTGAGATGGGGATGCAAGAGCAGCAGGGATGATGGGATAGGTGATAGGTTGGCAGAGGGGGCGAGATGGGAATGCAGGAGGAGGAGGGCGATGAAAGAGCAGGATGCAGGGAGCCAAGGGGAGTGACATCAGAGTGGTTTTCCATACCAGACCAATTCAAAGTGAAATCGAAGTGAGCTTCAAAGCAAATTCTGTGAATCCCCCTTTTTCCCGATTTCACCAAAATGAGGGGTCACTTTGGAATCACTGTGGAAGCCCCACGGAAGGAGCTCCCATAGAAAGGAATCACATCTGAAAACACATTCACGTTATGACGTGAATCCAAATTGTTGGACCCGCACTCACGCCGGAACTGAGCTGCAAGAGCTCTAAAAATCTCCATGTGATAAACTCCCTACTCTGCTGTGGTCAGGATGTTGTAGGCCAAACTTTTCAGAGGAATTGGCATTTCTTGCTGCTGGTTTCACACTTGCAGAATGGCATTTGTTCAGGAATGTTTGAAATTTTATCCTTCTGTGGAACAAACATGGTAGAACAGAGGCTGTGTAAACAAAATAAAAAATTTAAAAATATGTCAATTTTTGCTTAACGTCTTATTTGTGCAGCTGTGGAGGTGATGGAACTGACAGTTGAGAAGAGTCAGCAGCAGTTGTGATAATGAACTTGGGGGGAAGGCAAAGCCTGATGGATTTGGCTCCTTAGAAGTGCTGATGGTACCCTGCTTTCTTTCTCTCCCTCTTCCTGAGCCTAGTAGCCTGGTTCCTAGATAATAACCATGTATAACTGGTATTTTCAAATTTTGCTATTTTCAGTAAACCTCACCCTACAAATTGTGAATGACCTTAGCATTTCCATTCTCATGATCTTAAGGAAAATTGACCTCCTCATCTTCTCACATGGATCCTCACAATCTCTTTATGGCCACAACACTTACTGTTTAGCTGCTGTTTTCCCAACTTCGTACAACATGCGGATGTAATAAAGTATTCAGTTCATGTTCTAAATGTGAGACTGTAGAAGTGACATGAAGGATAGCCTCAGTCACAAGCTAGGGAAATGAGGGCTACTGGGAGATTGCATATGAAGGCCATCATGGCCAATTGGCTTGGTGATAATCTGAGTAGAAGCCAATGTAGCTAAACTATTGGACTTTGACTTTGAGGAGATCCACGTTCACATCTTCCATGAATCATGAAATTCATTGGGAGATTTTGGGCTCTCCCTCAAAATGTTGCTGGGAGGACAGAATGGGAAGGACAAGAATCACATATATAGTCCAGTGCTCAAACCACTACACAATGTTGGGTCTCATGAGGATTTCACCACTTGCAAAAATAAGAGTGGTTGCTTTGGACTGGAGTGGGATTCTTGCTATGTATCTCACCCATTGTGGTCAGCCTTTCTGGTAAATTTGAGATGAGGGTACAACTCAAAACGTCCTGTGTTCCTTCAAGATATTTAACATGTTGTTGAATCGATATTATGCCTTTGAATTAGTACTGACAAATCAGGTCTATCTCAGGCTTTGAAATTCCAGGCCCCAAACCTGAGACCTAAGACTGACCCTTTCTAAGAGAGATCCTGGTACAAGGGTGATGCTACTAAGAATAGCACCTGGTGATGTCATTGAACATGATATATTAAACATCAACTGAAGCTGCATGGAGTATACCATCCAGATAGTCTAACAAATGAGGAAAATGTGTGTGTGTGCATGAACACACACACACACACACTTTTCAAGGCAGTGTTCTGAGTCTAAGGTTCCTACTCATTGCCCAGAAGACTGAAGAAGAGAGCATAGGCTGTGAGATGTGATAACCCTACTCTTAAAGTTGCTTGGGTACACTTGGAGTTCAGTGGATGATGTAGGTAACCTGTTCTGCTGTCACTGTCTCTGTCTCTATCTGTTTGCTAGACTTTATTATCATCTGTTTCTCTTCAGGGTGCACAGGAGTAAAAGCTCCATCTTGCTGTGTCCTACATAAGATGACAGAGTTTAAGTGACCTATAGGGATGTCCAGCAGGAAAAACTACATAGCTTCTGAGTTGATCTTATGCTCTTTTTCCCACTTTCTTTTCTCAAATATGAGCTGGGCTTTGGAATGACTGTAGCTTTTATCAACCCTAGACAGCATAACAGTGGTAAGGATAATAGGAGCTGTAGTCCAACAACATCATATACTTTATCCCTGACTGAAAATGATCAAATAGCAGTGTGGAGAGTCTTCACCCTTAGACATGACAGCAACTTATGGACAAATAGTGTGATGTTACATAAAGGAGCCTCTTCTGTTCTGTGTTCCTTTGCCTTCTATATTATTTCCATTTTTAAAAAAGAAAAAAAATTCTAAGCAACTTAAAGCAGTATTTTTACCTAATTGTCATTCTTTCCCAATAATGGAGTTTATCAATAAACAAAAAGACTTAAAATTAATCTCAGTTCTGTTGGGAAACAACATTGCAGCAGTGGGAAACCTTCTAGTCTGTAGGACGAATCCTGCTTGCCTGGCCATGTTCCCTTTTGCCTGCCCTTCTATGTCCCCCCTTTCTGAAGCAATTCTGTCCATGGAAGACAAGATACAGATTACTTATGTGCCTGTCTGTGCACAGCTTCGAAAAATGAGAGGAGGTGAGGATAGAAGATAAGGGGCTGAAGAATGTGTGTGTGTGTGTCAGAGAGTGAGTGAGTGAGTGTTACATTTGTGTAGAAATAGGAGCGAAAGGGAGACAGAAAGAGTGAGAGGGAAATAGTGAGAAATAACAAAAGGTAGAAAGCAGAGAGAAAGAGAAAAAGAAAGAGAGATAAGGGAAAAGATGAAAAAAGAAGACTACAGAGAGAAGGAAGGGAAGGGGATATCTAAAGTCAGTGTAGAGAATATTGCTTGGCCCTCTGCTGAGTATGCCAAATGGTCCTTTTGGGAGTTACCCACTAACAAATGCACCCCTCAGTCTTAAAAATGTTCCTTCACCCTATAATAAAGTGCCTATTATTTATACACAGAAGTTTCCAAAATATGTGTGTGCGCATGCCTGAGTTTGTATATAGCTGAATTCCTCTGATACAGTAGTTTGTAGAAGTAGTGCTGCTATGCCCTCTTCCTAGAATGAAAGAGACAGCTGTAGGTATCTATAAGAAATAGCTCTATCACAGTGACAGAATGAAAAACATTCTTACATGTGTTACAGATTACTTGGAACTTGGATAAGGCCACGGGAAAAGCTATTTTCTTCTCTAGTCCAAGATTATCTTGTGTATTCTTAAGACACATGTGTGTGAGTGGGTGTGTGTACACTCAACAAATGCAAGGAGTTGTTGTGGATAGAAAATATTAACTGGCTTCTCTCTGGATTCCCCTTGCCTGCATTAGTCATTGGCTACATTCTGATTACTAGGTTGAATGGGAACCACTGATAGTTACTTGATGGATGTTTGTTTTATGCAATACAAATTTACTTTATGAGAATGGAAATGGTTCTGGTATGTTATTAGGAGATTTGTCCTTCAATGCATACTAGGCATTAGAGTTTGCTTGTTATGTTTTGGTGGTGGTGGTCATTTAAGAACTAAACAGGATTGAAGAATAGGGCCTAAAACAAACTGGCAGGAAAGAGCAGCTTTTGGCAGCTCTGGGAATGGGGCGTGCAGATGATGCACACCCCCAGAGTGGCTGGAAGCCATGCAGAGAGCACATCCAGCTGGGAAAAGCTGGCCAGAAAAAGACCAGGCCATACGATTGCCATGGTCTTGTGCTTATCAGGGGGTGACCGGGGCTGGTGCAGCCGGTCTGCTAGTTTGCATGATCCCATAGCTGCATATCCAGCATGGTTAATGTGCAAGTCCACATGATGTTTCTCATTCACTGAAAATAAAACCAACACATGGTAGGATATGGTTTGTCCTTCTGAATCCTCCCCCTGAAAAAAGAAAGCTCAGGTTTATTTGCTTTTGTTACTCTGAGTCGAAAGCATGTTGATAACCATGTGTTAATGTGGAAGGCAATATTAAATCTGAGCCACCATTGTATATGTGTGTGTGTGTGTGTGTGTGTGTGTGTGTGTGTGTGTTTAAAGCTAATACAACAGGTATACAGAGATTACTGATAGAAATTGCAGCAGGGAGGGAGTCTTGAGGAAAACCATATGGTTCACATTTTAACATAAGTAAGTCATCTGTGCACTAAAATGTTACCATAATTGAGAACCCTCCTCAGGAGAACTGGTACTATTTCTTTTTTTCTGTCTTCAGGGTAAATGATTGTGAGCAGTCTTTGCTTTATAACAAAATTGTTTATCTGGGTGTTTTGATTTTGTTTTGTTTTTAAATATGAGAATAAATAAAAATTTCCTTTTATATCTAAAGATTAGATGGTTTCTGCCTGCTAATAATTTTTAAATTATTTTCGTGGTTTGCAAATAAACCTGTGTGCATGCCTGAGTGTGTGTGTCATGTGTGCGTGATCACAACTGCTCTATCAGTTGTTTTTATCTTGAAGTGAGTTACTCTTTCACAACAAAACTACTACAGCAAGAACCTTCTTCCAAGTAAACAGCACACCTTTGTTCCATTTGCTTAAAAAGGTTGTTATGAGTACGTATGTGTTGTTTTCTTTTTGAGGAATACTGTTATTCCGTTTTATCTTGTGAATAACCTTCCAGTGTCTGACTATATGACACAAACTGAATTTGTGTCACAAAGGCAATCTACAAGCAAACCAAAAGTCATAGTTCAGCAACACAGATACATTTATCCAGTCTTAGCTCAGTGGCTGCAGAATGTTGTGTGCTTAGTTACGATGATGTGTTCTTACCAGGTATGATGTCTTTATTTCCTCTCTTCAGACAGGATTGGCCAAGGCTGACTAGTAAAGTATTATCAAAGAAGAGCTGTGGTTTCTGATGAACAGCTTACAGGTAGGAAACAGTTTACATTCAAACATGATTCCCTTTTCCTAGTATTTTGCATCATTCCCCAGAGTTCTAGAAAAGACAACTTTATGTCTTGCACAAAGTCGTACTGGTCTAAAGGCATCATTACATGTGACAGCAGACAAGTTGTTACCTATTTTGTGCCCGACAGCAGTTTTGACATAGGAAATTTGAAACATATGTTTTCCCCACCATAAATTTAAGCCAGGAGTCTCCCAATTTCCAGTCACTAGAAATTAAAAACAACAAGGAATTCTTCCATGTAACAGTTTTGATATCAAAGTTTTCTTGGAATCGTTCACTTTTGCTCACAAAAAGATAAATGATAATTGTCAAAAATGAAAATCCAAATAGAAAATAAGTTTTGCTGATGAACAGCTTTTGACCAACTTTATTATCTCCTGGAGAGCCAGTGTGGTGTAGTGGTTTGAGCATTGGACTACAGTGTTGGAGATCAGAGTTTGACTGTGTGCTTGGCCACTGGGTGACCTTGAGTGAGTCACACACTCTCAGCCTCAGAAAAAAACATTATAAATTCACTTTAGGTTGCCTTTAGTTGGAAATTACTTGAAGGCACACAACAACACAATTTGACTTAGGAACATGTGAGAGGTTTTACATGAAAACTGTTCCTCCTATATTCACATATCCAGAATATGCCAACCACTTATTAGGTGCTTAGCCATGATTTCTGTTTTTAAAATATTTTGTGTACAGTATTTCCCCCTAAATTATTACAGATTCCAACTTCATGCACCCATATTGTGTTTTAAATATAGCAGCTGCAAAGATCTGCTACATGGCTCATTTTAACATTACTTAGCAATTTTAGATTGCAACATATTTGTGATAATATTCCAACACTGGTGTTTGATACGTTTCTTGAAGAGGGCTACCATAGGCTTTGCTGAACTTCTTTAATACTGCAAGATGTGTTGCTGACAAAATCAGGTGTTGAAAGAGACAGCCTGTATTACAAAGACACAAACATTCCAGGATTTAACTTGAAAAAAGCCGATCCAGCTGGTGGCAGAGGACAGTAATTCAGTGTTATGCGGATCCTGCTTTGTTGGCAGAGAACATCTGGGCTGCAGAGTTCACACAGCTGGATAAATGTTGCACCCTGTAGTTTCTTTTTCCATTTGGACTGAAATGGAGGTGTTGGGCATATAATCTGACCTAAACATGAAGCCAAAATGATGTTATGCCACAGTGTTTCCATTCTGTGTGCATCTGTCCTTATTTCCCCTCTTCTCTGCCTACTCACTGAAATAGAGAACATCAAGACAACTCAGTGCTTCAAATTAGATGTGTTCAGCAGATTATACTGAAAAAACCACATTACTGCAAATTGTAAGGAAATGGGATGTGGCATGGGATGCTGAGTGCTTCCTATTGAAAGAAGGGTTTAAAGATAAAATCATGTTGGATTTTTTCAATTTTTTAAAAATTGTGCATATAATTATAAATTATAATAATAAAGCCATCTTATTTATATTCTGCATTGTTGGTCAAATAACTAGACCACCCCAAGTGATATTTAAAAATACACATATAAAAAACATTTGTAGTTTGGTGGGGCACCAGAGCTCCCTGACAGAGAAGGCTAAATATCACACAAAGCTACAAATCCCAGAATTTCAAAACTATAAATCCCAACATTGAGCCATGGCAGTTAAAGTGTATCAAACTGCTTCATTTCTGCAGAGTGCAAACACCCTACATCTTGTTCTATTCCCACTATCTTTATGTCTACACTTTTCATGCCCATCTTAGTTCATTTCATTCTGTGGATAGAAATTGATGCAATGATCCTGTCACTGTTTTATGTGGAGAGATGTGTGTGTTGAATGATATTTGGCAACATGGATCTGGAGACTACAGTATCATCCCAGAAACAAGGAAATGAGAAAGACAGATATCTTTTTTCTATTTTAAATCCTGAAGAGAATTAGAGAGAGAGATGCAGTGAGAAAATACCTTGGTTTTTGTTTTGTTTTGTTAACAATGAGACATAATATACCATCCCCACATGCAGCAGAGTAATTTGGTCTACATTGGTTTATGTGACTGACAGAGACTGATGTGGGGCCAGCATGGGTTGTCTAGACCATATGGGCTGCTTCCTTTACAAAGCACGAGAGTATCCCAGAGGGCTGCAAAAGGTCCTTGTCTTTTCCTAGCATACTTTTCCTTTTTATTCGCTGCAGCACCCAACTCGAAGCATCTGGAAGCATTTTAGTATCTTTGTGATTGTTTTTCTTTCTCTTTTGCCAAGTAAATGAGAGTTTAATTCTGTTTAATATCAAATTAATTCAGAAATACAAGCAAATTAATCCATAAATATAAGCATGAATTCAACAGTTCCAATTCATTATGTAGCACCTTTGAGACTAACACAAAGAAAGAAGTTGGCAGCACGAGCTGTCGCAGACTTCAGTCTACTTCCTCAAATGCTTTTACTTCCTCAGATGCTTTTTTGAGCTCCAGTTCATGCATGCACATTTTGTACATACATCTAAATATAATACAAATCCACAGATGACATATCTGTTTTAATGGATTATAAGCCTCATATTAAAATAGCAGACTTTACATTTATGCAGCCTTTTCCAGCTTGGAATGTGGATGACAATTCCATTTATCCCCTGTCAGCATGGCCAGTGGTCATGGATGATGAGGTTGCATTGCACAGCATCTGTAGAACACTGATTTGACAGAGGCTTCACAAAAGTTATGTATTTACACTTGTATGGATATAAATTCAAAAATAATCAGAGGTTATGCCTTTCAGATTTCATGGGTGCCAGTAATATGTTTGTGTAGCTATATTTACTTGAGATGTTCAATCAAGCCATGGCAATGAACATACATGGTGCTGCTCTTGAAAAAACATTCAATTTTTTTGGTCCAGAATGTGGATCAGGGACGGCAGTTACATGACATCATGTGACTCCTTTGTTGTAGAAGAACCACTGGTTGCTAGTCTGTTTCCAAGAACCATTATAAGTGCAGGTTATGACCTATAAACTTTGGGACCAAGCTGGCTAAATAACTGCAATCCCCAAGCAAACCTGCTTGGGTAATACAAATTAGGTGGGAAGCCATTCTCATGCTCCCACCACCAATGGAGACATATTTGATGGAAATGCCAGAAAAGATTTTCATGGTTTCTCATTCTTCTTCTTAATATAAACAGGCCTTTGACATGTAAGCTAGGTTGCTCTTGGAAAAGAAATTAACTGGTGCTGATATTTCTTTTTATTAACATTTTTTAAACAGAGTTTTCTGTTTCATTTGTACTTCTTAGGGAGCTTTAGCCTGGGGAAGAGAAGGTTAAGAGGAGACATGATAGCCATGTTTAAATATTTGAAGGATGTCATATTGAGGATGAGCAAGCTTGTTTTCTGCTGCTCAAACGACTAGGACACAGAGCAAATGGATTCAAACTACAGGAAACGAGATTCCACCTAAACATGAGGAAGAAATTCCTGATTGTAAGAGCTGTTCAACAATAGAACATGCTGTGGTGTGGTGTAGACTCCTTCTTTGGAGATTTTTAAACAGAGGCTGGATGGTCATCTGCCAAGAATGCCTTGATTGTGTGATTCTGTATGGCAGGGGGTTGGACTGCATGGCCCTTGTGGTCTCTTCCAACTCTATGAATCATAAAATCATAGAATAATAGAGTTGGAAGAGACCGCAAGGGCATCCAGTCCACCCCCTTGCCATGCAGGAAATCCAAATCAAAGCATCCCCAACAGATGGCCATTTTTTAAAAGGAACACCATTTTGTTATCCCACTGTATTTAATGGGAATTTACCATCCACAAATTTTGGTATCTACAGGGAACCAAACCAGCAGATACCAAGGGCCCACTGTATATATTATAACATATTGTCTAACTCATGTTGCTATGATGGGACCAGTTGTCTGTCTTGATTGCGGTTTGGATATGATGTTAAGCTGATTGTGTCAGGCACAAGTGTGTGATCATTTCTGCAGAACTATTCCTGTGCCATATAATAGTGCACCACCTCTGATGGAAGGAGAGAACATTCTCCCTCTTTCTGCTACTCCTGCACACCTTTGATAGGAGTTTGTCTTTCTACCTTTCTCTCAAAGCTCTCCACACTACCAGAAAACCTACTCTGGGTGATCTCACAGTCTTCCATAGTACAGTTGGCTCTTCATATCCACAGAATTTTTTATGCACAGATTCAGCCTTCCATGGCTTGAGAATATTAAAAAATGTTTGTAATTTCCCAAAAGCAAACCCTGGTTTTGCCATTTTATATAAGGGACACTGTTTTATTATGCCACTGTATTTAATCTGACTTGAGCATCTACAGTTTTTGGTATCCATGTGGGTCCTGGAATCAAACCCCAATGGATACCAAGGGCCCACTGTAGCTCTTGAGGCCACACAGAGACTATGATAAGGGAGAGGGAAGAGCCCCTTTCAAATTCAGCTTAGCAAACTGTTTTTACTGATAGATGTACATCACTGGAACATGATCATGTATTTCCTGGGCTCCCAAATGTTTTTCCACACTGTTTGTGGCATTGTAAATTTACATAGAATACATTACACCTTGGTACAAAATTCACAATTTAATTGGCCATGCCAATTAAAGTGGTATCCAACTGGATTATTTCTGTAATATGGGTGCATCCATGTTCTATTCATATTTCATTCTTTATATGTCTTTTAATCTATTTTAGGTTGCATATTTGAATATGAGTTTTACTACTGCAGTATATGACAGTCTTTCCCTGGGTAAATGTTAAAGCAGAAATGTAGCCATGGCAGTCTAGAAAATGGAAGCCAAAACCCCATTCACACATTGCACAAAAGCCCCCCCCCCCATTCTGTATAAAATAAATGGGTAGTTTACACTAGCTAGGACATTCATCCAGTGTAGAAATGTTCCCTTCACAATTTCCTGTTGTGTCTTCATATTGTCAGCAAATGCAAAGCAGTCGGGGATGACATTTGCTCAAACGTGCTTATTGTGTGGAAATATTTTGTGAAAATTGTGTGAATCCCATTTTGGGAGAAAGGTAGGATATAAATTCAATAAATAAAACAAAATGCTATAAGAATTATAGATTGCATGGAGATACAAGAAAAACTCTCCCCTCATAGTTCTATAGTAGCAATATTGTTATTTTTGTTTGTGGCAGCCATGGTAACTGCAAAGCCATGAGGCCTATAATGAAAAATAAAAGCAGGCAAGTGGGTTTTATTTTCTGCAGCTGTCTATCCCCAAGCTACCATAAATTGGTCTTGGGTACAAGTTGCAGCTTGCGATATTGCTGCTGAAAGAGGAGGGTGGTTTGATGACATAAGAGCATATATAAGCAATATCACAGAATTTATTGGTTTAAATGATTATGGATAAGAGGGGAAAGTATCATATGTAAAATTTTATATGCATACTTCTTCTAATGAAAAGCAAATTAAATACAGGAAACCTGTTTTGGAGAATTACTTGAGCCCCCGGAGTACTGTGTGGCTGACAGCTTCATCCATCCATATTTAAACAATGGTTATCTTTCTACCCTGTACTGTTCCCTGTCTTCTTACTCTCTAAACCCATACGCCAAATTGGGTATCAGTTCCCTGGATATTATGTCCTAAAGGCATAAGTTATTTAGTGAAGGTGGTGAACAACACTGTGGAATATTGTATCACAAATTCATATGCTAAGACCTGAGTTACTATTGTGCACCAGGCATATATTGTACATATGTCTTCCTTTCCTTTTTGTCTGGAATCACTGCAGGGGAACCATAGGACATAATATCCATGGTTTGCTGGTGCAAATTAATGCACTGTTCTTTCATTTACAGGTGTTGACAGATCTTTTTTACAGCTTCCCTTGACTATTCAAGGCTTAATGAAATGAGACTTCTGAATTTGATCTCTTTACCATTAATGGGGGAATGTCTTTGTACAAATGGAATATTTGCATGCTGGAAGAAGGTAGTTTTAAGAGGATCTGTCCAGCATTATGGAAAGGCAAGGAGGAGGAGAATGAAAATGTGCTATTATATATCACTGTCTTGAAAAAACTGCTATGAACAGCTGAGAACACATGGTGTGTACTAATACTGATAAGTAATGTGCTTGTCTGATGTGAGGAGTGAGCTGAGTTGAGAGATAGACAGGGTTTGAATGGAAAAGTAGTATCTAGCTTTTCAGATTGTTTTAAAATGGGACATACGCCTACACCTGTGCATTGTTTATTTTTCAGAGTGGAATAGACTTGGAGTGCAAAGATAATTCGGCTAACTGAGGAATCAGTGTCAGTAAATACTTCAAATAAACTGATAGTTTGAATGATAGGAAATATGAAGTGAAGTCTGCTTAATAGAGAAAAATGGGACTGTTTGCCTTCCTTGTCAAGAGTGTTCCTTTAGTGTAAGGCATCCCTGTTCAGTGTTTGCCAGCACCCCACAGTTAGCTAATGCTCCACAGTTTCCACTGTGTTAAGTAAATGGATGCAATAACTTCTCAGGAGAGCTATCAGCAAGTGAGGAATTTCATCCTTTTATAGGATATGGAATTCTATCTCTGGAACCAGACCACCCTTGGGTAGGAAAGATTGTATTCAGCTCAAGCGATGTTGGTGGCTTCACTGAATCTCTGCTCTGTTTTTAGGTTCAGACAGGCATGAGATTAGGCCTATTTCAAGCTGTCTCATTTTCATGGATTTACTCTTTTTTCTGATCTTGGCCATTAAGAGCTTAGGTTTCTTGAACTATTGGTATTTACTGGCCCTGATTCTTTCCTTCTGCCTAACCCTCCCCTATTTCACACTTTAGATCAAACAACCACCTTATACAGTAGAGTCAGGAGTGCTTTAACATCATTGCCGTTTCAATGAAATACTCATTTTCAAAAATATACCTTTCATTCAGTAGGTACTTAATTGTTACACTGATTGTTTGTTGATAAATGTGCTTCTTTTGTGTTTGGGAAAAATGCAGTGGAAAATTATTAAAGAAACAAGTGATGATACATTCCAGAACACTAGCCATGTTAATTTGTTTTTGTTCTGCTCTAACATGCTGGAGCAATTTGTTGATTTTCAGTTCCTAGTTTGTTAGAGAAGAAACAAGCCATATTTGTATATATTCCTGAGCTGGAATGTTTCCTAGGCTATCAAGTTCTAGTATTTGTTGTGACACTAGAGCTCTCTGACAGAGAAGGTTCAATATCTCACAAAACTGCAAATTGCAGGATTCACTAGCATTGAGCATTGAAAATTAAAGCAGTATCAAACTGCATTATTTCTGCATTGCAGATGCTACCTCAGGCCTGTTACAGACAGGCCAAAATAAAGCTGCTTCGAGTCACTTTGGAGGTATGGTATTTCAATGATGCATGCGTTCTAAGAGTCCAAAAGCCACACCAGAGCCACGCTCCTGTCCTAAGGACTGGAGTGCAGCTTTGGTGTGGCTTTTGGACCCTTAGGACTCATGCATCATTGAAATACCATACCTCCAAAGTGACTCGAAGCAGCTTTATTTTGGCCTGTCTGTAACAGGCCTCAGTTACACTAACAATTCCCACTTTCATGTTATTCCATGCATGTTCCTCCAGCATGGAAGAGCCATACAGAAGCAATTAGATGGCAAATATGGTCATACTTGCTCATTACTATCAAGTTTGGTGTCAGTACTTCCCATGTTGTTAGGTGTTACACTTTTCTCTTGGTTATTCACTCTGCATCTAATCTATTGAGTGTCATTACAATATTAGTTATACATGCATACAGTTGCTCAAATTGAGCAAGCTTTGAGAAAATCACTTGGAGAGGATGCTGGAAATAAATCCAGTCTCTCCATCCTGGCTGATAGCTCTGTTATCTTCCCATAACCAACTGTGTATGATGAAGATAATGGACAAGAAGAATGAGCAGAAAACTGAAGATAGGTATGTGATGGCAATTTGCTAGAAATTGCACAAAATGTAGTGCAGATATGAGAGTGAAACTGAATTTAACTTGAACACACTGTGTTTCCGAACAATACAGGTGTATGCATTTTTAAGCATCATAAGATAGACCAAATGCATTGCATCAAACCAAATAAGAATCAAACCCTGAATCTTTACAAGGTTTAAGTAGGTTTGGTATTATTGACTTGCTTGTGATTGCTAGTTAAGAAATCTATCTTAACTAAAACATGACTCCAACTCAAAATGATTTTTTGCATTCTCACATGATTCCTAAAGGAAATATCTGATTATTTGAAACCTTGCTCTGCAAATAACTTGCTTCTTGCTGTCCCTGAATACCACTGAGGAGCTCAACAAAGTAGAAACCACATCAAAGCCCATTATGCTCTTGCCCTGAAATATATGTATTTAAATGTATAAGAAGCCTGTCAGTTAAGCAGTCACTTGGAAGAATCATCATCATACTTGCTTGATACTTTTTTTTTTTTAAAAAAGAAAGAATGATCAACTTTTTTTCAACCCAAAGCTTAAGGACAGCACAGTGTTCTACCGTTTTGAAGCAGTTCATAATATTAAGGGCCATTGATTTGATATGCCTGTTGACCTGATTATAATAATATGTACCGTATATACTCAACTATAAGTCGAGAAATTTACATCCCCAAATGGACTCTAAAACCATGGGTAGACTTTTATGCGGGACAATAATTTAATACTACTTATAAAGTTCCCAAAAGAAGTGCCCACCTTTCTCTGTAGCCATGGATCTTTGAACAGCTCCCCATTTGAGTCCTCATGCACTGTCCTCTCTCTCTCCCCTTTCTCTCCCCCCCCCCTTGTTATCTCTCAGCCTTCCCTCTCAGCCAGAGCTAACAGCTGCTGAGGCAAGCGAGGGGGGGGGGGGGGGAGGGAGAAACAGAGTATGCCCAGGCTATACTTGGTTATGCAAGCCATGAAATCCTGGGGGTGAAGAAAAAAAAAAGAGAGAGCGAGAGAGAGAGAGAGAGAGAGAGCACACCAAGGTTTGTTTCCCCATTTTCTATGTTAATACTGTGACCCTTGGGAGAAGTCCAAAGAAAGAGGTGTAGGGAGGGAAGTGGTGCTTTGTTTCCCCCTTTAGATCTTTTGTAACATGCCCCAGTGTTTGACCCTTGACTTATCCACGGGTCCTATCAAAATCCATGATTTTGGCCCCCAAAAATGCCCTCGCCTATACATGAAATTGACTTATAAACGAGGATATATGGTAATCTTTTGAAAGAAGAAAAAACTAATCAAAGCCTTTTAACCTAAGGAAAGCTGGTGTTAGAGGACAACGTGCTCCATAAAGCTTGTAGATGTATATGATATAACATCAAATGAATATTAATAAAGCACACACATCAGACTCCAGCATGTTGTATGTAAATGAAACGTCAGAATACAACCTTAGATATAAAATGTGATTCCTGTATTTTGGAAAATTTCTTTGAAACAACTGTTCTACAGCAAGGGCTTTAGGGGACTCCACTGCTTGGCATCTCTGACATTACAATGCCTGTTGGTTTGATGGTGCCCTTGCCAGTCAGTGAGATATGATTGTACATAAGCTTCTTTACACGAGTGCAATGTAGGTACTCATTGTGTTGCACTTGTATTGCTAATCAGAAAGTGTGAAGTTGTGCTGTACTGCAGTGTACTGTATCCCGTTTATTTAAAGTATTTATAAATTTCTCTTTTACCCATTGGCCCCTCAGAGTGATGCACAATAAAACTACAATACTGTCTTCAGTTCCTGCTCTGATAGCAAAGAAAGCAGTGTTAGTCATTGTCTTTGACTGACTATTTTTTGTATCTGAGCACTCAATATGGAGACTACAGTCAAGAAATCAAAAGAAGACTAGGGTCCGATATAGATGGGCAAAAATGCCATCCTGGGGCTGAAATTAGGGCTTGGGAGAGTGGAACGTCCGTACGCTCCCGAGCCCTACTATGCCATTATGGCTTGCCCCCATCTACATGGGGGCAGCCATGATGACGTATGTGTGGTGCAGCATCCAAATGGTGCTGTGCTGCGCAGACATCATCAGCGCATGTGAGGGTGCCAATGGCGCCATGTGCATGCCCTAAAAAGAAACCGGGAGCAGGTTCTTTTTAGGGCTCCCGGAGGCCACGGCATTTGGTTGCTGCGGCCTCCATGTAGGGCAGAAATGGGCAGCATCTTGGTGCTCTTTTCTCCCCATCTGTATTCCCCCCTAGGATTTAGAAAGGCAACTATGAAGGAACTAGTAGCATCATTAGGGTTGTGGCACCCCAGTGTGATAACTCATGTTGTCACTCTCAGGCAGACAGTAGAAGGGGGAAGCAGAGCCATAATGAAACGACTACAGTTAAATTTTGTCAGAATTTGGGTTATCACACGTTATTATCTTAGGGGTAGAGAATGGCCCTTAAGATGTTGTGGTACTGCAGCTTCTACCAGCCCTGGACATCATAGCCAATGGGCGTCTGAAGGGGCTAAATATGCCCGTCTCTCTTCCAAAGCGGTATATAGCATGTCTATATGTGAAAATGCAGAATTCAGCCAAAACAGAAGGAGACTACCCCTTCCCTTCTACAATCTTCTGTGTACCTTCAAACCAGTTCCAAAGGGCTGAGAATCCCTCTGGGGCTAATTTTTGTGTGGAGCAGAGAGCTACCAGGGGAGTGTAGATGGGGAAGGGAAAAGGTGACCTTGGATTTAGAAGCTAGATAGGATAATTCTGAACTGAGGAAACCTCTGGCACTGTAGTGTTCTCTGATATGGGCATGCATTAGTCCTGGGGGTGCCCTCTTTAACTTCGTCACAGTTGAGCCTTCTGTTTGATGTTAATGAACAAGACCTGTTTCCTTCCTGGGTTTTGTTGTCTGTGCTTACCAGGTTCCACTGGTAACTGAATATTGCAGAAATGTGCTGATTTTAATATTTGGAAGAGGATGCAAGAGGACAGCTCAAAGTTAGTGAGCAATCCTTTAACTATGTTCAGACATAGACAAAATGTGCAGACTCCAGCAGTCCCTTGCTACAGCTTCATATTAATATAGCCTTTGCATAAATTGATCAAAAATTCACAGCAGGTTTTTGGTGCTCTAAAACCACAAGGTTGGAATAGAAACTTGACCTTTTTGAACTCTTTCAGCACATCTAATTTATTATTCTTTGTAAGACATAATTAGATGGGTTTTATCTTGCTGCTTCACTTCTGTGTGTGCCTTGGCTTTTCCTAAGTCTGACTTTCCATAGCACAGGCTTGAACTTGGAAAACATGTTTGCTTTTATGACTGCTTCCTCTCCACCTCATAATTATATTTGCCTTTCATCCCGTTTGGAATTTCTCATCTGTTTGATTCCTCCAGCGATGAATACTGTTAGTGAAGGTATGCAACACTTGCTTGCACCAGGTCCTTCAACTTGGTTGCTATATTACACTGTCATCTGCTTATTCATCCCCCCCCCCCCTCCAAGCTCATTAATCCACTCATGACACAGTCCTTCCAGTGAAGGAGTGCCAAGTGGTATAGTAGCATGCCAGCACAGTTTAAAAATGCTCAAGCTGTTTATTTTTCCAGGGATCTGTAAGGATCACATCCTTGTTATCTAATATTTATGCCACAATAATTTCCAAGTTGCCATTTTCTTTTGTAAAAAGAAAAGAACCCCATTTTGGCAGTATTTGTATAATATTTCCAGTATTTGCACAATAATACCTGTAAAGGATTTGAAAGGATGGTAGCAATCCTTTGAAATCATTTACAGGTATTTTAAAATTTAATAATTAAAAAAAAACCAAATGACATGATGGAAGAAATGCTTTTTTGAAAGATACTGTATATTGTCAAGAGAGCTTTAATTGAACTAGGCCCACCTCATGTACACATTTTTTAAAAGATGTGCTCCAAAAGGTGGAAAGCAACCTTGAGAGACGGAGTAATTTGGAGCATGTTTTAAAGGGTGAGCATTAGAAACTACCAAAGAGTTACTGCTGTTTGAGTTTGTTTGACCTGGCTTTGTTTTAGAGCTGTTAACCTCTGCATATCATAGTTTTAAAAAAGTAGGTAATCTCCTTTTAGAAAACTCCTCATTAATCTAATTTATGGAAATCTTAGTCCTTGAACCAGAAGGGCTCTTTCAGTTTTAGGAATTGCCTCAAAAATGGCTAGCGAAGTGTTGAGATTTTAGGCAGCTATCTTGTCTAGTCTTGCCTAGTTGTTTTTTAATTATTTATATTTATACCCTAATTTTCATATGTGATATTAGAATGGCTTACAATGAAATATTTAAAAAATCATAAATACCTAGTATCTGAAATAAGAAAAGCATTAAAATAAGCTAAAAACAGAAACTCTCTAATATGATCATCCAAATAAAACAGATTAACAACAGCAGCAATAAAAATCTGAGGAAATAAAAAGCAAAAGCAAAAAAAATCTTATCACTAGAAAGACATCAGAATGAGTCTTATGTAAGCTTCTTTGAGAAAGGCATTCCAAAGCCAGGATACCAGCACTGAAAAGTCTCTCTCCTTGGTAGAGCCATCTCACTGCTTAAATGATTGGAAAAATGCCATTTGATGAAGACATCAATGTAAGGGCAGACACCTGTGGACACAGGTGATTCTTCAGTATCTTAAGCAAAGCTGAATGGTTCATTACATGATATGGACTATACAGTACGGTGGTGTTTACTAACCTGGCACCTTCCAGATGTGTTGGACTCCAACTCATCAGATGAATCTCAGTTCTACTGAGTGAGAATTCAGTAGTGTAATGCACCATTTCCAGGGAAAACCCATATGATGGGAAGTGGAGGAGATAGTTTAAAATTGGTAGGCAGCCATATGTATACTACAGTGGAAGATTTCAGATACGGGACTAGCTGTACAGGTTATCTGCGGCCATCTCAGTGTATCTGGCAACAATGTGTCATATAGTTTAATTGGCTTCAGTATCTCCAGGTCAGATGGACCAACAGCATGTACTTTACCTTAGTAGCCTGTGCTTCTCCTTGTGCTTCCTTTTGATATAATTCTCATTCTGAAATCAGTTGGTTAAGTGTTGTCTTTGACTCCAGAAGAACCTTAGTTTGTTTTGACTCTTTTAGCTCAGTAGGGGATTGTCTCCATATACATATGCAATCTGTTTGCAAGAGAGATTTTTCCTACTATAAAAGCAAGTGTTTTAAAATGTGTATGTTTTTCCTGGTTGCTGCCTGCAAGTTTCAACTTGATACATGGTGTGATTTTGTCATAGTGCAGTTGAGGAAGTGAGGCACACAGGATATTTTGATTACTATTTTTTATTTATGGCAGAGTCTTGCATTGAAAATACAAGGTGTTTTTTAAATGGTCACACTTGGTGGTCCTGTTCAAAACGGCAGGGGCCAAAATGCAGGAAAAATACTACCTGCCACTGTAAAATGGCATCTTTCAAGTTACCTGCCCCATTAACCTGTATACCTGTCCAACAGAGAGCTGCAATTTGACCTTAATTCTTTCAGAGGCAGCATTCTGTGTATTGCCTTTTCACTGCTTCTCTAGAATTATCAGACAACTTCCAAATAAGTAGCTTAGGGTTTCCACATTCCCTAACTGGTACAGGAAGGAAAAAAAAAAATAACAGCAACACATGGATCCCACACTGGAAATACAACATAAGTAGAAGAGCTCTTTCTTGTATTAAAGTGCACTAAAATAGGCTTTTAGGCCTGTTACAGACAGCCAAAATAAAGCTGCTTTGAGTCACTTTGGAGGTATGCTGTTTAAATGATACATGCATCCTAAGAGTCCAGAAGCCGCACCAAAGCCATGTTCCAGTCTTAAGGACTGGTGTGCAGCTTTGGTGCAGCTTCCAGACTCTTAGGATGCATGCATCATTGAAACACCATACCTCCAAAGTGACTCGAAGCAGCTTTATTTTGGCTGTCTGTATAGGGCCTTAGATTCCCATTTGTCTTTCAGCTCTCTGATCCTCTTGCCCCTGTTTTGTCTTTTCATTTTGCACCCATCTTTATTTTCTTTCCCAAGATCAGACTTGGAAAGCTTTCTTAAGTACTAAAGTATTAAAGGACTGCAAGTGTATCCTCAGGGTACAAAGAAACCTTTGTACTGGAGTATTTCCAACTTTGATTTTTCACCTACAGTTTCTACAATATCTTTAGATGCAGTGTAATGCTATTTCTGAGTGAATAGCTAGGAATGATTTTATAGGGGAGGGTAAATATGTTTGTTACTTCTAGATGCAACTAATTACTGCATCAGAATTTCCTTTGCAAATTCTTCCAAGAGTTTATGACTCTGTCACTAGAATTTTGTTGTGACACACTGAACCAGAGTGACTGATTCTTGTATCATATTTAAGCCAGAAATGTGCAATAAAATATATTAGGCTGATGCATATGCTTTTGTGTATTAATAAATACTTGTTTAAATCATGTTTTTGCATGATGGTTTCCCAGAAAGTAGAGTAATGGTTTGAAACAATCTGAGACTGGTTACACTCTCTTTTCCTTTTTCTTCTCTGCAGGAAGCTATCCAGCAGTTTTGAGAGGTCAGGGGTCTTTTACACACAGGCCCAAGAGAGGAAATCCCAGATCACTCAACAGCCCACTGTGAATAACTTGCTTGGTATTTTGCAGATAAATCACCTGGATCTGTGCTGACTTGGATGCTAAAGTTGTTATAGATTGCAGTGGCCCCTGCTTGTCCAGTGACAATGCATACTTTTCAATTGGCTCAACCTGAAGTTGTGGACAGGATGCTTGGCAATATGAGAGCCACCACATTTGTCCTAGAACAGGGATGTAGCCAAGGGGGGGCCTTGGTGTCCGGACCCCCTCTTCCATTAGAAAAATGAATGGTGCATGCTGCTGCGCCACCGCACCCAAGCCCCATTATAATGGTGGACCCCCCTTCCTAAAATCCTGGCTACGTCCCTGCCTAGAACCTTGCCTTTCCTGGCTGAGTGGGTACGGGAAGTAGTTAATGCTAAAAAAGGCACAGAGTTCCAGCTTGGCTGGAAGAGGTTGTTATAAAACCATTCCTAAAAAAGCTATCTCTGGATCCCACCATTCTGGAGAATGATTGGCCAGTCTCTAACATTCAATTTTTAGGCAGGGTTTTGGAATGTGTGGTGGCCCCCCCAACTTCAGGAATTTCTGGATGAAATCGATTATTTAGATCCATTTCCTATGGAATCCTGAGATTTCTAGTTTGGAGAGATACTAGAGCTCTCTGATAGAGAACTGTAAATATCTTCATCAAATTACAAATCCTATGACTTCATATGATAGAGTCTTGATAGTTAAAGTGGAATCAAAAGGCTATAACTGTGTAGTGTAAATTTACAGCGCTTTATAAATAAAGGTTAATAATAATAATAATAATAATAATAATAATAATAATAATAATAGTGTGAAAGGGCCCTAAGTAGGGTGTGTACTGTGATCTGGGTTATATTCAGATCCAGTAGCAATACCATGTTGTAGATGGAAACTTTTGCTTAGATCTAATGCCAAATTGTTTGGAACTTGTAGCATTGAACTATGAACCTTGCTCTACCCTGCTGGACAGCCTTTTTGCTGATTTTATAAGGTACCCTGGGGAAAAGAAGGATCTAAGATCAGAAATTCTTCAGAGGAAATGCAGAGTGTTTGAAAATTGATTATGGTTTTGGTTATTTGTGGTCAAGAAAGTTTAGCAGCAGCAGCAACATGTCCTGGGCTATGGCCAGCACAAGTCCAAACAAACGCTGATAAGAGTATTTCAGCAAGAAGGAGCTGCAATACAGTCTACAGACCTTTCTGTTAGTCCACAAGAAGCACATCAGAAACAAAGCCAAGGCCAGGATGCCGAAGTCCACAGAAGTCAGTTCGGTCCAGGGTCAGGGCAGCCAGAAGGTAACAAGAGTCTAATCCTTTCCAAAGTCGAGGGTCCGAGGCAAACAGGGATTCAGGGAAGCAAGAAACCAGTGCTGACAGTAATCACTCAGAAGGAAACTGCAATAAACTCTGGCACAGAGTTAGCATCTCCCAGGTGGTTAAATAGGAGACACTCTTCTCGGTGCCAGCTGAGGCTTGTTTGCCAATTGTCTCTCAGCAATTCTCCTGGACCTACGCACGCAAGCACTCTCAGCCCTCCGTTGCCTAAAGGAAGGCATCTCCAGGCTTGGCTCTTCCCCAGAGTCACCACTAGGCTGTTGAGCCTCAGGAGGAATCCCCCCCAGCGCTAGGACCTGGCTGAGCTTCCTCCTCTGGGGCTGGGAGATCAGGGCTGGGATCTGGCAGGGCAGGATTAGGACCTGATGGAGCCTCCATTTTCCCCTGCACTAGAGTAGCCACATCCTCCTCTTCATCCTCTGAGTCCTGCTCTTGGCTGGCCATGACACAACAGAGCAACAAGCATGTACTCCACAGGTGTTTGGTAAAAACAAGTAGATCTGAACTTTTATCAAATAAACAGGGTACATTGGTAGATAAAAAGAAACTTACTATATTGCTACATGTAGGTTCTACAAAAATAACTAATCAGTAGAAGAAACTATACTTGATAGAAGAGTCCCTAGAGCTGTCTCTCATGTGTGTAAGAAGAGGAAAAAAATCTTTATTAGCAGAACCTAGTTTCTGCATCTATGCTTGGCAAGAGCTGAGAGAAGAAGAGAGTGAACAAAGGGCAATAAAGTTTATTGTCCCCAAAAAGGGAGGGGTATGGGAAGTGACATCTTCCAACAGTCACACTGACCAAATGACCATAGAGCTATGCATCTGTCTTCCTGTGTGGAAGACATCACCCCTTCTCAAGGAAACATAGGCCCTCTCCAGACGGGCCCTTTGTGGCACGTCCACGGCGTGCCAAGGTTGCCTCAGGGCGGCGTGTGCACACCCCCCACAACCCTCGCACGTCATCAGTGCACCGCAGTTGCACAGCGCCACACAAAAGTCACGTGCAATGATTACATCGCAGCTGCAATGTAACGGAGCTGTCTCTGGCACTTTGCGGCGCCACAAAAAGGAGCCGCTTTTTACAGCTCCTTCTTTGCTGCATATGTATGCGGTGGCACAGCTGTGCAGCAAAGAGAGGTGCTGAGGAGGTGCCTTTTCTGGGTTGTCTGTACCCCGCCATAGAAATTCAAACAAGCATTGATGCTAATACTCCAACACAGAGACCATTGATATTTATGGCCGATTTATATTTTAAAAAATCACTGTTGTGGGCATTTAACCTTTTAGTATGGAAGGCTGCAATTTAATTTTTTTCCATGCCAGCACATTCCAGGATGTTGAGCTGTACTGCCATTGGTCATTATTTGTTTATACAAGAAGAAACTTTGGGATAAAATCAAAGGAAATCAAATACATGCTTAGGATCCTTGAAAATCTATCTTCATACAGTTTTTTGTTTGTTTGTTTGGTCTCCTTACTTTATGCAGTTTTGTGAATTTAAGTTTTCGTAAGTGTACTTCACTGGTGGGAACAAGGAAGAATGCAACCTTATGTGCTCCGCAGCTTGCATTTTGACAGAGACAAGAGCAAGAAAATAATTGGAGGGTTGAGTTTTCCCACATATAATTGTAGCTCTTTTGAGGGCCAAATTCTCAGCAGTCAGGAATTGCTATATACAGAAGACAAGCTGAGTTGCAAATTGAAACTGGGGTCCCTTTGGAGGTGTGTTGAGATTCATGCTGGTAGGCAAAGCTAGCAGTTGCCCAGACATGCCTGCTTCATGGATCTACTAGATACTTCCATCTTTGCTTAATCCTAGGTTTTTAAAAAGTATTGTACTTATAGTCAGCTTTTCTGCCCAAGGGCCTTCAGGATCTTTTACATTATGAAAACTTATAGAGTTAATTTTTATATAAGCCTGCCTGTATGTCTGCTTTAATGATAGATGTAGGTGTAGATGGAAGTCAGTTGTGCCATTTGCATGTCAAATATGCAAAATGTGAACAGACCCAAGAGCAAATTTGTCACTGTTAGCATGAAGCAAGATGTAAAATAGTTATGTGAGTCATTAAAAAAAGTACAGCACTTATTTTTGAGGCTGTGAACTGGGCTGTTTGATTACAACATCTACTGAGGATAAAGGAAATTTTAAGTTCACTAACTGTTTAACCTTACAAAATGAACTGGTTCATCTATCTAAACCTATGTGTTGGTATAACTGAGGGTGATGTGGGAAGTCTTAGGACAGGCAAAACTGAACACAAACATTGCTTCATGCACTCAAGGGCAGACTGAAAGAAAATGTAACATCTTTAGGATCTGTTAATGTGTAATTTCTGATACAGTAAGATTGGGGTGGGGTTGACACATATGTCTTACTCCAAAGTAAGTGGTCATATCAAGGATGGACATTATCCCTGAATAATGTAAAAAACAGGGTTCCATAGAAAGCTCATCAGCTGTGATTATACATTTCAGACGCTGATGCTGTAAAAGTTACCAAATGTCTGAACTGTGAATGGTCATTTACCCATTCAGCAATCCCCAACTAAAGCATCCCTGACAGGTGAGCAACCAATTTATTTAAAAACAACAACAATAAAGGAGAGTCCAGGATCTACTGACACAGTCTGTTGAACCATCCATTAGGATGGGCTTCCTATTATTTAGTCAGAATTTAATTTCTTGAATTTGGATTTATTGACCTTGGTCTTATCTTCTGAGGCTGCACAAAAGCAAGTGTATTCCTTCTCCTGTGTTACATCCTTCACAGCCTTTTAGATATTTGGTTGCCATACCCTCTTACCATGCTTGCTTATCCAGGCTAATCATTTATTTATTAATTTATTTCATTTATATGCTGCCTTTCTCCAGGCATGGGACAGCTCACAAAAAGAATAAACTAAAACCAACAATAAATGTTTAAACACATTCAAAAACCATCATTAATCATTAAAAAGTATTTGCTGCTGTTGTTGTTAACTGCCCTCAGCTTGACCCTGACTCATGGCAACCCTGTGGATGAGACACCTCCAAGCCTCTCTGTTCCTCACTGCACTGCTTAAATCCATGCCCTTGACCTCTCATACTGAGTCTATCCATCTGGCCTGAGGTCTTCCTCTCTTTCTATTTGCCTCTAAGTTTCCTAGCGTTACAGTCTTTTCTAAGGAGTCGTGTTTCTCATACTAATGTGGCCAAAGTATGACAGCCTCAATTTAGTCATCTTTGCTTCCAGAGAGATTTCAGACTTGATCTGTTCAAGGACCTATTTGTTTCTCCTTTTGGCTGTCCTTGGTATACTCTGCACTCTTCTCCTGCACCACGTCTCAAATGAGTTTATACTCTTCCTATCCACTTTCTTCACTCTCCAGATTTCACATTCATACACAACTTTAGTGCTCAGTAGTATATCTTTACTCTTTAGGATCTTGTTTACTTCTTTCATAGCTGCCCTTCCCATCCCTAGTCTTCTTCTGATTACTTGACTACCGTGTCCATTCTGATCAAGGTTTGATCCAAGGTATGAGAACTCTTTTAATATTTCTATTTCATTGTCTCTGGAGATTATGACATGGGAGAGGAAAGCGTCCTTCTCCCATGCTCAATTCGTGTTATTAGCACGATTGGGGGAAGATTATCACACCCCCGTGCACTTTTATCCCGTTCTTCTACCATCTGTACACAGTAATGGACCCTTCATTGGGCATTAATGGGAGTTCTCATTACTGTTACTGTTTACAGATGGTAGAAGCAGGGATAAGCGTGTGTGTGTGTGTGTGTGTGTGTGTGTGTGTGTGTGAGAGAGAGAGAGAGAGAGAGAGAGATAATCTTCCTCCTGATTGCGCTAATAACACGAATTAAACATGGGAGAAGGATGCTTTCCTCCCATGGGATAATCTTCTAAGTAGAATTCATGTATTTATTCCATGGTCATTATTTTTGTTTTCTTTACAAACATATCAAGCTCCCTCAACTGTTCCTCATAGAGCTTGGTTTCTAGATCTTTTATTCACCCCTTTAGGCACCCACAGACAACTTTTTCTGGAATATGTTTTAGCTTATCAAAATCTTTATTGAACTGTGCATCAAGAAACTGGATACAGTAATGGACACTCCAGTTGTTGTCTTTGCAAAGCAGAATTGTGTGATAATAGATCTTTTGATGCAACTTAGACACGCATTAACTTTTTTGGGGACTCTAATTCAGTGTGTTGATTCATGTTTAGGTTGTAGTCTACTAAGACCACAAATCTTAATGTCACTCATCTTGTATTTGTGTCTTGGATTTTTTTCTGCTTAAATGTATTACTTTACAGCAATTGTTCCCAAACTTTGGTCCTCCAAGTGTTTTGGACTTCAGCTCTTAGAAGCCTCAGCCAGCTTGACCAATAGTCAGGAATTCTGAGAGCTAAAGTCCAAAACTTCTGGAGGACTAAAATTTGGAAATCACTGCATTACAGTTATTCTTTTTGACATTTATTTTGTTAGTTTTGATTAAAATCTCCAGTCTGTTGAGGTCATCTTAGATCCCAACTCTGTCTTCTGAGGTATTAACTAACCCTCTGAGTTTGGTGCCATCTTCAAGCAATAAGAGCAGGATCCCTATTCTTTACTCTAAGTCATTTATAAAGATATTGAACAACATTGGGGCCAAGACGGAACACACTGGCATGTCATTTGTAATTTCTCCTGAGAATTATGAGGAACTATTGGTTAAAGGTCCATTAATAGCATTGTCTAGCCTACATTTTTCCAGACTATAAATTTATCTGACAGTAGCATTGTCTAGCCCACATTTACCAGGCTGTCTGTAAGAATGTCATGGGAGACCTTGTCAAAAACCTTACTGAAATCATGCTATACAACATCTACAGAAGTCCTCACATCTACCAACCTTGTAATTCTTTCAAAAACTATCAAAAGAGAAAGATTAGTTTGGCAAGATTTGTTCTTGACATGTGAAATGGGCAAACTCATCTTGCAGCATTTGAATCTACCATAACAGATTCAGTCACAGGAAAGGGAGCTCTGTCTACTGCTGTGGCCTCTCAAACTGGAAGGAGTTGGCAAACATTTCCTATCCTGTTTAAAACCCAGTTAAAACTTGTAGAATAATGAGTAACTGGTACTTATTATTCAACACATATTATTTTTGGTGGTATTTTGGAAATGTGTAAAAATACCCATAATACTGAGTAAATAATACAATGTAGGGAAATACTGAATGTTTTTAATTTTTCTTGTTTTAAAACTTGCTTACTACTAAAAAAACCCCTAATATGTTGTGAATACATTGATATTTTATGTTATTTTCAGTTTTTGTATTTACCATAAGTTCTAGCAAAGATTTTCCAAAGGTGCAAAATGACAAGTGGAGCCAGTGTGGTGTTGGACTATGACTCTAAAGTTTGAATCACAACTCGATCATGTTAAAACCCCATTGGGTGGCCTTGGGGAAGTCACTTTCTTTCACATCAGAGGATGGCCATGGCAACCCTCCCTGGAAGAAACAAGAAAACTCTGTGATAGGGTTGCCATAAGTTGGAAATGACTTGAAGGCACACAGTAAGAACAACAGCAACAACAAAATGACAAACAGTAAAAGAAGCAAAGTGCGCAGTAGGCATCCTACATGGCAGTGAGGTGTATATTGCCAGTGAATGATTTTCCTCCTTTTTTATATCTTGATTTTTGTTTATTTAAATAATTTTAAAGTAGGACAAGAAGTCGAGTGTGTTTCCAAAGAGTTTTTCCTCCAACATATATTTACAGACTAGTGGTTTGGGGGTTTTCTGCTATTATATTTTGTTTGGCCACTTCCCTTTGGAACTAGAGAATGCTGAGACTTAACTCACTGGTATGTGTAATAAGCTATAAAAGTTCAAACCATTTGAAATCTGTGAGTGTAAAAAAGACTCTTTGGATAAGACCATGTATGCAAAGGTTTAGATTAAATTGATTTTTTATTAGGGTTCTGAAATTTGATCAGGTTTCTGAACTCAGGAGAAAATTCTCTTAAAAATAAAAATGGAAATGTTATAACTTTGTAGTCATAGATGTGTCGAATGTTTCCACAATACAAGTAATGTTTTAGTAGGAATGAATCTTCAGTGAAACAAAGTGGCAGTATTTTCTCTCTGTATTTGTGTGTAAAATCTGCACAGTGGATCTTCACTCTATGCCTCCCCACCCCGAATGATGGCATTTTAATTCCCAACTTTGAATGTTACTTGAAGTTTATTTTAGAGGGAGGGTAGGGGGAACAAGCCTATAAAGTGAGTTATTTAACAAGCAGTACAATGCTCAAACAATATTTACTCTTGTGTCAAATGCTTTGGACACTTGCCAGTTCGTTCCCTTGCCTTACTCTCTGTTCTGGGTAACACCCTTTAGATCATAGTGCACCTAGTCCCATGATCCACAGTTAGAAAATACCAATTTTTTTTTTTGGTGTGGCTTTTATGAACAAACAATTGTAATTATTCTTTTATTTTTGTTAATTAAATTGCGCTCCATCAGAATTGCTGTTATGATGCATTTAGGCCCTGTGTAGATCAACTTTAAAGGTCAGGTTGGGAGCAGAGTTAGGGTGTAGCGTCTATATCATGCATGCTCCGGTTCTGCCTTCAGGGCAGCATGATGCTGCACACTGCACCATGTTATGCATGTGTCATGGTGCTCCTCTGGCACTGCATCCACATGATGCAGTGCCAAAGGAGCACTGTAAAGCCATGGCATTGGGGCTCCAGCATGTGATTCCTGCGGCTCTGATCTGGCTGTAAAAGGGGCAGCTGCAGTCCATCCCTTCGGAGCTATCTGCACAGCCCCTTAGAATGGTCTAGCACTAGCTCCTGTCTGATCTTGAAAGTGTTGGTTAGTACTTCAATGGGAGACTGCAATGAATACCAGCTGCTGTAGGCTATATT
Organism: Sceloporus undulatus; assembly: GCF_019175285.1. Classification (NCBI taxonomy): domain Eukaryota; kingdom Metazoa; phylum Chordata; class Lepidosauria; order Squamata; family Phrynosomatidae; genus Sceloporus; species Sceloporus undulatus. The sequence continues at coordinate 175,675,871 of NC_056525.1, forward strand.
TGAGAAGAAGGGACAAATAAACCACCTCTTGGGTATGCCTTACCTAAGTAAACCCTATGACTTTCATGGGGTCACCATATGTTGATTGAAGACACATACACATCAGTTTCCCCCAAATCTTTCAGTTATGTAAGGAAATAAATAGATTGACCCTGACCCAGAGTTCAGTGACTAATCAGAGAAGTTCAGAACATATGAATCTTAGCTAGGGGCAAAACATTTCAAGACAGCAAGGAGAAAATTAGTATCTTTGTAAAGCTGGATGTGCAGAGGCTTGTATATAATTTATTCAAGAATGTTGCAAAATGTTGGGCAGATGCCCAAAGCTAGCTTTGCAAATTCTTAGTAAAGGTGGTACTTTGCTGTATGTCCAGAGAGCACTGAGAGCATAGGTGAGGAGTCTTTCTGCTGAACTATAGATACTTTTACCCCTAACTCTCAATTTTACACTTAATACAGTAAGTCTAACTTGCAACAGTAAGTGACATTTATTTGTATATTTAGATCCCACCGTGTGTGTGACAGAAAATTCTCTTTGTGACTGTGCAGTGCTAGTAGATGCTAGGTAGTCAGTAGCAAAAGGCCCATCTAAGAGGAGGGGGGGGGGGCTGTGCATTATAGATATGTGAGTGTGTGCATGCATCTGAGCCACCTGGTGTTAGGTGATACATCTTGTTCATCATGCATTAATGTGCCTCAAGTGTGGCATCTTGTTTTCTTACACAATTGACAACAGTTCCTCACTGGTAAAGGAGCAAAGCGGTATTCTCAGTTGGCTAAATTAACAGGAGTGTTTAATTCTTATTCTCTCTCTCTCTCTCTCTTTCTCTCTCTCTCTCTCTGTGTTTTATTTAGTTTCATCCATTCCATTTTTGTGGACCTTTGTAGATTATTTATTAGTCTTTACTGGCTAAAGAAGCAGAGAGTAAATATAACCAGAGAGCTGTCTTAAGTGGTAGAACCCATGTTTTGCATGCAGAATTGCTTCCCTGGGATCTCTAGGTTATTTTTAAGGGCAGAGAGCATGTAGGGTGAAGGACCCCAGACTAACACTGTCAGTTGAAATTGACCAAGTGTGGGCCTTAGCAATAAAAACATAGCAATATAATGACTCCCTCTCCCACAACAATAAAGTATATTGAAATGAAGGAAAACTGGGCTAACCAGGAGTAGATTGAGTGTCTGGAGGTCTATGGATAGCTGATCTCAAGGCTCTAATAAGCAGTAGATCCTGTAGGCCTGAAATTTTTCCACCATAGACAATACTGAGGTACATTAGAGCTTCAAAAAACATCTTTTAGACATTTGCTTGCCTAATACTCTTGCTGTCTATGTGTTTCTGGGAGATTTTGTCAAAAAAGGTAACTTTTCCAAGCACTGAGCCAATCAAATAAATATATAGTTCAACTCAGGCTGTATCTACACTGCAGCATTAAGGCAGTTTGACGCTGCTTTAACTGCCATGGCCAAATGCTATGAAGTTCTGGGATTTATAGTTTTGTGAGTTATTTATCATTCTCTTATAACAGATTTTTTAAAAACAAAAATGATAAGCAGCCTTATTGAAAACACTAATTTTAAACCTTTAACATACAACAATGAAAATAAAAGGCCAGGTCTCCATTAAAAGTCCTTTCAAATTGTATCTGTAGTGAGGTACTGCTTCACCATAGGAGAAAATGTATGAATTAAGGATTGTAAACTCAATTGTGTAACTTGAGAGTCTGTAGAAGTCTCTGTCAACACCTCTTTCAGTTGAAGAGACACTGACCTTCAAGTTCACTGAAATATAAATAGTTGTACAAACTGATAATGCTCAAAACATTTCTTTCTCTGGGCTTACTATGTTTAAAGGGACTCATCTAAGAATGTGCTCCCTAGGAGCAATACCAGCTGTATATAAATATAGATTGTCACATTGCACAGGGTTCTTTTAAAAGTCTAATAAAAATACTATTATTTTGGATACCCAGTATAATGTTGGATATCCAGTGAAAATGGTAATGAACATTTTAAAAAATAAATCATAAGAATGTTATTGAAAAGGTAGGGAGAATGAAAGGAAGTAATATGACCAATCTGGATAATTACAACATTTTACTTTAGTCTCTAGATTATACTAAACAAACAGCTGGAAATAGAGTCCAGTATATATATTTATTTATGTGTGTGTGTGTGTTTATTCATTATATTTTAATTCCATCTGTCCACTAAAAGAAAAAAAAGTACTTAAGGTGGCTATGAAATATAATTAAATACACAAAAAGGAGCAGGGGAGGAATGCAGTATCACCTTTAAGACTAAGGGCTGTTACAGACTGGCATAATACACCGTGTGAGGACGTGGCATATGGACAACGCATGCACAGAAGCTGGCATCATGCCAACCTGCTGCCCCCACAGGGGCAGCATTTTGGCACTCCATTGGCATGGAATTTAGATGCTGCGCTCCGCAGGAGTGCTGAAAAGCTGCTGCAGTGGAAAGAGCGACTCTTTTCCAGTGCAAAAAGGAGCGGCATTTTTCTGCTTCCTTTTAGACTGGAAAAACACCGGACCAGGACCACAGCCTGTGGTTGCTGCAGCCGCCATCCAGTGATCCAAGGGGCAGCATCAAGCTGCCCCTTTAGGGGCATCTGTTTCAGTCCCAAGTGGTTTTTATTTTAGCATGAGCTTTTGTGGGTATAAACTCAATTCTTCAGATATATTTTGTCTGAAGATGCATCTGTGCTGCATTATTTTTATGTTGCAAGACATTAACATGGCTAATTCTTCAGAAAAAATAAAAACAATTTAGCACATTAACTATATTACAATCAATATAATAACAAAACAATTTAAAAGGCTAGATTGAAAAAATGAATCTTCATACCCTCCTAAAAACAATGAGATGGGAAATAATAATTTTTATTTATATTTCCACCTCTCCCTGCAGATCGAGGCAGGATTACAACAATAAAAACAACAATTGCAAGATTAAAACTGTGTCATACAAAATACACTCAATAAAACAATATACCATTACCAATACAATGTATTGACTAAATCGTCATTTAAAATACATATCATTACAAATAGTGGTGGAGTATTTCTAACTCTCTTATAACAGATTGGGTGGATAGGCCTGCTGGAAGAGATCTGTCTTAAGTGCCTTATTAAAGGCATCTAAGGCGGTAATAAGACGGATCTCCTCTGGCAAGTCATTTCACAGCTTCGGGGTTATGGCAGCAAACACTCTGAGGGAAGTTGTTATTAACCTGGTCTTAGCATATTCCAATAGTTGCTTCCCGGATGTTCTGATAGTGTGGGGTGAATTATGCAGGGAGTGGCATTCCCTCAAGTAACTCGACCATATACAGTACGTACACCTTTTAAAAAATTTATGTGAACACATAGATTTTTAAACAGGAAAATCATTTGTAGTTCTTTTGCACATATTTTCTGTCTAAAATTATTTTTTTTGTATTAGAAGCAATGTATTTTATGCCAAATATTCATGTTCAATGCAGGAATCATGTGAATTTTCTTCTTCAAAGTATGAATAATGTTTGAAGATTGTGCAGAAAGCTTTATATTCTCATGGAGGATGGAGACAATTAATAAATTATTTGTTCTTGCATGCAGAAATGGAATAAGCAAAGATGTGTATCCTTACATTATATCATTTGTGATTCATTCTAAGCTTTAGGTTTTCACATAAATAAATCCAAGATCAGAGCAGAGGATTGGGACAAATGCTTTACTTGTTCATCCAGTACAAAATGCTTTGATAAAATTTTGTTTGCCATTGAACCTTGGTTGACTATAATGTTATGACTTTGCTGTAAAGCATCCAACAATTAACCTTATACCAAGGCATCCATGTATTCTGTCAGAATTTATGGTGGGAGAATCTGTCTTTGAAGTGAGCATGCCTCATACATATAAAAATGGATCTAGTAGTTATTTGTTTGTTACTAAGGGCAGTTATATCTTAACTTTTTAAGCAGTTTCCCTAGGGAGGAAACCAAAAAATACTAGCCAAACATAAAATGGCCCCATTGGTACAAGGAGAAAAGCAAGTAAATAAAATACAACACCCCTGCCTACTTTAGCAGGTATACAAACTGGTCTGGTGAGGTGTTTTCAGGGCTATCTCACAACATGTTGGGATCTTGGACAGAGCATATTAACAAAATTTCAACCAAAATCCTTTCCCCCCTGGCAAACCTTTGGCAAAACCCAAAGAATCTCTTAAAATCAGACAGTCAAGGCTCCAGGTTGGTAGGCAAGTATCCCCTTTCCTCATCCTCTTGCTCAACAAACATAACAAATCCACATTTCCTAAGAGAGCAAAGGCAGAAACCTTGTGTCATATCCGCTGTTGTGAAAGGCAGTGATTATGTCTGAGCTGGAACTAGAACGGATTTAAACATGTATAAGAATTTCAAATGCAACATTCTTCAGGTGGTGAATTGGGTAAGGTGAACAACCTAAATCAATATTATTGTTGCTGTTCCCTTTGTGAGGGAAGGTGGATGCCTTTCTCCCTGTCCATCTTTCTCACTATGCTTCATCTTGTGAAAACTGTTAATAATAATAATAATAATAATAATAATAATAATAATAATAATAAATTAATTTATATCCCGCCCCTTTGAGGTCAATCGGGGTGGCTAACAGCAATAAAATACAATACATTGTACATCAAAATCCCCCCCTCTTAAAAAATTATTGTTGAGACAGAAGGAGGAAGGGAAAGGGGGTCTATCATTCACAAGCAGGATACTTAATCCCATGCAGGTGCAGTTTGAGTAACCAGCTATGCAGGGCCTCAAGGTCAGCTTGGCTGTAAATTTGGGCTGACCTGAGCTTTTGCAGATGGTGTGAGGGGGAAGAGAAGGGAATGGAGGAGAAGGGTCGGGTTAACTGTAGTAATATTTCACATCTGTGACTTCTATGCTTTCCTTTTTACGTCCATTTTCTACAAATTCCTTGCTTTCTCTTTTCATAGTTCCTATGTGTGTGTGCTTTAAAAAGTAGTACTAGTGTGCCACAAGGTCTACAGGAGAAGAAGTAAATTTACTTTTGGTTGAAGTACTTCAGTACTGTTTGCACTTTCCCTGTAAAAATGCAGCTCTTTGAAAAGAAAATACAGGCAGGTGTGTGTATCCTTTCACTGGGGTGGTCAATAGTCGGGACATTTAATTTGCTTCCTCCCTGTCCTCTCCTTACTTGCTCACACACAAAAAAGGACCAAGGTAGGTTTTTGCCAACACTTTTTCCAAATCACAGCTTTATATCCTGAATAAAGTTTTCCAGAATTACTTGCATGTAAGGACCAGATTTAAGTGATACTACCTTGTCTCAGTTAATCTTCCATTGATTTTTAACCATCCTTTTAACAAGCCAATAATTTCAGTCACATTTTATTTTACGTTTTTTCCCCCACATAATAAGAAATCTGTAAGAAATTAACTTAGAATTGTACTTCAGTGTTCCTGCAGAATATTAAATCATTGAATTCCTAATTTCCATTTTGGTGAAACAAGGAAAGTAAACCTTAAAAGTGATCTTTGAAAGCAAGGAAAAAGAAACTTTTGAAGCCAAAAAGAGATTGTTAAGTGTAGTGAGTGGCCACAGAATTATTAGTGACACCCCTTAATATAAAATTTTAAAATGTACACTGGTATGTAGTGTGAAAGCCACCAATCCTGGTCTGAGTACTTTTCAGCCATTTTTCTATGAGAAATACAAACAATTCTCAAATGCTCAAAAAGGTAAATTTACTTCTCCTTCTGGAGACATGTTGTGGTATGCTAGTTATTTAGTACAAATATAAATATAGCAGTTCAGTGATGCAGTTGGTTAGTACATGGTGTGAGCAAAAATGTTATAGTGTTAACATTGGCCTAAATCCAGTTGCTAGACTTTACTAGAGTAGACTCATTGAATGAATGGAATTTACATAGTGTTGACTTACCATTTTGCAATTGAAATGCATCTGCTCTAGTTGGGGCTAGTGATTAGATTTAGGGAAATGTGCGTTATGTAGAAGTCAGAATGGCTTGCATGCTATGAGTGGATCAAGCTGATTTGACAAATATTACCTCTTCATGGGGGAAATTTAGGGAGGTTTGTCATTCCATTAGAGGGAGTGGGGACCTTTCATTTTTTGACAGGGTAGTTAAAAACACACATGCATTTTAATGTTACCATTAAACTGGTGTAACACATATAGAGTATGAATTTATGGTATTGACAAACAAATTGTATTAAGCTATATGTAGGAGGCAAGCCAGTAGTTTTCAAAATTCTCAAAATGTAGAAGAGAGCCTGTACATGTCTGATGTAAACTTAGATTTCAACATGAACACTAACAGCTAACATGATGTGGTGTCTTTAGTGTTGGTCTAGGACTTTGGGAGATCAGAATTCAAATATCTGCTAAACTGTGGAAACCCACTTTGTGTAAATCACAGTCTAATAAGAAGGCAGTGACATACCTCCTCTCAGTCTTGCCAAGGAAACCCTGTGATGGATTGCTATAAGTTGGAATCAGTGTGAAGGGACATAACAAGCAGTAGGGGGTGTAATTATGTGGCCCTTTTGATGTTCTTGAATTGCAGCTCCCAGTAGCCCTAGCTAGCATAGTTGATGGTGCAGAATGCTGGGAGTTGCATCCAGCAATGTATGGAGGGCAACATGAGTCTCACTTCTGATGTGCATTGTAGGCATCCACAAAGCAATGTGCAAAGTGTTCAGTGGAATGGTCAGAGGACAGCTGGTAGTGAAAATGCAGGAAAGAAAACTACAGTGGACCCTTGCTATCTGCTGGGGTTTGATTCCAGGACCCACTGTGGATACCAAAATCTGTGGATACTCAGGTCCCATTAAATACAATGGCATAGTAAAATGGTGTCTCTAATCTAAAATGGCAAAATCAAGGCTTGCCTTGGGGATTTTTTTTTAAATATATGAAATATTTTAAGCTGTGGATGGTTGAATCTGTGGATAAGGGCCATGCTTTTGAGGGCCATGGATACAGAGGGCCAATTGTACATTGCTCAGGAAAGCCTTTGCCAGAAAAGGAGAAAGCATTGAAACAGGAAAGTAACTTTTTACCCCCATATCAGAGGTTGGAAATGCTTCATTTTATAAAACTTCTCTGCACTTGTTCTCTTACCTTCCTGAAACTCTGTATTAAAGCAGTAATCTCAAGTTGTTTATACAGTTGGCCCTTTGTATCCATGGGGGTTCTGTTCTGGACACCCCTGCAGATGCCAAATATAGCAGGACCTCATGTCCCATTCTTCTCAATGGTGATGTGATGTGTGTGTGGCCATGTTGGCACATCCATGCACCACCATTGAGGAGAATGGGGTGGGGCCATCCATGGATAGCAAGCTTGTGGGTGCAATATATGTCAACAGAGCTCCTGATCTTATGCATACCTGTACTCCAGAAATGTATTTCACTTGATTTTGAAGGCAATTAGTATGTGAAGATATGTGCCTTCCTGTATTCTCACTACAAAGTGTCATCTGGCCATTCCTCTGAAGACTTCTCACATTACTTTGTGGGTACCTACAATGTGCATCAGAAGGTGGTAATCATGTTGCCTTCTGTTGCTGGATGCAGTTCCTATGCCATGCCAGACATTCCACTAGAGGTGATGTATCGGCTCCATGAGTTGTGGAGCTCTTGGAGATAGCTGTGCTGGTCCAAATGTGTCCCAGGCTCACAGATCTTGTTTCCATAGCAGTACTTGAAGCTAATGCCAGTCACATTGTTTTAACAGCTACTTTGAATTTTTATCTCTTTATTCTGTTTCTTGTTGCTTTATCATTGTTTATGTTGCTGTCTAAAGCTACATCAACAAATGGCAGGCTAGAAATGTTTAAAATAAATAATATAATTAAAATATGTTCCCCCTCAGAAGACTTTCACATCAAATTGGCATTATCTTTTCTTCACCTGAAGGTGAGGATAATTTTATGATCTATGAATGCCTAGCATATGCAACATACACTTTTTCCATATCCTGCAAAATGCGTAAGTTGGCCAGGGCTGAAACTAAGTACAAGTTACTTCCAGTTTTAAAATTCAAAGATCTAGCTGTGTTGGTCTATAGAATCAGTATGTAGAGGATCTTGTAGCCTCTTTGAGACTAACTGAAATAAAGAAGTTGGCAGCATGAGCTTTCGTAGACTTCAGTCTACTTCCTCAGATGAGTTTTTTTTATTTACCTTGCAAACAAGTGCACCTTCATTTGCAATAAATATAGAAAAGCTCTCTGAGGCAGAACTGCATAGATGGTAGAACTGCACACAACCTCATGACTAGATCATCTAGATGTATCTGCATTTTCCATTAAATCATATATATATTAAAAGACATAATAATTTCTTCCTGATTACATCCTGTCTATTCTTGGCTTTCTTGACCTTCAGTTGACTTCATCACCCCTTATTGTCTTTCTTTAGTAATCTGCAAATCACAGACTAGACAGTTTGTCTGCTTAGAGAGCTTTGCTTTTATTCCATAGTAACATCAATGAAGGAGGAAAAAATAAAAATTATGGGTTTTGTAGTATTTTAATTGACCTTAAACCCCTGTAACGGAAGTAGGCAATCTTGTGCACTCTGGATGCTTTGAGTTACAAGTTCCAAATCCCCTTACCCTTGGCCATGCTAGCTGTGGTCTGAAGGGCATCAGGGTAGCTGCCTGTGTTCTTTAAAATGGATCTTTATGTGTTCAATTTTTTCCTAATTCACATCAGTGCTGCTGCTTTCATGTAAATGAGATTTACATGGAACATGATGTCTCAAGCACTAGTTTTGTATATATTTCAGTTACCAGCAGGATCTTGTGGCTTTGCAGATCCTGTCTTGTTAGTTCCTCACACTGGCCACATTATTGACCCAGTTTATTGTCAGGGCAGGGCATTTGATCCTGTTGCACCTTCCGCACTCTCTTCTATTCAGATTCACAAAGACAAAAATAACCTGCACACAATTTTTAAGCAACAGGCCTTACTATTTAAAGTATTCCATGCTTCCGACTGGAAGGCCACTCACTGATTATGTTTCTAAATTGTGGGCAGACCATTCCACAATGCCTATTTTAGGAAAGTACTGTGGGTATAATTATACAAATCTTTAGGAAAATAAGAAGATCGGTATAGTATTGCCTGCTGGTGTCCAATTCCAATTGAAGATGCTTTTCAATGGGTTCATTGAAGGTCTCTTAGCCTACCTGTTATGTAATTCAGGTCCTTGTTTTGTTTTTCGTTTTTAAAATCAATATTAAATATTTGTGTGATTTCACATCTTTTTTCACCCTTTAAGCATGATGATTAAATGTCTGAGCTACAAAGCATGGCTTCAGTTTGAATCTTAACATATGCCATGAGGTTAGTTTGGGCAAGCCGTTTTCTCAATTTCCGCATCTGTAGTATAGAGATAATCATACTGATGAATATGAAGATTGTTGTGTGAACTGTGAATATTCTACTATGTGCTATGCAAATATTCTTGCTAATTATAGGTTGAGCATCCTCATCTGAAAATCCCAAATCAGAAATGCTCTGAATTCTGAAACCTTTGGAGTAATGACATGAAGCCATGTGACAGGTTGTGGATGTTGTAGTCCTTATGTAGAAAATAGTGTAGGGCAGCAGTAAAGGCGGCAGTAAACCCTGGTCATGAGGCACACGTTCTTCAGGCTGTCAGGGATGATGAGAGTTGTAGCTCTTCACCTCTGGCTCGAACTCACCACCTTGTTACGCACCGGCGCTGACCAGTTTTGGTCAGTGGTTAAAGCTTTGCTCTAAAGCAGCAGAGTTACAGAGAATAGGCTGAAGACCCTGACAAACTCTCCAAGCCTTCTCACTCTTGCTTCCACAGAAGTCTTCACACTTCTTCAGGATCCAGCTGGCTCTTGTAGCTTGTCTCAAGACACCAGACAACTCAGTAGTCTTATATAAAAGATCTACTTTATTCTACTATATACTGCTCCAAAACTATCCAACACTACTCCAATACAACAATACTCCTCCACAACTACCCACAAAATACATTGGGATTCATAGCCATTATTATAGTCATTGCAAGATACCACCCACTCTTGTCAGTTTCCACCCAGTGGGCGTGTACAACCATTTTCATTGGCTCTCTTGGTTCATCCCACATTTAATGATTTCATCATCTCACCTTGTCCACTTTAACAATTCTCAGGTGTGTTCAATTATTCACTTTGCATTTCTGTCCTTGGCATTTAGGACTTGTTAATTACATTACCTTTTACACCTGTGTGGCTTCTAATTGCTTCTGCTGAGTCATCCTGACTCTCACATACATGTTTTATTTCTTTCACTGTATATCCCATGTTGCTTTTTCCTTAACACCCCTGCCTCGGGGAACCCACCAACTTCTATCTTCAAGATGGCATTTGCTTGACCATTCTCATGGTGAATGCGGGCATCTAGTGGACTCCCCAGGAGTGAGAGAGCCCAAAGAATGTGCACCTTGCAGACAGAGCTTGCCACTCCCTTCACTGCTGCCCTGGAATTACTTCTCAAAATATTTGAATGACTGAGTAAAGAGTATGTGTGAATTAGTAGCTTATAAATTCAGAGTCAGGAATGATGATGATGATGATGATGATGATGCCAAACAACCACAGACTGTGATTGTTTCATGCACAAAATTAACATTAAAATATTGTATAAAATTAGCTTCAGGCTGTATATATAAGATGTATATGAAACATAGATGAATTTTGTGTTTAGACTTGTCTCTATCTCCAAGACAGCTCATTATGTTCATGTAAATATTCCAAAATCTGAAAAAAAAAAAAAACCTGAAATCTAAAATACTTTGGTCCCAGCATTTCAGATCAACTTTTGTTATAATATTTGCTTCAATGCTTACTTTAAAAAAAACCTATTTGTTTTTTTATCCATAGGGGAGCCCATGAATAGCTTCATGGGAAGTCTTTTTTTAAAGGCCTAGAGAAGAGTATGAAAATGAGTTATGCAGGTCTCCTGGTCAATTTAATCAAATTTTATATCAGGGCTGGTGACTCAGAGGCAGGTCTCCAGCTCTGCCAGGTCACACAGTCCTCCATTTTTGAACATGTCTTACATTACTGAGCAAGGGTAATGCCCAGAATGAGGGGCCAGATCAGAACTGACAGCTATATGTACCTGCAGCAAGAACATGGGCACATGGATCTCTTCCCCTCCCCTGTGCCTGATTATTTCAGCTACAACCAGGCTTTATTTCTATGCCATCTTTATACAGTGAAAACAGAGCAGTGCATCTGAAATGGCCATTTGCTGTAATGTTTACCTTACAGCCATCCTGGCTCCTGTCCTTGTGTTTTGTCCTTGGAGGCTTATTTCTTTTTCCAGATGAAGTGGAGCACTTGCATTGTGGTACACAATGCAATGGAAAAATGAGATTTTCTTTTCTGAAGAATGTGATAATAGGTTGAAGAAGAGAAATTATGTAGGATTCTCTCCCCTGCCCCCAGCACCTGGAGCTGATGTTGTTGCTACTTCTGCTGTTGCCCAACTGTTAGTTTTCATGCATCACTCTGTCAATGGGAAGCCAGGAAGGGAGAATAAATATACAGAATATGGAAAACAGTTATGGCTAAGAAAGCAGCTTCTAATGCTGAACAACTCAGCAAGCTTCAGCTCTAAAAGAACTTTCATTCTTGGTTCCCCATCTCTCTTTAGCTTTAGGAGAAAGAGAAGAAGGAAATGTGATAACCTAGGCACTTTGTTAGATTTCTGAACTCTAACAAAATACAAGTGTGTGTGTGTGTGTGTGTGTGTGTGTGTGGGAGGGATTTTAATAAAAAGATAACCATAATTTTCAATTAATTTATAATTAATATTTATATATAACCTCATTTTTGCAAAGCAAGACAGTGTATAATATCTAGATAAAACAACAACATAATGTTTGGGTTGATTTTATATTATTGGCCTTAGGCTAATTGATTATCCTTTCAATTTCTTCTGGGGAGGGAAGAGCTTTGCCTTGTTTCATACATTATTTTATTGTTTTTCTTTTTTGTGTATTTTATCTCTAAGATACAGAGCCTTCTTTTTGTTTAAGACAAAGATGTCAAGAAATGAAATAAATACTAGTATTTTTTTTCCTTAAAAAAAGTTATGGTAAATTAATGAAGCCTTTAAAAACTACAAATAATTATAAGTTAAGGTATAGAGATGTGTTCATACCTTTACCAAATGCTGAGAGAGTGAGAGCCAGTTATAATCCTAGACTAGAATGAATATATTCCACAATTTGAGAATTGTTTTCTACATGCCTAACAAACTGGCCTCCAATTTTGGCCCCAGGGAGGTGAGAGGTCTCTTGTGAGACTCCTAGTGAATCAGGTGGTCTCTTGGTTAGGTCAGCCCAGCCCTGCCCTACAGAATCTGAAACTTTAAAAGGTAAAACCAACACCTTGAATTAACACTTGAAGAGGACAAGAAGGGAAGAAAGGACTTAAATTCACCCCATCCACCTGCTGCCTTCTACTTCTGTAGCTGGAAAGATCAGCTTGGAAATTTGCTTCTGTCTTCGGCTAACCCTAGGTTGATGTGTTTTTTAAAAAGTGCTGTCTGACAATTTCCTTGTCAGTGGGATGGTGAATCTGCTACAGGCTTTAGTCAGATTTTAAAACAGCTGTCCTGAATGCTAGCATTCAACTTTGGATAGTGCTTTAAACATTCTTATTAATACAGTTGGCTTTCCATTTTCGCAGGGGTCCCCCTCGTGAAAATGGAGGCTTGCGCATATTCAAGCCACATAGGCTTGAATGGGGTGCGGTCCAGGTGCATGCACCATTGAAAATAGAGGTCACCCCTCCACAGGTATTCAAGGTCATGGATCTAAGGATCCGCAAGTTAGGAGGGGTGACTGTATTTAGAGCAGCTTTGCCATTTGACTGATGTAGAAGCCACCAGCCACTCCTGGTTTTAAATGGCTTATTTCAAGGAAACTAGAGTTAACATTAATCTCAATTTATCAGCTGGGATGAAACAATCTATGCTTATACAGATTTAGAGAGAATTTAAGATCTTGGAAATTAAAAGGAAATTAGGGATACTATGTGGTTAAAATCCCCCAAATTTATGTCTGTACTTTTTATGAAATAGCAACATTGCTGTCAGTCATTATGGTGGTATCACTGTTTTTTGATGGTGACAAGGACAACACATAAATCTGTGTGAAATGAAGAATTGGAGGAAACTGTCACATGGTGCCTAGGGAATACATCCTGATAATATAACAGATGATAGTAATAGTGCTAATATTGTAGAGACATTCTTTAACACTTAGAAATTTTAAGGAAGCATTGGGAAGAAATGAGACCATGTAACCATTGCAATATATGTAGAAACATGTCTGAAGGCAAAATAGCGAGATTGTTTATACTGATTAACAACTGATGCATTCATAGCAATCCTATGAATGTTTGCTTGGAAGTTCATCTCTCTAAATTTGCTGAAGCTTCCTCCAAGATAATGTGCATGAGAATCGAGTCAAAATTTATGATAAATACATAGTATGACTAAAACAATCTTTGGACACTCAAAAGTATAATAATTGATGAAAAATTAGAGTATCTTGGTCAAGCTTTTTTCAGAATAAAGCTGTTAAAATAATGACTCCACACAAGTTTAACTGCAATGAGCTGATGACTGTAAGAGCTTGGATCTAATCCACATGTGGTCCTAAACACCTTTTCCTTATCTGTATCCATTTTTGGATTTTGCATTGCAAGTGAGATATATTCAGCAGTCCTACAAACATTTCCATGGAGATGAACACCAATGAACTTGATCGGACGTCTGAGTAACAAATATGGAATTTCACTGCAAACCTTACGGCTGGCATCACATATGAATGATAAAAGCCAGTGTGATAAAAATAATTTTAACATTAGATACAGAAGCAGGCACAGTCTATGTAATTAGACTCTGAGAAGTCATGCCCAATTTGTCGTTAAGGCAGACCTAGGAATATGGATATTAACAGCACACACTGCAAGCATGTTTCATTAAGATTCATTTGATCATGGTGAAGTAAAAGCCATAATGATTTGCCATCATTTTACCAATGGAATGTTCTATGTTTTGCCCACTGAAAACATTGAGTACAAAATTCATGATATAGAAGCCATTGTTGGTTGAAAACTTTGCATCTGAGACTGTATCTAGAGATTCCCTCTATTGCAATATTTACTGTATGTTCATGACAAACATTAAACAATCAAACCATCAAAGCTCTACTTGTTTTAATCATATTAAATAAAGTTTTTGGAGACATTAATCACAAGGAAATGAAATTACCATTATCATATTACTTGATGTGAAAAGAGGGTAGCAAAAACACAATATGTAGCTTGAAATATAAAACAGGCCATTCTTTCAAAGCTGCAGTGGCCTTAAACCAGTAATTCTCAGCCTTTGGCCTATTTTGCCTTCCAGAAGCCCAAATCAGCATGGTCAAGGATTTCAGGAAATGAAAAACCAAGGAGTTAGAACCACAGACTTAATTGACATTGATGTAGAACATTGTGGCATGCCCTCCAATATTTCACAGATGAAACCCAGGACACATATGGCCAAACATCATCAGTGTTGTCAATATTGCAAAATGATTAATGAAGAAAACAAACTAGGAAAAGCTGTAGCCCTTTGCTTTTCCCTCTACCTACTGGAATGGGCAACATCCCACCCCTCCTCTCCTCTTTCCTTAGTGAGTTAATTGAGTGTAAAGTACTTTTGCACTTCTGAAGACAAAGTGGGAAAGCAGGAAGACAAGAGATAAATTGGGACTTTTAAAGGGAGCTGAAAAAGTGAGCGGACAGGATGATTGGGATGGGGGGACGAGGGAATGCAATGGAATAGAAATATGCTTTCTTCACTGGCGAAGCTAAGGCTTTCAGGAGGGGGGAGGGCAGATGGTATCAAACTCCCTGATATTCAAACATTACTGGGGGGGGGGTAATGTTTGATTATCAGGGAGTTTGATACCATCTGCCCTCCCCCTCGGACTCCCTTGCTCCTTCTGGTTTTAGTTGAAATCTTCACTACAGTGCAAGAGAAATGGACTTTCCCAGCAACAGTGCATTGTTTTGAACTATTCCTTTGTTGCTTGACATGCATTTTAGGGTACTTTGTTTTGAGGGTGTAATAATCTTTACTAAAGACCAGTTCCTAATGGAGATGGAAACTGCAAACTGTGTTTTTGTTTATAAATATATAAAGCACAGCCACTTGCATTTTTAAAACTCTCCTTTTAGTGGTAAGGATTGGCCCTATACCAGTGATGGTGAACCTTTTACAGACCAAGTGCCCAAACTGCAACCCAGACACCACTTATTTATTGCAAAGTGCCATGTCCCTCTGGCTTTCTAGTAAGAAACTCAGGCAAACTCTATGCTAGGGCAACAGCATGTGTGCCCACAGAGAGGGCTCTGAGTGCCACCTCTGGCACGCGTGCCATAGGTTTGCCATCACTGCCCTATACATCAGATTCTGCCACTACACCACTGGGGTAGGACACTTGATAGCTCACATGTGTCCCTAGAAATATGAATTGCCACTTACCTTCAGTGGAGCAAACACTTTACAGGGCCTAATTTACTCTTGAGTGCATATTCTAGATTCCTCTCTTTCTGTTATAATTTTGATTTCTTTTGCATTAGTAAAACATTTATGATAGGATTCATGGATTTCTATCTGCAAAACTACTCATGAGCATGAAAAGGATTGAGTAGGCATGCTTTCCCCTTCTACTGTCAAAATAAAACAGATTTTTAGACTTCACTTGGTTGCTCAAGTGTGTGTGTGTGTGTGTGTGTGGTTACGATGCTTTTGATTTGAAATAGATTACAATTCTCTTTTATATTTGAATTCTGAGAACTGTGATTTGTTTATCCCATACCTAGTAGGAACAGAATGAAAAACTGGAAAGCATGTATTTGCAGTAGAATAGAAGAAGGAGACAAAGTCCCATGTGCTGTGTGATGGTCCAAATTTTTTTATTTCTTAAAAAGCCTAATGTGTTTTGACCTTGTATCCAGTAGGCCTTCTTCAGGGGATAGTACTAGAAATTTCTGGAGTTGCAGTCTGCATTCTCAATCAAAGTTAACTCTCTGAATATGGTTAAGATGTCAAAGTCACTTTGGTCTGCTTTTGATTTGAAGTAAATCACAATTCTCTTTTATAGTTGAATTATGAGAACTGTGATTTGTTTATCCTGTACTTGGTGACAAGTGGACTTCCCATAGGCAACTGGCTGTCCCCTCTGTAAATAAAACACTGGACTAGATTTAGGCCTTTAGTTTGGTCCAGTATGGCTCTTTTTATGGTCAGAGGTATTTATTTTTAGGATTTGTCATACTTTGATGTGAGATCCTGAAGTACAAAATAAGTCAAAAAGTTGGGTTTCATATAGACTAGCACAATTATTTCTTCCAGTGTGTCAGTTATTTTCCTTTAATTCAGGTATTAAATGTTTTAAGACAGATAGGGGAAGATCTTGGCTGAACCTGGGTGGTCTCTGTTATAAGCAGTGCAGTCTGTGTGTTTACAGCAGGTAAAAGGATTACAAAGCAATGTGTAGAAAATGAGGAGGAAGAAGGAGAATGTTGATTTGCATAAGGTTTGTATGACTGTTCCCCAAGTCCATCAGTTCTCATTAAAATAGAAAATAATTAAAACAGAAAATAGATAACATCTTTGAAACCTCGAGTGTTTGATGCACTACAGTCCAAAGTGCAATGCATTACTAAAAGCCTTAAAAAGCTAAACCCCATCACTCTGTGCCTCCCTATCATTTTATTTATCTCTTTTAACCATCTAGGTGTACAGTAGGATGCTGAGAAAGGCAGTATTCAAGTGGGTGGCTTTTTGTAACAAAATCTCTTGTTGCTGCAAGTGATTATATACGTAGCTTATTTTTAGATGTGAATTTTGTTTGTGCTATGAAGGAAAGGAGGAAGGGAAGAGAAGGGCAATGTTTGTTTAGAATCTGGGTTACCTCAGGTTGTCTATTTTTCCCCTCAAGCTAGGGAAAGTTGGCAGTACAGGTTACTAATCTCTCTGAGTCCTACAAAATTAGCCCAAGCATGTGAGTCCTTGGAGTTTTATGAGCCACCCTCCAGAATGTAGTCTTTCTGTCTGCAAGTAATTCTGCTGAAGTTGCAAGCTAGAGCTGGCTGAGTACCTCAGTCATGTTAAGCATGCACTTAATCAGAACTTCACACTAAACAAGAATGGGTGACTTGAGAAGGTGACTGTCTTGACATTACTCCCCTCCTCAAATCTAGGAAGAGTGAGATCATGAGTGGAAGGAGAGAGAAAAAACATACCCAGGGCTAAACCATCCAGGGGCTCGTCTTAGCTAATTGATGTTGTGGTGGGAAAGGGAGGAATGCCAAGGATGGCTGAAGCCAAGATTAAAACCCAGTAAAGATGCCACATCAATGAAGCTTGGCAGGCTGGCATTCTGGCTTTTTATAAATTTATACTGGTGCCTTGTGTTTGTGTGTTTCCCTGTGGCATATTTAAAGAAGTGTATGCAAGCAGAAGACAAATAATTTTTGCATTTCTTGTGGCTCTCCTCCCTCATTGGAATCTTTGGTGAGTGCCTACTGTGTTTGCTGACTCCACCAGTACACTTGGCATTGCTCTTCTGTTTCCACCTACTCAGTGACCTCAAAGAGGACTTGTGAGGACAGAGACAGATGGAAAATAGACTACCCATATCAACATTTTTTTTGGTATGTGTTTAGATTCCTTCTGTTTGTAATGATCCTCAGATTGGAGTTGCCAGGGAAAAATACTGGGAAAAATCTGTTACAGCCTTGTAAAACAAGGCTGTCCACGACTGCCCAGAGGACCTTTTCAGCTGTAGCTCCCAGATTGTGGAATGGCCTGCTGGATGAGATCCGTCATATTACCACTCTAAACAGCTTTTAAAAAGCTATAAAGACGGATTTCTTCTGGCAGGCCTTTCCTGAATAGTTCTCCAGACATAGGAAGGAAAATCTAACTGTTGACCTCCAACTTCACCACAGTTATTGTATCGTTTTTTTAAGTATGTTTTTATGTTTTTAATTCCACACTGTTTATTTTATTAATTATTTTAAGGGGGGTGGGTTGAGGGTTTGGACTGTATATTTTAACTTTGTAAGCCGCCCTGATTGCTTTTGTAGAGAGGCAGGATAGAAATAAATTTTATTATTATTATTATTATTATTATTATTATTATTATTATTATTACTGCTACTGCTACTACTACTACTCAGGAGACAGCTTTCTCATGGACTCATCAATGTCGCAGGCACGCTTTGGGATAACATGGGACAGACCCTTCTTGGTGGCTGCTCCAAAGCTTTGGAACTTCCTCCCACAAGGGGCTAGGCTGGCCTCTTCTACTGGCAGGTTACTGTTGTTTTGTGCCTTACAGTCATTTCCGACTAATGGCAGCCCTAAGATGAACCTACCAAGATGTTTTCTTGGCAAAATTTGTTCCGAGGAGGTTTGCCATTGCCTTTCCCTGAGCCTGAGAGAGTGTGACTTGCAAAAGGACATCCAGTAGATTTCCATAGACAAGTGGGGATTTGAACTTTGGTCTCCAAGGTCTTAGTCCATCACTCAAACCACTACACTATGCAGGTAAACACTTTTATTTAAACATTCTAAGACTAAGGGTCGTGAATGGGTGTTTGTGTGTGCTATAATATTCTCTTTGTTTTTAATCATTTTTTAAAAAAAATACACTGTTTTTAACATGACAGTTTATTTAATTGTTTTTAAACTAGTGGAGTCTACAAAGTCCAGATTAGGGCTGCGGCATATTCCCAATCTGGATGTAAAAGGGGTGGCTGGAGGCCACCCTTTCAGGGCTGTTTGCACCGCCCCTGAATGTCAGATAAAACCCATGAAAGTAAAACAAGCAAACATTGCT
The DNA here is from genome assembly GCF_019175285.1 of Sceloporus undulatus. Classification (NCBI taxonomy): domain Eukaryota; kingdom Metazoa; phylum Chordata; class Lepidosauria; order Squamata; family Phrynosomatidae; genus Sceloporus; species Sceloporus undulatus. The sequence goes on from NC_056525.1 coordinate 175,694,853, forward strand.
GGAGCAATGTTTGATTGCATTGTCCAAACTAGAAGTGGAATAGACTTGCAAGGCATCACTGTTTTACTTCCTCTGCCTGTTTTATTTTGCAGATGTAAAGGGTATAATCATTTAAAATGATCGAAAAGAGAGTAGTTTTTGGTGTGCAAATAATTTTGTCTTGTTTTGCATCAAAACAACTTTTCTTGTCTTATTATGGGTAATGATAATGAGTAAGAAGGAAATGGCTTCATAGGTGATAAAGGACATTATAGAAGTCATGCTGTGAGTTAACTGTAAACTAAATTGTGTTCAAATCATCAGCCTAGGGGAATGGTCTCCTGCTGTGATTTCTCCTTTCACTGTTTTCCAATAAGATTTACAGTTGTTGCTGAAGAAAAACACAGTAATTGTCTCACTAATTATAAAGAGGCAGAATAGTTGAGTTGTTTCCCTTATACTTTATCAGGAGTCCTCACAGGGTTAGTCCCACCACTGGGCAGACTGAGAGAGTTTCTCAGCAAACCAATCCTGTGGGGCAGTGGTGGCAGTCTCTGCTTCAGTACCTCATCCTGTGCCCCCAGCTACCTTCTTATAGTAATAGCTTCATTTATACAGTGGTGCCTCGGGTTACGAAAGTAATTCGTTCCGCGGCCGCTTTCGTAACCCGAAAAGCCTTCGTAAGCCGAATTGCCATAGGCGCTAATGGGGAAAAGCCGCGATTCCGTGTAAAATAGCGCCGAAAAGCACCAAAAGTTTTTTCGTAACCTGAAAAAACATTCGTAACCCGGAACAATAATTCCCTATGGGATTTTTTCGTATCCCGAAAATTTCGTAACCTGGGTATTTCGTATCCCGAGGTACCACTGTATACTTCTTCATATCACACTAAACAGTCTCTAAGTGGTTTACAACTGTAAGCTAATTGCCCCTAGCAAGCTGGGTACTCATTTTAGCAACCTCAGAAGGATACAAGACTGAGTTGACCCTGAGCCCCTGGCTGGGATTGAACTTACAACCTTGTGAGTGGCTGCAGTATTGGCATTTAACCACTGAGCCACCAGGGCTCCTCCTTCTTGTGGAGGATAGAGCTGTGTGTGCAGCATTGCTGCTAAGGTGTGGTAGAAGATACTGCTGCATTGTCAAGGCTGCAGTAAGAGGTCAAGCAGGTTTTGGTTACATGGATTAGAGCATCATCTTGTTTTTTGTCTCAGACAGCAAAAATGTATTGGGTTGTGATGAGAATTAAGATTTGGCTAAGTAGCCAGCTATCTTTTCAGCCATCACTATCACTCTCTGTCTTTTCTGCCTATCTTGAAGTGCAGTTTACAATGGTTTTGTTTTATTTATATGCTGCCTTTTTCCCAGAGTGGGACCCAAGGTGGCTCACAAAAGGAATCAATCATTATCTCTCACATTGTTTATGACTGATCTTTCCTTCTGCATGACTCCTTTGAGTCAAGAACTTGGGTGGTCTCACATTGCCTTTGGAGAATTTTAGAGAGGTTAAGAATGGCCAGTAGAGTTAGAATTTATGGTCAATGTAGTTTACTGGTTTTGTTTCATATACATAAATCAACACATTGCTTTATTCAGGAAATTTATATCTCACCTTTCTGTCACACTGATATTCTAGGTGCTTCAAGATGATTTTAAAACATGTAGAGAATAAAACAGTACTACAAACATATTTTAAAACACAAAGACTAAATCTATAGTGTTAGAGCAAAAATGTTCCAGAGGGCACAATAAAAACAACAAAAGCATACCAAAGGCCTTAATGCACTGTATGCCATAGTTTTTGCCTGACTACTGAACTGTATTAAAATAATTGCCAAAACAAATATATTTGAACAAGGTGTTCCACAGTTGAGGGTACCAACAAGAGAAAAACCCCTGTCCTTTGATACCCACCCAAAGTCTTGCTGTTGGATTGTTGATGATGGCTGAAGTCCTTCAGTGGATGAATCACCTACTCCTTCAACTTAAGCATTCATGAACAAAGCTGAATCTAGATAGGAATACTAAGCTGCAAACCATACATTTAAGGGGGATTGTAACCTCATGCAAACTTGGATAAGCATTTCACCCACTCAGGAATTCAAGGCCACCCACCTTCTGTGGTCTTGTAGGTATGTCTAATATTGTCTCCACTGTTGTTGTGTCTTTTACAGTCATGGACCACTGGAGTCAGCAGTTCCACAGCCAGATCTCCTAGTGTCTTGTTTAATGTTCAAAAACAGCTAAGGGGTGGGAAGGAAATAGGTACAATGGAGATGGATAGAGAGCTCCTCCATGCTATGTTCCCAATTGAAATCTTCTCATAAATTTTTCACACTATGACATACACACATAGGCTGCATCAGCATTGCAGAAATCATCCAGTGTGACACCACTTGAACTTCTATGACTCAGTGCTATGGAATCCTGGGATTTGTAATTTGTTGTTGCATCTGAGCTCTCTGACAGAGAAGGCTAAATGTCTCACAAAATGGCAAATCCCTGAATTCCATAGCATTGAGCCATGGCAGTTAGTGGTGTCAAACTGGATGATTTCTGCAGTGTGGATGCAGCCAGAGAGAGAGAGAGAGAGAGAAAGAGAGAGAATAAGTCTCCCTTTTTGTTCCCACCATATTTTACCAAGTTGGATAGGGTGTAAAAGGGAACATACATCCACTTCCTAGCACAGCTGTTTCTTTACTACTAACACTGTGTGAGATGCAATGCATAGATGCATACTCAGTGTGTAAGTGTTTTGTATAAGACCAGAAGGAAACATGGAATTTCTTTTCAGTATGACACATTATGCATATGAATAATTGTTCTTAAAAATAATTTTGGACTAGCATTATTTGTCATACTATATACAATGCCTCTTAAAATCTCCTTGGATACTATTTTAGAATTATTCTGAAAATGTAACACATGTAATCACTGAACCACATTTCAGTAGTTTGTGTGTGTGTGTGTGTGTGTAGATGCCTTTTTATTTAACGTTTGACTGCCTCAGCCTTCTGTAGAATCCCATGCTGATTCAAGGGTCAGGATATGTCCTTACACGCCTATCTTTTTTGTGGGGATTTCTTTCCAAACCTCTTGTAATACAGAGAAACTGGCAATTAGTGACCTTCTGCATCAGTAGTTCCTTCTTCTGGGCATTAGACTTGATGTTATACATCTTGGCACTCGAAGATTTAGAGCATGGCCCTTGACCCCATCACTAGAGTACTGGCTCCAGCTGCCAAAGATATAAGAGCAGAGTAATGGGAAAATGGCAGGCTAGGATCTTCTATATGGATTACAGTAAGCTTTGATGGTGCTAGTTCTCTTATTTACTTAAGCGATGAGAAGCATATTGATGTAGACGGAGTACAACAATTTTAGCCTTGTTTAATACTTGGATACATATCTAAGTGTTTTAAATGGGGAGAGGTAGACCAAGAAAAGGGGAATTCCATATGGTTTGTGTGTTATATCTGTGCCCAATTATGCGGTCAACCCAATTATGCGGTCAACCAAACTCAGCCCAGATGCTGGTATGTATTTATCAGATGCTAACCCTTAATTCAAGTCCATGAATTCATCCTACCTTCTCTGTATTTTTCTTTTTCTCCTGTGTGTGGTGGACCAGGGGGCAAGAATTGCACTTAGGGATAAGTTAATTCTTTTGGACTAAAGCTATAGACAAAGTCTTTAGGGCTTCAGAATAATTGGAAATAGGAGTTGACATGTCAAAAAAGCACTCACTTCAATTAACAACAGTGATGTTTCAACATTAACACTGAATGACTTTGGGAGAAAGATAACGAGGCTTGACATGCCAAGAAAGCATTTTATGCAGCTGTGTGACAACGTTGAAAATTTTTCATCAAAGATAAATTAGTGGTTCAATTAAAAAATTGTAGTGTTTTTTTTTAGGGAGTGACTTTTAGCACTTCTGCTGCTTAATTGCAGTCAGAAGATTATCCTGGAGGCCTTCCCCATTAGAAGATAGCACCATGGAAAAACAGGTAGTTTGTGTGGTTATTGCACTAATGCTGTTCTGCTTTGGTGTTCTACACAGAGGGTAGAATGTGGTACTTAATACACAAAGACTTATTCAAAGTTCTGGCATTCTTGGCATTTGAAACATATATTTGCATTTATGAGGCCTATATACTTGCTAATTTTAAAAATAAAAGCTGACGTTTTCATGATGTGAGGTTTTGTGATCAATAATATAATCTGTGGTTCTAGATATTTCCCTAGAACTGCAGCATATACAAAACCTTTCTAAGTATCATCCATTGCAGTTCTTATCTGTTTGCATTCCCACCCCTGCTACTAGGTGGGCATTTGTGATCTTCCCCACCTGGACCTTTGAACTACTCTCTTGAATACTCTTACAAGACATCTCATTGTAGAATATAATAATAATAATAATAATAATAATAATAATAATAATAATAATAATTTTATATCCTGCCTCTCCTATTCGGGATCTAGGCGGGTAACAGCAAGCCAATATAGCAAATTCACAAACAATGATAAAATATTCCCTAGTCCCCTTAACCTTCCCTCCTTTTGCTAGATTACAAATAAAACATCAAAATTGCAACAACAAATATCAACATCATACAATACACACAGTTGCAGGACGTTTGTAACTAAGATTTGGAACAAATCAATTTTTTGCCGAAGTGACCATCAGGAGAGGCAATGGATAGGTGAGTAGTTCTAGTTTTATTTTTAAAGGTTAGCCTGGGAAGGCCCACCATAAGAGATCTGTTTTTATCACCCTTTTAAACGCCTCTAAGGATGTAATATGGCAGATCCAGCAGGTCAGTCTATATTTTAGGAGCGGCAGCTGAAAAGGTCCTCTGGAAAGTCGCCACCAGCCTGGTTTTCTTTGGCTGCAATAGGCTCTTCCCAGAGGACCTGAGTGTGCAGGAAGGATTGTATGGGAGAACACACTGTAGTACCTGATCCTTGGTATTACGGTGCCTAGATTTCTGTTTGCCAGAGGGTGATGGTCATAACTCCATATTCCACAAGTGGTCATAGTGTTGTAAACAATTTGTTTCTTGATAAATTGTGGTTAAAAAGGTACACTCCTGGGATAGCTCTCATCTGATTTTTCAAAAGCAGTCCTAGATCAAGGAGAATTCCAAACTGTCCTTCATCAGGGGAATTGGTTGCCCGTGGGCCAGAGGTTACTCACAGGGCCACCTTCACCAGCTGATGTGGTACTCTCTTCACTATATTTTTGGGAAAAGTTTCCTTTGGCATTAAAACACAGCATTCTTCACAGGTGGATTTTAGGAGATATTAACATCTTTGGGACACAAGAGTAAACTCTCCCCTTGTTCTATATTGTGAAGTCCCTCCCCCCATGTAACCAGTAAGCTTTTTTTTTTTTTTAATATCCCATTGGTAGCATCTGGTCTCACTGTTGTCATGTACTTCCTAGACTAGAGAGTTATATGAGGGAATGAGGCCTGTTGGCCTGAATGTGTTCCTTACTGGGAGGTTAGACCAGAAGTGAGGAGCACACTGCCTTCACCTACTTCTGTAACTAGGTATGGTTTGGCCATTAAAAACATGTAATAGAACATGTCTAGGTTCTGGTATTCCTGTGAGACACTCTATGTGGTAAACCCACATGGCTTTGTAGTGTTGGGGAATGCTCTGTCAATCTCTTTTACCACAGACACAGGAATTGCAGCCATATCCATGACTGTCTCAAAATTTCAGCAACAACAAATGAGATGGTGCGTTAGGGTGCTAATGGCTTTTGGAAGGGCTCTGGCAACTTGCCACATCTCCTTTAAGAGCATGGAAGCCTAGACAAGTAGGTCTTTATTTTTAAAAATCAAGAAAACAGAAATATATTCCAAGGTAGAGTGTACAAGGTAAACACCTACAGTATAAGATACAATAAACATCAAGTCAGAAAACTAAGAGGATAAAGCAAACCTTTCAAAGGAGTTTATCACATGGGAAGAATTTCTCTTAATTTTGAATGAAAAGAAAGTGGGGCCAGAACACATTCACGTGGATTTGCTAGTTCAGCGAATTTACGTGAATTCAAATTGCGTTTGAACTGACTTCCCATTGCCCGAAAATAGCTTGCCATGGCCCGAAATTGTGTGTGATCACCTCTCACGCAATAATGTGAAACTCCATGATTGCGTTCGGATTGCCATTGGATTATACTTCCAATTTCCCTTGTCTGATAAACTCCAAAGAGGCGTAATCCTTAGCAAATTAAAAGTACTTAAATGTAAAATACAGCATTGATGCACTTTTACAAAATCCCCTAAGATCTCCCTTGCATCATTAACTCAATCTTGCCTGGATTCAATTTCAATTCGTAAATTTATTTTAAGTACTGTTTTTGCCTGGTTTTTACCTTGCTTTTACCATTAACTTCTTTTATTCTTTATCCCCTTTTTACCTGTGCTGGTCTATGATGGCAATAAAGATGTACTGAACTGAACAGTTCATAAACTGGAGAGAATCCTAGAGACAGAAAATTTGACTTTGAACTCACCACAGTTGTAAGAAATCATATTTGCATAATATTTGCAAATCATAAATCATATCCTGTAAGAAATAATATTAGCATTACAATGTATATTTGCAATATTTTATAATATCAATATTATTACAACATTTTATTCTGCAGCTGCCTTGCCAAATTCAAGAGACCTTAAAAAGCTATTTGTGTGTCCTTTCATGCCCCCCCCCCCCATCTTTTTTTATGATGGGAAGATTTCCTCCGGATTTTCTGATGTTATCCTTTGTTATCCCTTTGAAATTCCATTATGAAGACAACATATAATTTAATTCTATTTGAATGTTCACTTTTTGTTTTTAACTCTGGTGTTCTTTTAAATGGTAATCTGCTGTGAGCCTCAATTTTGGGAGAAAGGTGGGATACAAATAAATATAACAACAACAACAATAATGTAACTGCAGATAGAAACCAATTCTGGAAGCATCCCTGGATTCTTACAGCATAATGATGAAACCTATTAAGTGACCCTATCATTTCAAAGTGGTGTAGTGGTTTGGGCTTTGGACAATTATTCTGAAGGTCCAAATCCCCCCTTAGCTGTGGAAACCACCGGTGGGTTAACCTGAGCAAGTTACACTCTCAGCCTCAGAGGAAGACAAAGGCAAACCTACTTGAACAAATCTTGCCCAGAAAACCCCATGATAGGTTCACTTTAGAGTTGCAATAATGTGGAAACGACTTGATGGCACATAACAAATACTTCAAGTGTGAACGATTTGCTACAAATACAGTACACCAACTATACTTATGTGTTAAATTAAGTAGTGTTTGAAACTATTTCAGGTGCAGCAGAAAACCAACACAGGTTGTCTTAACTTGATTACAATGTGGGGAGTCGTTGAACTGCATATAACCTAGCTATTTACATAATCCATGAGTTGCTACACTGTTACAATAGTGACCTTGTTTGTAGCCGTCCACTTTTTCAAAGTGTACAGAATGGAAATTTCTCAACCACAGTGGGAACAAATTTTAAGGTTGGGCTTCCAATACTGCTGCCTAATTCAAGGTCTCACTTCCACTTTGGATAAGCTGTCTAAATTGCTTGATTGTACCTATGTCCTCTTATTTTCTTAGCCCATGTTTCCTTTTCTAGCACTCTTAATACTCTAGCTAGTAATTCACCACTTCCCAGCCTCTTAGCTTTGGACAGAAGCCACAGTGTTTCCTTACAGCCATCCAGTGGAAAGGTTCTGACATTAGCAGAGTAAGTCCTCCAGGATTTAGTCAGCTAACATTCACTTTCTCAAACAAGGAGAATCTTGTACAAGTATAGTCTCTCTCTCTTTTAAAAAATGATGTACACTTAATCTATCAAAACGAATATTATTTCCAATGTCAGGATATTTCCATGTAACTGTCTGTCGACTTATCTGTTGATTGCCATTGCCTTGTATATACAAAAGGCTAAGCATAATCCTGTGATCCCTCTGGAAATGTTTATGGCCTCCTAGTAGAATTGCTGTCTTCTTGGAAATCCCAGATTTCAACTTAGTTTGGTTCTGAGTATGACACTTATCTATTTCAGGAGCTTTAGTGGTTTGATTCACAGAGAGTTGAAAAAAAGTCATATTCATCAGGACCAAGGCCCTTATCACACGAGCAAAATTTGAAGTTATTCCAGGGTCAATGTGAAGGCAATGCAAGGGCAATCATGGGGTTTCAAGTTTGTTTATCACATGATGCCAAACGCAATCAGTATCCATCTTAAACACAATCTGGGGGTCATTCCAGGGTCATTCCAGGATTAGGTAAATTTTCAAGTTTGTTTATCACATGGCACCAAATGCAATCAGGAGCCATCTTAAACACAATTAGGGGTCTGACTGAGCCAGATCTTGGTAAAGGAGGTTTGGTGGCAAAACAGGAAGAAAACACTTCCTCAGCCCTCCAGAATTACTGACAGTCAACAGATCTGGCAAAGGTTAACTAATGGTTTGAGTCTCTACACAGCAAATGCATGCGTCCACCATGTTGATGCGATCCTCAAATAATCTTCACATGCTTTTACAGAGAACTGTTTTGGTGTGTGCTGTATGTGTTGATGAATGCAAGTGAGTCTGAAATAAATCTTTAGTACTTTTAAACATTGTCACTTATGAAGTTGTCCTGGTAATATTTAAAATAATTGGATTAAATTAGCAGTATTGGACCATATCACTGTGATCAATGTGGAGTATGTGTTCTTGATTTAAAGCTACTTCGTCCTGGATTTATATTCTTAAATAAAACTAATGGTGTAGGACCGTTTCTTCTTTATTAGTCTTCTAATAGTCTACATGCTGTTAATTGAGATTAGAAGGGAATTTTCCACTGATCTTGTACTTGGCAGGAATTAATATTGTCATGCAAATGTAATTTTCACTTTTTGCTATCTAAACTTTTATATCAAGAGAGGACCTAAAAGGACACATATTTAGTAGTTAATGCAGGACTATGGAAACATGTAGCAAGTTTTGTACAGGCAGAACAAAACATGGAGAATAAAGTCTTGCTTACTGTGTCTTTAAAATAAGTAATGGGGCATCCCTTTATAAAAGAAACCCTTATCTTTGGGTTTCAATATAGTGCTGAAAGCAAAATCTAAATTTATATATTTTTTTCTGAAACTGTTTATAGGATCATGAACCTGATTATAGTAGACCCTGTAAAAATATTTATATCTTTGTCTGAGCCATTCACTGTCACTGTTCAATAAAACATTGTAAAGGAATATCTGGGCAAGATAAAAGCATCTCCTACTCATCAAATTATTTCCAGTTCCCCGTCTGTCCTACCACCCACACGATTGCTAAGAAAACAGATTCATTATTCATTTATATGCTCTAAATTGTAAAATCATAAAAATCTTTCCCAGATTACACTCAGTTTCTATATTGTTGTCCTAAAACTTAACTTATTTTTATGACAACTATGTTATATTTAAGTTAACAGTTCAGTCATATGTGTATTTACAGAAGGAGTACCAGTGTGTTTTTAAGTGTATACGACTGTGTCCTTTGTTTCCTCTTAAACTTTGCAAGAGGGATCGTGTAAATAGTCATTTTATCTGGTGTTTTCATAGTTGACCTTGAATATTCTCTCTCTTTTTTTTTTACAAGTGATCCTTTACTTACAATGTTGTTTGTTAGCTAATACATTCTTAGTCTGAGAGGTATTCCATTCTGTAAGTATACCACTCTCAATACCTTCCAAAATTTCACAGATGAGAACTGGGGCATGTGTGGAAAATCAACATGAAACTGTGATAAAGATGGCAGATGTTATTAATGTGGAAGAATGCACAAGCTAGGAGAGGCTGCATTAGTTTGCTTTTGCCAGGGCCTACTTATCTTCTTTCCATGAACTTTGAACTCAGTTTGCAGCAGGTGAAATAAACTGAGGACAAAGGGGGAAGGTGGGAGGAGGAAAGGTAAATTGGGACACTTTAAAAGCAGCTGGAAAAGTGGGATAACAAGGAGACTGTTCCTGCCAAAATTTGGACAGTTGGAGGATATGCATGCACTCTGTGGGAAGATGTGCCACTTTGTGGGAATAGGGGCAAATGAGAGACAAATATGCAGGAAAGAGGACAAGAGAGGTAAAGTCTTGCCCTTTCCAGTAGGCTTTGGCAAAAGCAAACTAATGCAGCCTCTCCTAGCTTGTGCATTCTTCCATCTGTTTGAAGAGGTAAGTAAACAAATGGAGAAATGCCAATACAAATTTATTTTCCTAACTGGCCCTGAACAGACTTAAAGGTAGATCCAAAATGTTCAGTGATAATTCATATATGTGTGCATGCTAGCACATGAGAAACCATCCTGAGTTATGATAAAGTCATCCATTATGATGAATCATGATTTATTTAAGGCTTGATATGCTGAAACATCAAAAAGAAGTTTCAAATGGAGTTACTGTCTTGGTAATATAATCCATTGGTTTCAGGGATCATGTGTAAAAATTTACTGCTGATGTGTGTTCGCTCTCTCTCTCTCTCTGACCTGTTTTAATCGTATTCCCCCTCAATAATTTCTACAGACATTTAATGTCTTATGGCCTTTCTGTTATATGCTTCCTCTCTGTCTCAGATATGACTCATGTCAGCACAGTGAACGATGATGTACACTTGGAAGAGCAGGTAATTAAGGGATTTACATTCAGAACTGTGTGCTGAAGTTTCTTCCTGTTCTGAGACAGATACCTGAAGTAAGTGAGTTATGGATTCCTGTATACTACCACAAGCTTACCATTAAGAGCTCTACAGTTGAAAACAGAGGGATACAATCTTGATGTTTTCAGAATGGAATAAAAATTGACTGTGATACTGCAGATATAACCTTTAATTAAAACTGCCAAACTTTCCACTTCTCTCTTCCTGTTTAGTAATCTCTGTTTCTATAAGAAGCAGTAAAGGATTTCCATAAGACACAGTACAGAAGCTCCCACATATTACATACTTTTAAAAATACAGCGAAATCCACAAAAGAAAGATAACTTTAGTGGCCAACCAAAATGCACAAAATACTGTAGATCATATAAGCTTTTGAAACTTCTACATGAGGCAAAAAATGTTAAAAATTGTATATGAGAAGACAAGTGATGATGGTAGAGTCACAGGCCTGCATTTTGTATCAGACGTTTATTCTGTTGTAGCTCAGTTGTTCTGGAGAGATCTCAGTGCAGGCAAAGGCCACTCTCTTTCTTGGCCAGGGACGAAAGACAAGTTAAAAAGATGGAATACTTTTTTCCAGTGATTTTTGGGTGAGCAGTAATAACTGGTGGACAAATTCCTTACTAAAATAAATAGATAAATAAATAAAAGAGAGATCTTTTGAATAAAGCTTTAAGAACAGGCTTTCCAAAAACATCTGGAGGGCACCAAGTTGGGGAAGGCTGTCATATGAGATGGAGGGTCCATTCTCATAGTGTAGACCCTTTCAATTGACAGAACACAGATATGTGCGGACTTGCTAAGTTTCCATTGATTCAGTAGGTCTATTCTGGTTGGGACTAATGCTTAGAGCTCTGCACAGTAGGGATGGAATGGAAATTTGACAATTTCCTTACTAGGGTTGAATTTGGAGTTCCTGATCCCCATGAGAAATCCAATCATTTATAATTTCTGTATCTTGCTCAGAACTTATCTACACATCATGGCAGTGGCTGTTTGGAGTTTTCTATAGGTTCCCCAGCCTTACTCAGAAAGGTTAGGGACTGAACTTGGAGTTTTTTGCATTCTAAGTAAATTCTTTGTTACTGAACTACACTCCTTCAAATATGCAAACAATCAACATGCATGGTCCAAACAGCTGAAATACTGTGTTATTGAAATAAGGTTCTCTTTGTGTGCCCTCCCATAGCCAAGATCTGCCAAGAAGGCATTCTCAACACCCCTTGCTTTGAAGATTACCTTTGAAGATTCTGCAGCTGATATGAAATGCAGCAACAAATACACCGAGGGAAATTACTTTATGGGAACATATTATGCCAGCATGGTGCAGTGGTTTGAATATTGGACTATGACTGGAAAACAGGGTTCAGTTTCCCACTTGGCCATGGAAACACACTGGGTAACATTGGGTGAGTCATATTCTCTCAGCCTGAGACGTGTTTCTGCAATTGCCGGAACTTCTTTTTTGCACAACATAAATTGCATAGTTTTTGAGAACTGTGCAAGAGTTTGAGAAACTGTGCAGTCAAAATCTATGCTCATGGTCTTTTCACTACATGCAGAAAACTATACACAACTTCCCAAGGGGTGGTGGGAAAAGTGCAGAAAATGCAAAATTAAATTGCACACTATACCTCTATACAAACAACATGGTGAAATGTTCCATGTCATGGTTGCAGTCTTTGCTGGTTTGAAAGTTATACAACCTGAATGTTATGCAGCAGGATAGGAAACTCAGGTCAAGTGAAGCTGTAGCCACATGTGGTTTTGTTGTGCAACATTATTGCTGTTTTTACTTAGTAAATAGCAATGGTAAACAACAAAAATACTGGACAACAAAAATGTGCAAAATCAGTAATGTTACACAACAGTACCATGTGCCGTAGCTATCTCTTGTGTAACATTGCTGATTTTGCACAACATTTTTGTTGTGTAAGATTGCTGTTTTTTTGTTTTGTTTTAGTAAATAGGAATCTTGCACGGAAAACACACATGGCTGCATTTTTCAGGAGGCATTTTGTAGTTTCCAGGAAGCACTGTTTTTTTTTGGGAAAGCTGCACAGCTTTTGCTGAAAAGCTGCACAGCTGTCCATCCGTGTGGGGGAAAAAGCCCAAAGTGTCCCAAAGCTGCCAGACTGAAACCTACTGGTACAGATTTTGTTTCCAGAATTTGTAAATATTGAAGAAGTGACTTTTTATTTTTTTAATTTTATTTTTAACAATATATGATACACTAAATATATTAAACAATATCAAACTAGTAATGAAACATAAACTTCAAAGATACATATTTACAGCTGACTTCCCACGTTCATCCAGTTTGTATAAAACTTTTATCATTTAAATCTTATTGTCTTCACATCAAATACAGTATTTTTTCCAGTTCCTCCATGTGTTAAACCAACAAACATTATTATGGTAAACAACACATCAAAAGAACTGTGATAGACTACTGCTATATATGATAATGGCTACAAGACTAGTATTAGCGGGGGGGGGGAGGAAATGGAAAACAACAGAGATACCCTCAATTAAAGAATGGTTTTAGAAAGTATCAGATATGACGAGCATGGATGTGTTAACTGCTAGATTAAAAAAACACAATATACAAAAAGTAGAATAAGACTGGGCCCCAATATTATTATACTATAAGAAGGAAGGTTTAAACTTATAAAGATACTAAATTTTCTTTTTTAAAAAAGTAAGAAATGACTTTTAATGATCGTTTTATGATAGAGGCTTTAAAAAATAAAAATAATTAAAATTTTGCTGTATTGGCTAATGTGGGTATACATAAGTTCTTCCTCCGTTTAACAAGAATTGGTTATAATTATAACCTTTCAGAGATGATTACAATTTCCAGATTGCTTTTCCTCCCTGTTTCTCTCCCTCTCTTCTGCACTTCTACTTCTTCTTTCTATTTCTTTTTGCCCACTTCCTTTTGCTGGAAAGCGTGTGAATCTCTACATATATGTGTGTATATACATACATGTGCATACCCACACATGCAGGATATATGTGCATGTAAACTCTGAGGGATATTTTCCTGAAAACATTCACAAGAGTATGTTGAAATATAAGGCTCAGTTTGTTAAAATGATCCAATACACCGAGATTTACGGTAAATATGTTGGATAGTTTTATTTAGACGAGTTCTTATTTTGCATTGGTTGAGTGATCCCCCCCCCCCCGTACCTGAAGAGCCATCATAACATATCTGACTTATGGACTTAAAATGTTTTGAAAGCTTTGGAAGAGTGTTTTGAAAGCCTTCATGATATCAGTGGACAGAAGGTGTTTTTGAAGTGAGGGGAAATGATTAAAAATCATCATAAGGAAATATCTAGATGGCAGGAAGCAAAAATGCTTAATAAAAATTGTGGCCTAGGGAAGGCTGTTAGGCCATATTAAGGTGGTGGGTGAATTATGGAGACTGAATAAAAAGGGGGAAGTGAGTAATGCATCAATGATTTTGGAGAATGGTGTTAATGCCTCTTTGCACAAAGTTGTTCATTCTTTATGGACATTTGCATTTTTAGGTTGTGTCATTTCTAGAAGTCAGGATGGTTTGCCTGTGGCTTCAATGATACTGTCATTAGTTTCTATTAATTGCTGAACTCAGTTTTCAATCCCTGTGTCTCCGTGCTGAAACACACGTGATGCTAACTCCATTGACTCTGTAAAGATGCTGACTTGGCATCATGAGGCAGTCTGATGAAGTGATAAGTATTTCACACTCTGGTTTTTCATCTCTGAAAAAAGAATATGATTTTTTTTTAAAAAAAAAATCCCTTTCATATTGAAGTAAATGAATAAAATGAAATTCTTTTCACATCTGGAAGACCTCATGAGATTTTTGGCGATTATGCTGGTATGACATCATATGATATTGTATTAGTTTAATGTCTAGCAGTATTCAAAATGCAAAGCAGAATGTGTTAGAATCTCCATGCTATGGTTTAATATTTCCATCGGTTGCTGTTCATAATGGGTTGCATTTTTTGGTTTATGTTTGAATATGTGTGTGTGTGTGTATGTGTATTGGTAGATTTCTGGTATTTTGTGTACTGCATTATTCTTTTTAAATTTCTGGGCTGCTTTGCAGTAATTACTGTGTGCCTTACATTGAAATGCAGTATGACAGTAAGTATGTGGTGAATTTTTTAAAAACGATTGTCTTGGCAAACAATTGGCTAAATTGTTTCTTTAAAAAACATTTTGAGCCATCAGGTTTTCAGTTGTATCTTGTGTTAATCTTGTGGTACTCTGCCTTGGGTCCCAAGTTGGGAGAAAGGAATGGTATAAATTCCTCAAATCACACTCCTCAATTTGATAATGTTAAAAATGTGCATAAATAGAAATTACTTGGAGGGTGGGTTAGATTATCATGAGCTTGTCACTGCTCACTTACACAGCTGACAACAAAAAAGGGGAATCTTTTATTTTGGGGGGGACTTAAACTCCCCAACCCCCCTTTGACATGACTCTCCTAGAACTCCCAGAATACCCCCAATTTGGTTAGAGGATCCTGGGAGATATAGTCCCAAAATAACACTTCCAATGTCTGGTCACTATATCATCTGGTTTTCAGGCTTGAGCCTAGGTTACATGTAATTCATGACTTTCACTTCCCTGTTGGGCTACAAAGGCATTTTTTGTTATCACCAGAGTGAGCAAAGTGGCAAATTCTGAGAGAATTTTACTTTGTTAAAGAGACAATTTCTAAAGTGCAGTGGGCAAACAAACTATCCTATCAATCTTGAAAAACAAATACTAAAGCCATCACATGGGTTGACTGTACTGAAAACTAGCATTAGGAAGGAAGTACAGTTGCCAGTGATATTTTTGGATATTGCACTGTCCAAATAATGAGTATGTGGAAATCCTTTAAAATTCTGTTGGACTCAGGTCATAGAACCATTGTGAAATTTTTTACAGAGCTTAAAAAAATAAAATAATACAAGCTGCAAGTATGTGAAGTTTATTTTTAAGGAATGCTTTGTTACGCTATAAAATTGGAATGTATATTTAAAATGATATTGTGTATAAAAATTACTTCCCTTCCAATGGAGTGTTTCATTGCCAAAATTAAAGAACCACAAATGCTTGCATACTGTTGTAGGGGACAGAATTCCAATTTTTCATGAAAATAAAATTTAAAAAGCAGGGAGAAGAGGACGAAACCTAAGACTTTGGATACTAAGCCAAAGAAATCAAGGATATGTGATTCAAATTACCTACCATCTTCTGCTTCCCATCTCCTTTAGCCCCAAGATGTTTCTGTTCTGATTTAGATGTTGTTTGGGAAAATGAAGGCAGGTTGCAAAATAGGTCTATGAGAGAAGACTTCAAAACAACTGTTTTCTAAAACAACTGAGTCTTACCAAAATAGAGAAGTTGAAATTTTGAAAATGAGTAGCTTTGAAAACAGGTCACCACTTTCTTCCTTTGAGTCACTAAATTCAGCTGTTTGGATGTCCTGATTGCTTCTAAAAATAATGCCCAGTTTCCAGCTACTGTTAGGGCATGGCATGTTAACTTAGGGTGGTTGTGGATAACCTTCTGTTCTTATAAGCCTCTCTCTGACATGCTGGAACAGATAATGGTGAGATATAAGTACCTAATACATCAGGGATTGTTGAAATTTTGGTCTGATAATGGGCATTCTTGTGAGGTTTTTGTGCCATTATGTTTAAATTGCTTCTACTTGTTCTTAGCCACAAATGTGATCCTGAGGAAAATAAATATTTAAGTATGTTTCTTTTCCTGTCCCAGCTGCTGTTCAACTACATAATATGTTAAAGATAAATGGCACAATTTTCTGTTCTAATCTTTAATAAGGTCTCAATCTGGATCAGGCCCCAGGCCTCTGTGGTAATGGGGATTTAAACCTTACCCTCTCCGATTTTTATTTTTAAATCAATCCCTGTCCCCATGAACACCAAAGGAAATTTTCTTTTAAAAGGTGGAGTAAAGTGTGACTTTCAAAATAGAAAACAAATAGGGAAAGATAGAAGCCCCGTCCCCATCTGGTTGTAATCCAAATTGGGTCAGTGTGTGCTCAGTGGATAGCAGAGCAGAAAAGGATCCTAAACTGCATGATACATACTTGTGTAATTTAACATCTAGAGGCAATTTTAAATCACTCCAGCCTATGGCTATTGTTATAAAACCACATCACTGCAGTTCACACTTTTTACCACAACACTGTAAAGAGACCATACAGAAGATCTAGGCGTCATTGCATTCTTATTGTGGGTACTCCTTTTCAGCAGAGGCCAGACATGTGCTGAGGCAGACTTTATGACTTCTCTCACATGTCTGGAAAATATGGAGTAGCTAGGAAGTGTACATTTGTTTTTTTACAATGTGACCAGATGCTATAGTTCTGTATATTGTTATACATGCAAATGTTGGGGCTGCCATGTGATAAACAACTATCTGATATTGCTGTGATAATAATGCTTTGCAATTTTTACATGAATTACACCACATGAACAGCTTGGTATATGTAATGCTGTGTTGTGTTATGTGAGAAGGGTTAAACATACACTTTAGGATTGCTAGGTAACAAAAAACACTTTAGGGCTCATCCAGACTTATGGTCTATGTCAATATCATACCACTCAATGATACTGGTTGATGGATCTTGTTACACCCAAACCAAACCATTTAACCCACAACCAAATACTCTCTTGACTTAAGAAAAAATAAAGTGGAAAAGTTCATCTGTAGTCACCTTGCTTGTGTTGTGGGTTAAATGGATCTGTGTCCAATGCCTTTCAAATAACCCAGATGTGTTTCCATATTGTTTCAGTACTCACAAAGTTGCTTTCTGTTTCTTCCTCTTCCTTCTAATTGTATTTTTGTTTTTAAATTTGTTCTGTAGTCAGAGTTCTAGTTTGATGAAGTTATTGCCATACATGTTTCCCAAGAAGAAAACCAACCCACCCACCCCATTCCCTCGACAGATTGTCTTCTTCAGTTCTTCAGTTCACATATGTAAGAAGTACCCCCCCCCCGGTATTATCTTGCTCCAAAGAAAAAAGCAAAGTGACAGTACTATTACATTTTACCAATTTTGTATAGTAAATCTAGAAAGCTTTCTTTAAAAAATCTATAGCACTTTAATACAAAAGCAGTAGGTTCCTGTGCTCAGAAAGATCAACGCCCAATGCACTAGCCAATTTGTGGAAAGCTTTCCCAATCTTGCAGCTTCAATCCAAGTTCAAAAAGTGGCTGAAACATGGCTGGTGATCTTTTAAAGCATAAGAGCCTATTGCTTTATTGCTAAAACCCTAGCAAGAGAGTAAAAAATTAAAAGCATTAAAAGGAGGTGTGGGGACAAGAAAAGGGAATCGGGGAAGAGGATGGAAACATCTTGGAAGGGGAGGGGAATGAAGGATTTGATACACCTACTACAGTGGGATACACCTACTACAATTAATGTGATTATTAAATGTGTCATTTATTTATAAAAAAATTGTTACAGCTAGCCCTCCGCATTGGCAGGCTACCATCCATGAATGGCCTCGCGCCAATATTATCAGTGGTGGCATGTACATGTAGCCATGTACATGTGGCCACATGCATGTTGCAATACATTGGCAATAATGGGACTTGAGGTCCCTCGTTTTTTTTTATCCATGGGGGTGGGGAGGGTCTGGAACTGAACCCATTCCATCAGGAGGGCTGGCTGTATTTTCAATATTTCTTTGGAATACTAAAAAAGAGATGGCAATAGCCCCAAATATTCTGTGATTAGCAAAGCATCAGCTGGAGCGTTTTTAAAAAGCAGGATATGCAGCAACAAATCCCACCACCACTTGACACATTTGTTCTGTCTACTTAGGAGAATTGCTACACATGGCTTTGACATTGCAATTATAGTAATAAAATAGTTCCTTTGATGATAACTTATCACACAATGTTGCCTCTGACCTGTTGCTGTTATACCTGCCAAGTGTGATTAGGATGTTCTTTTTTCATTCATGGAAAAACCTGTCAGTAGCTCCCAATCATTCAGCAGTCCCAGGACTCCTCAAGTGCGAAACGTTGCTGTGCCAATTGTAAGATTGGCATTCGCGTGATGTCACAGTCTCCTCCTCTCCCCCTTTCCCTCTGTATTCCTAAGCAGCGTGATCAGCTTTTTTTTTTTTTTTTTTGGTATTTCTTTTCTTTCTTTAAAAAAAAACTTTTTAAAAACAGAACTGAGGAACTGCATTTTAAAAAGTATGAAATGAAACGAAATACATGTTGGGTAGGGCATAGCTCAGGGATGCAGAGTTATGGGGGAGTGCAGAAGAGAGCACATTGGCAACAGCTTTCAAGTCATTTCCAAGTTAAGGTGATGCTAAGGTGACCCTTTCATAGTTTTTGTGGGTGGTGGTGCAAGATTTGTTCAGAGAGGATTTGTCTTTGCCTTCATCTGAGGCTGAAAGAGTGTGACTTGGTCAAGGTCACCCAGTGAATTTCCATGGCTGAGCTGGGATTCAAAACCTGGCCTCCAGAGTTGTAGCCCAATGCTCAAACCACCATCTTGGTTCTCATTTTCCAAATATTTTTTGCAAACTGCATGCACCTTCCAAGGTCTGTTTGCAAGGTTACCATGTGTAATGTTGCCATCTTTAAAAGCTTTTTGTGCACAGAGATATTTCTTATGGTGTGCAGCATGCTTACAAATTTTACAAACAGTATTTTTGGGTTATTTTTGTCTGGCAAATTTTCCTCAGAGGATGACTGCTAATATTATCTACAGCGTTGTATAAATAAAGC
>NC_056525.1:175714325-175757834 GCF_019175285.1 Sceloporus undulatus
ATAATAATAATAATAATAATAATAATAATAATAATAATAATAATAATAATAGTGAAATATTCCTGCCCTCCTCAGACCACTTACCTGCTTCAGGTTCTGCAAAAAAACAAACAAACAAACAAAAAACATTTCTATTGTTTCCCTCCATCATGGCCAGTTTTCTACCACATTCCCAGAATCAAGATTCAATGGGTATATTTCCCATGAACCTGAAGACATTTCATTTTGTTGAATCTGCTAAGTCTCTTTCCTTAGTACAATAACATATAATGTACATTTCTGAGCATTGTGGCAGGATGAGTAAGACATACACTCTAGATTCCTGGAGCACTAAAGAACAAGGTTGGGATTTGCTAAGGGCACACCTCTCTGGTTTTTCATTGGGGGATGGTGGTGTTATAAAGTTAATAGTTCCAGGACTGCCCCAATTGTGCTCTTTTTAAAATCAGGGGTGGTTTTTTGTGTGAATATTTTTGAACTATGGTTGGTTAAATTCGTGGATGCAGAATCTTGTGGATACAGTGGGCCAACTGTGTAGCAATGGCCCAGTACAACAGAAGTCACATCCTGGCGACAATAGTAGGGCTTGGGAGCGTGAACCAACAACACGTCCCTGAGCCCTACTATGTGCGGGCAGCGCCATTATTGCGTGGCACCACCCACAAGGGGGGAGTGTCTATGATGTGTGAGCATCTGAGTGCCCACACGTCTTTTACAGCAAGCGGCGTCAGAGGACGCAGCTCTTATGACGCTGCAAAAAAATCGCTCTAGGCGGCTTCTTTTTTGCTGTGCAGCTGTGCCATGCAGTTTTTGCTGTGGCAATTCTGCTCAGCAAAGAAGGCCGGCATTTCCCTATAAGTCTGTACCGGGCCAATATAACTTTTTTATTAAAGAAAGGAGGAAAAGAAAAGAGAGCGTAGTGTTCTGATATGTCTTGGAATTATAAAAGATATGTCTTGGGGATGGTGCAACTGGCCTCATGGAGTGCCAGAAAATAGTCCGAAAGAGAGAGTTGTTGTTGTGTGCCTTAAAATCATTTCTGACTTATGGTGAACCAAGGCCTATTACAGGTATTTTGGGCTTGACAGTGTGTGACTCACCCAAGGTCACCCAGTGGATTTCTGTGGCTGAGCAGGGATGGAATCTGAGTCATAGTCCAGTGCTCAAACCACTATACAACACACACACACACACACACACAGCCTCTCTCTCTTTCTCTAACTTATGACCTACATGAAAAAATACTGCATCCTTTAGCAGCTTCCCAACACATCTGCCCTGCCTGGAGGAACCTTTAATTTTGTTAAATTAAATTGAACAAAAGTCTCCGTAGTACCAATTAGTGGCAGTAACTTTTCCTACATTTTTTTTACCACTACCAAATACAAATTGCACATAAGACTGTATGTGATAGTCATATGAAACAGTGGGAAATGACTGCCTTAATGGATAGACTAGCCCTGAGAAATTGGTGATAAACATTTAAATCTCTTGTATTTTGGAAACCATGGAGCATTGATGGTGGGGTGCTTGCAGTCGAGCCCGTTTTCTATAATCTTGTGTCTTTTCTCTGATAACAGCATTATCTTTCATCTTGCCAGAATTTTCCTCTTCTTTCCAAATGTAACATACAGTACTTTCTTTTCAAAGGCTGGTTGTTGTTGGGGATGGGATTTTTGAGATATTTTGGCTTGCTGTGCTTGTCCTGTGATATGCCTGCTTGGTTTTGGTGAGTGAGACATTATTATTATTATTATTATTATTATTATTAAACTTTATTTCTATAGCGCTGTAATTATACACAGCGCTGTACAAAGAGGAAGCCCTGCCAGGAGGAGGTTACAGTAGTCTAATCGTGAGACCACTAGGGCATGGACCAGTGTTTTTGCGGTAGAAGCTGAGAGATATGGATGGATTTTGGCGATATTATAGAGAAAAAATCTACAGACTTTGGCTGTAGTCTGGATCTGTGGGATAAATGACAAAGAGGAGTCAAAGATGAAACCGAGACTGCGGGCTTCCTGGACCGGCTGGATCAAGATGTTATTGACGGAAATAGAAAAGGAATAGTGAAGGGTGGGCTTAGGAGGGAAAACAAGAAGCTCAGTCTTGGACATATTGAGCTTCAGACGCCAATGGTGCATCCAGTGGGAGACAGCTGTTAAACAGGATGACACTTGCTGCTCTAGCTCTGGTGAAAGATTAGGGGTGGAAAGGTACAGCTGGGTATCATCGGCGTAAAGATGGTAGGAGAAACCAAAAGAACTGATAAGTTTGCCAAGGGAGAGTGTGTATAGAGAGAACAGAAGGGGACCCAAAACAGAGCCCTGAGGAACTCCCAACAGATAAGGGGACAGAAGACGAGGTCTGACCACCCGAGACCACTGAAAAAGATCGATCTGACAAGTTCTCCTTTTCACATCCCTCAAAGGAAGTGTCTGTTGACACAGCCTGCCCTTCAGTCGTCTCTATTATACAAAGCTCTGGGAAGCCTTCAGTGCAAGCCAGTGGCCCTAATATCCGCTTCTTGCATACAAGGAGAGAAGAGTCTAGCTAGACCTGGGCACTTCATATTTCTTTGTTTACCAAGATTTCTGTAGATAATGTCAGACCTATAGAATTATTATTATTATTATTATTATTATTATTATTATTATTATTAACCTTTATTTAAGGCTGCTTATTTGAAGTTGTCTGTGAGATGTGAGAGGAAGGCCTACCAGCTGTGGCTTTACCAGTCAAGAGAAGTTAGTAAGCATTCTCTTCTTAAGGGTGAGTGGTGAACAGAGCTCCTAGGTTTAGAGGTTTAGGCATAGTGGTTTTGTAGCTTCTGTTTCAAGACATAGGAGTTTTTCTTCTTCTTTATGGCCATGGTGATTGGGGGTAGGAGGGCAAGATATAGACCACACATGAAAAAATTAGTGTAGGCCTGCAGGCAGGGTGTATGGGTGCAAAGAAAGAGACACAGGGAGGCCAGGGACACTGGCTCACCATAGCTATTGACTGGCAGACATGAGGAAGGTAGCTGTGCAGGGAAGGCTTAGGGGAGGGCTCAGTAGGGCTTCAGGTGAGGTGAGGCAAGACGGAGCTTCAGGCAAGGTAGAGTGAACTTCAAGTGAGGAGAGGAAAAACAAAACAAGAGCTTCAGGTGAAGTGAGGCGAGGCTTCAGACAAGGTGAGGAAAGACTGAGCTTCAGGCAATTCAAGGTTCCAGGAGTCTGTAGAACAAGTACTCTTGCTGAAAAATTTCTCAGACTGGGGAGCCAAACCTTGAGGCATTAGTTATATAAGGTCTAACAAGAGCTCTATTGGTTCAGCTGTAAGAACATGTTTCACACATAGAGGCATGGAGTTGCAGTGCAGTAAAAGTTAGACCAGCAGCTGCTCATTCTGCTTTTGAGGTATCTCAGAGAGAATCTGGACTCTGCTGCCACCTTTTAGGGATTGAATTTATTGGCATCTTGTCTCTGATTCTGGGACCTAAAAGGAAGATTCATTTGGCTTGCTGTGTCTTAATTTGTATTCTTGGCAATAGACCTTGAAATGATTTGGTGAAAAGGAACTTCCCCAAATCTGTATTTGTAGACTGCAAGACATATCAAGCTAGACTGTTCTGATCGGTGGGTAGCTAATAAGAACTAGTGAAGACTCGCCAGTTTTGATATTATGACCCAAGTATGAGTGCCATCAAAACAATAATTCCATCTGGTGGACATGATATGTGAGCTGTAATTTTTGTAAAACATATACCACATTGGTTGGGCCTGATTCCAATTCATGTTAGAAACTATTTTGCTGAGAAAAATAATGGTCTAAATCTCTGTTCTTGGGAAATCGCTTAGGCTGCAATTTTGCTTACTCAAAGGGTAAATGTCCTTGAAATAAATGGAATGTACTTCCAGATACACCTGCTTAAAATTATAGTATCAGGGGGAAATAGAAGTGGACAGAATTGTAAAACTGATGATAGATAGCATTAAATCAGACAGTGTTTCCCCCCCCCAGATGTCTAGTTTTCCTGGTACTTGCTCCAACTATGTTAAGCTCATTCACACTGACTCATCCTGCAGGCTTCCAACACTGTGTGTTTTGTAATTGGAGGAGACAGCTATAAACCTGGCTTTGCTGAGATGGCTACTGTCCCACTTTAATATTTAGGTTCAGTTTAAGATTTTGTTTCAGTAAAATGTCTGCTCTTCCTTTTTAACTATGAGGAGTAACCACTGAGAAATGTTGGTGGTTCAGGGGCTAACAGAAACTCAGTTTTCAGTTGTCCATCTTGACTTTTGTTCTTAGGTGGATGCTAAAGCGTTAGTTATTATCTTTAAGTGATAAAACCTTTAAAACCAGAACCTTTAAAAATAATTAAAAGACAACATGTGAGTGGATTTAGATATAGCTTGGTTTAGACATACTGTATTTACTAGTATATGAGTCAATTTCATGTATAAGTCTAGGACAGGTGTTGTGGTCAATATTATGTATTTTGATATGGCCCATGTCAAGGGTAAAACTTAGGGACTGCCATTGTTTTCCTGCCCCGGCATTCATAAAGGCCTTTCACCACTTTACTCAGATAGGAGGATGATTTATTTTTTTAATAAAAGTTAAGATACACTATTAATTCTTACCAAAAAGGAATTTTTCCCTTCTCTAAGTAGAGTGGCAAAATGAGAGAGCTTAGTCCGTCCCAGGACTAAAAGAAGCACCAACCTTCTCTATTCCGCTGTAGCACTGCTTCTGGACTTTTTGGATACATGTGTAGCAAAATAACAGTGATGTTGTTTCTTTAGCACTTCCCCTCAAAGGAGTGCCAAGAGAATAGAGGGGGTTGGTGTCTCTTTTAGGTTCTCCTGCAATGGACCAAGCTTTTGCCACTCTACTCAGGGAAGGGGATTTTTTTAAAAATAAAAGTTAAGCGATCCAGCATGGTGCAGTGGTTTGAGCAGTGGACGGTGACTCTGGAGACCAGAGTTCAGCCATTTAAACCCACTGAGTGACCTTGGGTAAGTCAAACTCTTCCAGTCTTAGAGGATGGCAATGATAAATCCCCTTTGAAGAAACTTGCCAAGAAAACTCCATAATGGGTTTGCCTTAGGGTTGTCATAAGTCTGAAATGACTTGAAAGCACAAAACAGCAACAAAGATACAATACTTAACATTGATCTGTGGATAGGTTGACCCTGGTTTTTGACTTGATTTTTTGATTAAAATTTCTAAATTTATGCATAAGTATATACAGTATATGCTTAAACAGAAAATCTGGTGTGCAGGTCGGCAAATGTTGAAACAGGATACTGTGTGCCAGTAGTGTCCCTAGGGTTGGTGTCACCTGGTGCAGTAACTCATGGTGTCACCGCCCGCCATTGACCTCCTTGCATTTCAAACCATACAGAATCTTTAGTGATGCTTTTTTGCACTAATGCTACTCGTAATTCATAATTCCCATATATCACTGAACGTAATGCTAATAGTTGTGATGTGAACAACCAGCAAAATTAAAAGTATACCTTCAAATTACAGTATCATATGCACAACTTAAATGTATTTACTTATACATAGTGAAGATCTGGTTAAAATGTGATGTTTTTAAAGAAAAAGTTAAAAAGTTAAAAAAATAAAATTTCATTGCTATAAAAATTAAAAATTTTGAAATTTGAAATTTGAAATTTTAATTTTAAAAATTCCTGAGCCTCTCTTTTCACCTCCCACTGAGCTTCACCCTACTCCCACAATCTCTTAAAGCATTTTAAAGGGAAGCAGATGAATACCACAGCTCATTTCTGTCAAAAGGTAGGTGTTTGAGGAGCAGTGATGTAACCTCCCTTAAGATGTCACCTGGTGACTTGAAGAAATAATAACACCTCAATTGAGGGAAATGTATAATAAAATAGGAGAAGAAGGGAAACCGGACTCATGGAAATATAATAATATAGTGGTGATATTAAAAGAAGGAAAGGATGCAAAAGAACCCAAAAACTACAGGCCGATATCACTTATAAACAATGATTATAAAATACTAACCTCAATTTTAGCAGAAAGAGTAAAAGTAATATTAGAGGAAAGAATCCATAAGGACCAGAATGGGTTCCTACCAGGGAGGCAAATAAATGAGAATATAAGAACAGTGATAGACATACTAGAATATTATAACACTAATAAAG
The DNA here is from genome assembly GCF_019175285.1 of Sceloporus undulatus. NCBI lineage: Eukaryota > Metazoa > Chordata > Lepidosauria > Squamata > Phrynosomatidae > Sceloporus > Sceloporus undulatus. Next base: position 175,720,490 of record NC_056525.1, read on the forward strand.
AAAAGAAAGCTGCCATTATATTTCTTGACTCAGAGAAAGCATATGATAATATAAGGTGGGAGTTTATGTATACGCTACTGAAGAAAATGCAAGTTGGAGAAAAATTCTTAAAATGGATAATAGAATTATATAAAGATCAAAGAGCGAAGGTGATAGTAAACGGGGAGAAATCGGAGGAAATGGAGATTCAGAAAGGGACAAGGCAGGGATGCCCACTGTCCCCTTTGTTATACATTATGATTATTGAGGTGCTATTACAAAAAATAAGACAAAATGGAAAAATACAAGGAGTAAGGATAAAAGATCAATGTTACAAGGTTAAAGCCTATGCAGACGATATTGCAGTATATATGGAAAATCCACTAATCAGCATAAAAGAATTAAAGAATACTATAGAAGAATTTGGAGAAGTAGCCGGGCTAAAGATTAATGAGGAGAAAACAGTTATAATTACAAAAAACATGACAAAACAAGAAGAGAAAGAATTAGAGGAAATGACAAAATTTAAAACCCAAAAGAAAGTTAAATACCTGGGAGTGTGGATAACAAAAAGAGTTGGAGAGTTGTATACAAACAATTATCAAAAAAAAATGGAAGGAGATAAAGGAGGAATTAGGGAGATGGGCAAGGTTACGACTCTCCTTATTAGGGAGAATGGCGGCAATAAAAATGAGCGTGCTGCTCAAGCTCCTATATCTATTCCAGAACCTTCCGATTATAAATACAGACAAGTGCTTTAGGGAATGGAGAAAGGAACTAGCAAACTTTATTTGGGAGGGGAGGAAAGCACGAATAAAATGGGACAATTTGATAGATAAGAAAGGTAGAGGTGGCCTGGGGGTGCCAGAGTTACAAAAAATACTACTATGCATGCGGAATGGTATGGGTCGAAGAATGGATTAAGTTAAAAAATGATAGACTACTATGTTTAGAAGGCCATAATATTAAGTATGGATGGCATGCATACTTAGTATATAAGAAATGGAAGGAGGATAAGGAATTTAAAAAACCATATTATAAGAAAAGGACTATTAAGGATATGGGAACACTACAAGAACAAGTTTTACAGGAAAATACCCCGATGGACATCACCGCAGGAAGCTCATTTCGGGAAGTTTAAAAGAGGTAAAGAACAATGGATAAGATATGAACAAATAATAGAGGAAGATAAAAAAGGAAATTTAAAAATTAAGTCCAGAGAAAAATTAGAAAAGGAAAATATGACGATAGAATGGTTCCCATACAAACAATTGGAGGAAAGGCTTAAGAAGGATGTAAAACAGGAGGGAATAGAAAATCATAATAATGAGTTAGATAAGATAATTTTGGAAATACAGAATAAAAAGAAAATATCCAGATACTATGCGGAGCTGTTAGAAAGGGACTTGGAAAAGGACAGGATAAAGGATAATATGATAAAATGGAGTCAAATGTTGCAACACAATATAGATCTGGACGAATGGGAGAGAACGTGGGTGAAAACGAATAAGTTTACCGTAGCCCAAAATTTAAAAGAAAATTACTATAAAATGTTTTACTTGTGGTATATTACTCCAGTTAAGATATCTAAAATGTATAAAAACACAAATAAGACATGTTGGAAATGCAAAAAAGCAGAGGGAACCTTTTACCACATGTGGTGGGATTGCACAAAAGCTAAACAATTTTGGAATGGAGTGCACTGTGTGATAAAAGATATAACAGGAGGAAGATTTCATAAAATCCCGGAGCTATATTTGCTAAATATGACCTGTAAAATAGAGAAAGAAATAGAGAGGAAACATTGGAAGATAATTTTGTATATGATCTCGACGGCAAGACTACTATATGCACAAAGATGGAAAATAGAACAAATACCAACTATAGAGGACTGGTTTAATAAGGTGATGGAAATGAAAGAGGCGGACAGACTTTCTCGAAGTATAAAAAGAAATGAAGAAGAAGAGGAAGAGGAAGACGATGATGTGTGGAATATAATAGAACAGTATTGGAATAGTGTAATGTGAATAGAGGAGTGTTAAGAAGAAAAGATAAAGAGATAGGAAATGGGTTAGGAAGGGAGAGTGGAGGGAAGGGGGGAGAAGAGGTGGGGGGAGGGACAGGGGAAGGGAGAGGGGAAGGGAATTGAGAATATGTAAGTGGTGAAAGCGAATGTAAATAGTTTTGTTGAATACAATAAATATAATAATAATAGAAAGGGCCTAAGTTTAAAAACAGAGTAATGCAAATGTTTGTGATATTTTCAAATGAAGAATTTGTGTCATCTGCAAATTTGATAAGCATGCTATCCATTCTTATATCTAAATCCTTTTTTTCCTGCACCAGTTCATTGATTCCTAAGGGATTATATATTGTGTTGTAGTTTTAATTTTAAAATATCCAAGATTAAATGGAAAAAAAATTAAAAAAAAAAGATGCCACCTGGTGCGATCCGCCCCCCCCCCCCCCCCCCGCAAGTGATGCCACTGCTATGTGCTGCTGCAGTTGGTAAGATTTTAAACCTTGCTCATAATGGCTTGGTCCCAACCAACAATAACATTTTTTTTCAATTTTTATAATATTCTTAAATATTTTGCCTTGTTTTACACCTGAATTTGTGATACAGATAAAGCACAAATGCTGCATAAAGGAAAATAGCAACAATGAAAACAAAGCAACTGTGTAAAATATCTTTGCATATCAAAATCATTATGCTCAGAGGTGGGCATAACATAACATAACAAGCACCTAAAGTTTTGTAGATTTAATAATAATAATAATAATAATAATAATAATAATTTTTATTTATACCCTGCCTTTCCATAAATATGATCAAGGCGGCTTACAAAAGATTAAAAACATCACAGTACAGAGTTAAAAACATCCCTACAAAGGAACAGGAATCAATACAATTACATATATCAGGGGCAGGAGATGAAGATTTGGTTAAGGTTAAGGTCTGCTTATGATAAGACAGTTCTAAAATCTGCTTGTGTGGAAGGTAGAAGGAGATTATCTTTATTTACAGCAATTTACTATCCCATTGTCTGTAATGGGACTTGAGCATGCTTGGATTTTGGTATCCATGGTGTGGCCCTGGAACCAATCCCAGTGGATACCAAGGGCCCATTGCATCTTCTGAAGAGTACAAATTTCTGTGGCCCTATCTCACTTTGTGTAAATATCTGTGCTGTTTTCTCGCAGTGTGGAAAATGCCATTCCTTAGGAGAAGTTGAATTCTGTCAACACTAGAAGCTGCCACTTAAGTATTAAGTCCCACTCACCCTGTTGGTGGCCACAGTTATGGAAGATTTAAAGCAAACTAAGTAAACTTAACATGCTCTTTAAACTAAGAATTCATCTGGCTCAACTTTGAACTGGTTTACAGTGTGGTTCCCTGCACATTTTTGTTAAAGGTTAACAAAACTGTTTAGAGGAGTTTAATGGGTGTGCATCAATCTGGAGCATCAAGTTGATTAATGGAGCTCATTTCTGCAGTGAATTCTTTAATTGCTCCTTATTTACCAGAGGGAGGGGGGCAGGGAATCATTTTAATTAAGGAAGCTGTCTGGAGTGTTCATTCACCTTGTGAATTCAGATCTTGTTGAGATACATTTGGCATGTACATATATTGCTCCTCTTATGAACCTTCTCCAAACTGAGGCATCATCTTGGAAGCATGTAATTATAATTTGCATAGGGGTGTAGTACAGTTGTAGTTGCTGTCTGTTTTCAACAGAAACCAATCAAATTGCATGCTGGAATGTAAATTTCACTTTTTGACATAATGCCTTGCTGCTTTCAAGATAAATAAGCAAGTACATGGAGATGGAAGTCTGCATTTTGCACTTCTTGTCATTTGTCCTCTTCTGTGTTTTCAGCACCATTCAGCACCTGCAAACATACTCTTGCAGCCTTTTTCTTGCACAGAGTCAGAAAGCAACCATCTCACTCACAAACTGAAGAGAATAGATTTCCCACAAGATTGAAAGTGGTATGATATGATATTAATTATGTGTGATATGTACTATATCAATACCACTCTACTCTCTTGAAAACACTTTTTGCAGTGTTTTCCAAAACCTTTGTCCAGAGACAGGTTATGTGTGTGTGTGTGTGAGACACACACACACAGATGGGCAGTGATAGCTCTTATCATATTGCTTTCAACTGTCTTGAAAATAACAGTCTTGTGGCGCCTTAAAGATTAACACAAGGGCTTGTTAATGCAAAGCACGTGTAACCTTTTCTGGATCTTGAGATCAAACTAATTACAATGTGAGATTTTTTTTTTTAAGTGTAAGGTGTGTGTGTATATATTGAGTTTTCTGTCACTGAGATGCACTACAACTATATCTTTAACTTGCTCTTGATAGCTAGGAAATTTAGACAAGTATTCACTGTTTTGCAATGTTTGGCTGTAAACAGTCAATAAAATTGGAGGCACATCAGATACTCTGATAGGTGTTCAGAGAACAGTTGCTTTTTTCCGGTTGGGGAGAAGAAATGCTGGCTGGAAAATTTCAGAAGCCTTTTTCTTTTTCTCTTTCTTTTTTTCTTCTTTTTGGTCTGAGTTGTAATAAATTACAGAATAGGCAGGAATCATTAGCCAGAAAATGTGAGATCTGAAATTGAAAGGAATATAGACTTTTGAATATTGTAGCCATCATCAATGCTTGTAAATGCTGGTTGTGAAACACTGATCTGGCCACTGTGGGGCAAGACGTGCAGCAGTCATTTATAAATGCAAGCAAATCTAGAATGTACCTTAGAAACATAAGACAGTTCCACAACTGGAATGTGAAATCGCGGCAAATTAGTATGAAATTGTCAAATAAGTGGTATGCAGTATTTACAGTGTTTACCTGTCTCTCTTTACATGCTTCACATGCTTGGTCAAAGAATAACCAAATACTGTATGCCACATTATCAAATGGGACTGAAACAAAGACAATTGATAGAAGACATAAGAAGAGAAAGAATGGCACACAGAGATAAACAATGATGCTGTGTGTCATCTGAAATAGTGGTGACTAGTGGCTTCCATGCCAGTTCGGCAATGCTTTACCCTGAACTTTAAAAGGAGCTATCCAGAGTGCTGAACTTATTATGAGGCTAGAGTCCATAATGTTGAATATCTATTTTAAAGTTCATACTAAAAGCCAGATTGACTGCCTTGCTGATACAGAAATCAGGTGAATCTGCCACTCAGTAAGGTTTGAGGCAGCTCAGTTTCTTCATCCCATCCAGGCTTGTTAGAATGTCCGGATCACAGAATCATAGAGTTGGAAGAGACCACTGGGCCATCCAGTCCAACAGCCTGCCATACAAGAACAAACAATCAAAGCAATCCCTATATAGCTAGTCAACCCCAGGTTTTCTGTTTGTGCCTGGGAATGGAACATCAGTTGACCTGTAGTCTTAAGCAGGGAAGGAACTACAGAATAATAAAAACTTACTCTCCAGTGGATCCTACTTACTATAGTTCTAAGCCTCTAAACACAAGACTAATGGCTCCACTCACCATCATTCTAACTTGCTGGTAATTGCTTGTAGCTCTTCACTGACTTTCCCTGTGGGTCAGTGGCCCTTCATAGGAAACAGGTTTCCCACTCTTGCAATAGAATATATTGCATGATGATGAATCCATCCCCATTTCATGTCTGCTTCAGCCAAGAGAAAGGAAGCATTTGGCCTTAAAACTGTTCTGGAAAGTCTGAGAGGGACTATTGAAGCAGGCTGCCTTAATTACTGTCTTTGATTGTAGTTTCAGATTGACCCAATAAATACTAATGACTCCAGGTTTTTGCAGTCCTATTAGCTTGCTGTTTCTGATACTTTCTCCTTAAGGGTTGAAACCTAGGAGTTGCTTTCAACAAAAGGCATTGGTAGATGGAGGGAGATGAAGGGAAGGACAAGCAGATAACAGCCACATGTAATCAGCATTTTATTACCATCCTCAGGAAGTTGGGATAGGTTTTTTTTAAAGAAAAGAAAGTAGATTGGAACAAGGAAAGTTAATTATGGTGAGGTATTTGACAGGAAATTACAAAATGCAGACAGACAGAAGAAACACACTTTTAAAATAGGCTAGGAAATCTCCAGTTACTCCATGCTGTGTATTCAAAATCCCCAAAGCAAGTGCTGAAAATAGTACTTTAAACAAAAGCTATCTTATCTGATAAAGACATTTAGAGCACAAAGTAAAATTTATATATTAGGCCAACAGTCTTCAAATAAACTGATCATCTTGATAATACCAAGGATTTAATTGTGGGGAAAAAATTAGTTTTCATTTGATTGACCTGGTGATGAAGTAAGCCTTCTTATAAACTGACTAGGTTTATTTTAAACACACACACACACACACAGAGTTCTGTTCTTGTAAACATTCTTTATCACTGTTTTGCAGAAATTGTAAAGGTAGACTTATGGATGTAGGCTGTAGCTGATAAATATGTGCATATTTTAAAAGCTGCTATGCAGAACTGATATGATTCATTTCATCTGCTAGCATATGTAAACAGAGCAGTGGGTTATCCATGTTGGAGGTGAATCTGAACAGGAAAAAGCAACATTTTAACAGAGAGTGCAAAACTTCCATGGCTTAGAGTTTCACCAGATTTATCATGCTGTTATCCTTTCATTGTTAGTTTCCAGTGCCCTGCGCTTTAACAGTCATCATGCCTCTCTTGTTATCCTTCTGTAAAACAGGGAAATTCCCTATTCTGTATTACCCATTTATGAGAGATAAAGCAAAAGCTGAAGGACTTACATTTCCCACAGGTCTATTCTTCTGAGCTGCCTACAAAGCTAGAGAGAACAGCACCAAAAGACAGACATGGTGAGGAGGGAAGAAAGACTGTAAAAATCATAGTGGTATCAGTAAAGGTTGAGTGATGTCTATAACCCATTCTCTCTCCACTGCCACTAAAATGGCTTGAGTATCTATGTGTGTGCCTTCAAATTGCCTGTCAGCTTACAGTGACCCCATGAATGTCATAGGGTTTTTAAGAAAAGGAATACCCAGAGATGGTTTTGCCAGTTCCTTCCTCTGAAACATAGCCTACAGCATGTGGTATTCACTGGTGGTCTCCCATTGAAGTACTGTAGTATCTCTAACACTAGCTTGTACATATATATATATATATATATATATATATATATACCAGTTTTGCTTTGGAGAAAATAACTCATTTCCGAATCTCCATCAGTGGCTGCAAACTTTTTCAAGTTACTACCCGCTTTCCTCTTCCCTAGTGCCCTCCTATGGCTATTTCTGGATATTTAGTCTACTGTTCTACTCCAGATTCAAAACAACCGATCTTGGTTATTGCTCCTTTTGCACCTGGTCACCCTGGAAACAGCACCTGAGCAGTGACTGAGAAGCCTCTCATCCATGCCAACCTTGCAGCAAAGACTGATGCAGGTGAGAAACATCTTGGTTGCTGCTCCCAAGATAACTGGGTGCAAAGGGAGAAACTTCTCCCCAGTCCTTCTTCATTGGAGCTGGTGAGGAAGGACTCTTAATCTTTTGCTGGGGCAGAGAGGGGTACACCCAATGTGTGTGAATTGGGTTTACAGAAGTCACCTGATCAGGACTGAAGACTGTCATGACAGGAAAAGGGAAAGATTTTAACTAAAGGAGCCATTCCAAAGTGAAGACTATCCTAGAATGACCTCAGATTCTCTTCCCCCTCCTTCTGCTGAGAGCTTCAAGTTGTCCTTTCCCCCCAAACATTGCTTCATCTGCTACCTCTTCACTCTCCCTGTGCAAGAAAAAAAAGCGGGTGAAGGCAGCCCCGCAGCTCCAACTAGCCAGCCAAGTTATGGCAAAACTCACGAAACCTAAACACGTTCCAAATTTGAGAGCTCCTTTTTGCTGTCACATCATTCCCACTATTACATGGCCCAACTCCTGACTCCAGTCTGTCCCAAAATGGCATGACTCTAAGCCATAGAAGCAGTGCCATGTGCTGAAGCCTTGCAAGAATTTCCCAACTGTCACCACCACTACTAGCAAAAGATGTAGCTAAGGAAGTGAGCTCACATGGGCAGGTGAAAAGCAGGAGACATCACCACATACAACCAACATACAAACATCAACCTCAACATATTCCTGAAGGCCGATGGTTCCCCTTCTCTTTCTTGCATGCTGATACTTTGACTGAAGGCATCCCCTGCCACCCATTTTCCCTCACTGCCCCCTTAATCTTTCCACTGCCCAAAGGGAGGAGCAATACTACCCACTTTGGGAATACTTGGTCTACATACTAGGAGATCATAATCATTTGTATTATAACCTATGGCAGTGTTGTTCAATCTTTTTGGTGGCCTCTGATTTGAATCCATAGGGTATTACTCTAATGTACAGTACATAGAGGAATGCAGTAAGCAGACTTAAACCAAGTCAGTTCATTTGTCAATTTGCCAGGAATGATCAAAGATATTTTGCAGCCTGAAGCAGAGGACAGGATGGTGAGTTTCTCAATCCTACTGTTTGAATGATACCATTTGAATGTTATTGTCATATTGGTGACAGAGCAGTCATGGGGAACATTTGGGGTTAAGGAGATTGCAGTGGCTGGGACACCCATCTCTGTCCTCCAATAGAAAGGAATTGGCCAGGGGGCTGTTGCCTTTGTCCCATCCCCATCCCTGCTGTGTGAGGTGATTGCCTCACTTTGACTCATGGTAGGGCCAGCCCTCTCTGACTGGCAAGTGTTTTTTTCTGGATGATGGACATCTCACAGCTTTTACTGGCATCAGTGACTTCATAGGTTAGGCTTCTCTTCCTTCCCCCATATCTCCCAAAGCTGATTCTTCTACTGTGGCATATGCTATGTCATCCTCACTGACAATTTTCCAGCACATGCAGATGAAGCAATATAAAACCCAGGCAGCTAACGGGAGAGACCTGTGGAAAGAGTTCTGCTTGCACAGCAGAAATGGCTTTCCCTAATGTGACATACTTCCCTTGCTTTGAGACAGGGGGATTTAGAGGCACAAGGGATTTTAAAATGAATGCTACCAAAGTTAATAAATGTCCCAGTCATAGCTATGAATCAGTAATGCATCATTGTGCTGCCTTGCTTTTCTGGGAAATGTCAAATGATATTTTTTCTAGATTACTGATCTGACTGAAGATGCATTCCACCAAGCCCTGCCTCTGTACACCCACCATGTTTCAGGGCTCCCCACCTAGGAAGACCTTGATCAAATGGAGATATACTGTCCTTTTGGTCTCTCTATCCACTTCCTCCAGTTTACTGCATGTACTAATTCTGAAAGAGATGCAAAATATACATTTATTATATGTCATCTAAAAGGCAAAATCTAGGAGACAAAGGGCTACGTTCATCCTGGGATAACTGCCAAAACCTCACTCCTGCCCTTTCTGAGTGGAAACCCATAGTAAATTAACAATCTTATTTTCCCTCTTTCCCCTTAAATCCCATTGTATATTCAATCCTGATTACTGAGCACAAGAATTTCCTTTTCACTGCTTCCAGAACCTGATTGAAATCCAGCTGAAGCAATCTGTTAGAGGAATAAGTTTCTTAACTGGCAGAGTCACCTCTAATACCACTCCAGGAGTACAGTTGGTGAAGGTAGGGTATTGTTAAGGGGCTGTTCTTAATTCTTCCTTGGAGAGTCTTCAGGTAAGTAGAACTTAAATGGAAGAGGATGTTGGTTTCTTTGGCAAAGTTGTGTACATAGACACAAAGTTGGTTTCTTTGGCAAAGTTGTGTACATATATATAACATGTTGGCAGTTACCAACTCATTGGGACTAGGTCTGTTAAAGTAGATGTTGAGGGACAGAGCTGGATTTCCTTTATGAGCAATAAGTTTACAATCTCAGGTAGTAGAGTGATAGTAGCAACAAATACACTACTCCTATCATGGGAAGGCTCTTGCTGTTCCAGAGAGCCCCTTCTCCTTTTCATGTCTCTCCAGAACTAGCTTCTGGACTCTGAGGTGAGTTCTAATTGGGATGCCCTGGATTATCCTGGAGCACAGATGAATAGCTATCCCTGAGAGCCAGGGATTTGGGAAATAACCAGTACTTTGAATGACCAGCACTGCTTTACACAGAGCCCTCTTTGCTTCTTGCTTGCTTCTCTTGGCTTCTTGCTTCAGAGCATTCTCTGAAGATGCCAGCCATAGATGCTGGCGAAACGTCAGGAACAAACTCTTCTAGAACATGGCCACCTAGCCTGAAAACCCACAAAAACTGTTCTTGCTTGCTGCCTGTGCAACGAGCCAAGAGGTGTGATTATGATGTACTGGGACTAGTGAAATGGTGGTGTGGTGATTCCTTCCCTCCTGCTTCAGCTAGTGAGAAAGCTCAGGTTGTCTCTGCGGATGGAATCAGACAGTTTCCTCACAGTTCTGGAGGATTTTGCACCATTCTGTGGATACTCTGATTAATTTTTGGAAGGTAACGATGACCCAGGTGATGAGTAGTGGAGCTTTTAACCATCCTCTGCTTTCCAACAGAGCTCATAATGGCTCCTTGGTTTACAGCAAAGCACACAAATTATATGCTGGACATAATTAGAATAGTAATTTTACAAAATACAACTGCAAATGTCATATTGCCCTTATACAAATCTATCATGTAGTCACACTTGGAATACTTTGTATTGTTCTGGTTGCTGCATCTGAAAAAAGAAAAGTTAGCAAGTATGATCAGGATGTCTAGGTAACACTCTTTTGAGAAAAGGAGTAACCTTTGCATCTATTTAGCTGAGAAAAATGGTGAATAATAAAGAGATCTGAATTTGTATAGAATAATGCATTTGTATGCGTGGAAGAAACATGAATAACAAGAAGCATTTCACTTTCTCTCAGAGTACTTGAACTTGAAGTCTTCCACTGAAGCTTGGGTCATTTGGATTGAAGGGCTGGAAAGACTATTTAAACTAATTGTGACATATTTTATGTGTGCTTCTTAGAATTGAACAGATCTACCTGATTTGATGTACCCAGTACATTGTTAGTGGCATAGTTAAAGCACCCAATATACAATGCTTGAAGTACCTTGAGAAGGTGGCAGAATACTTTAAATAATAAATAGTAAAGTTTCCAGATTATGTAACTCAGACTTTTAAAGGTGAAATAAAAATGCCACTTTCTTAGCCTGATCTGAATATGCACAAGCTTGAAAATTCACCTTTCCAACCTGTGTCTATAATCCTTTGGGAACATGTTCTAACTAAGTTCAAGGGCTCAAGAAATGTTACTTTGGAATGTATGGGAATGATGAGCACACATCTGCGTGCATCTATAAACAGAACAGGAGGAGGGCTGGTTTTAAATTACTGCCCGTCTGCTATAAAACCTTCCTAGTAATCCTATAAAACTGTCAGGGGCTGATGGGTCCTTGAGGGTTATGGCAATTTTCAACACCCTGCTATCAAATGTCAAAAGAATGTGAGGATTTGGTTGCTACATAAATATTCCAAACTTGATTTTATTGTATATCTTTATCTTTATCTTTTTGTTTTGCTTCTCTTATTTTCTTTATCACTTGCAGCATTTTGTCTGTCATCTATGGTTTCTTCTCTTTCTTTTTGTCTACTGAGAGTGTGTGTCTGCATTCTTCTTTTATTATGTCCTCAGTTTCACACTATAATTCTTCTGGTTCTTGGTCTGTTATGCTTAGGAGAAGAAATCTGTTCCTTATATTGTTGATGATAATGTTGAGATATTGTTTAGGTCATATTTTGGTAAGATGCCTGGTTTTGTTTTCTTCTTGAGTTTTACTCTTATTTTTGATATAAGTAATTCGTGATCTGTGCTGCAGATCTAGTCTAGTTTTGGCCACTAGTAATATAAATTATACCACTGTATTTAATAGGACTTGCGCATCCATGGATTTTGGTATATGCAGGAGGTCCTGGAACCAAACCCAGCAAAGTTGGCAAAGTAATGTCAAGAAGCTTTTAAATTTATTTCTCTCTAGAGAAAAAAAAAATTGCCAAATGACCATTCCCCCAACTGGAGCTTGTCAAAGAAGCCAAAATTTTTCTCACTGCCCCCCCTCCCGCCTTCTTTTCTAGCCCTGTTCGGGAGTCTCTCTGTTCCTATAACGCTATGACACCATGAGTGTGTGCTAACACTCTCAACTCTCTCACTTTCTTTCCCCCAAAAACACACACACACAAAAACACACACCTGGAAATGTAAGAGGAAAAGGCAAAAGAATCTTACAGATTTTTTAAAAAAGCATTTATTTTGTTAATCTTCTGCCTCTTCCATCAGACATACTAATGGTTGCCACATGAAAGCTAGGGGTAGATGAGATAGATATATCAGTAGCTGCTGACTTTCCCCTGCAAGTGATTAGTTAAGTTTGGAAAGTCTGATTTTTCCTGATGAGAAAGCAAGGGGGAAAAGGGACCTTTTAAAAAGTAAGACTGTTCCCATTTATTTTTTGGGAAAGGCATTTTTTCTCTCTCTCTTTCTTTTGCTGTGCATCTGTGCCAATCAGTGAAAAGGAGGTAGTGAGTGGGAATTCCCAAATGTTGTTGTATGTGATAAGGTTTTGGCACAAATGGATGTTCTAATCCCAGAATGGTTCTGGAAGTGCACAAGGAAAGAGAGCAATCTGATTGAATACCATTTTTACACATGCTATTGTAGCAGGAGAAGAGCCTTGAGGGACAAGGTCATTAGAGATACACAGACATTTTCCCCCCAGTTGCTGTTTATAAATGTAGTAGAAGTAGTATAGAGAGAGATGTGTCTGGGCAGTGTGTTCCATTTATGTATAGCAGCTTTGAAAAGAGTACAAATAAAGCAATGAACATTGGTACAAACAAGCTTTGTGAAGGAACTATTAAGTGAAGCTGAATGTCATGCATTAGCCTTGTAAATGTGCTTATATTTCAGCTGTGCCAGTGTTGGTATTCACTAACTTTTTTTGGTCTCTCCTCTGATTTGTTCCAGCTAAAGCTAGCTCTTGGCAGCCTCTGTTTTATCAGCTGGTCCATTGTATTTAGAGCTGCACTTCGGTTCTTATCTACTTCACTGTGGCAGGGCCTCAGCCTTCAGGAGTCCAGGGCTTTTCTGGTTAGACATATGATCCTTTTTTGTTTTTTTCTTGTTCAGTTGCTACACTGCTTGGCTGGAGACAATGGGAAGGATTTGGATTTTATGCATGCTGTATGTGTGTATGTATTTATATACACACATATGTATATATCAGGGTGACCAGAAATCTTGATTTTGCAGGGCATCTCCTACATTTCAACCTTATGCCCAGGAGAAATTCCAAAATGTCCTCCATTTTGAGCAGGACTAAGAAGCATTAATTTATATTTATATGAGCATTTGTGGCTTTTATTAATGTCCTACCTTTCATGGTGCCTTGTCCTCCTTTGTGTTTAGGACATCTGGTTGCCCTGTCTATATATACATAAAAACCCTTATATGCGCCTCCAGTTTAGTTCTTCGGGGAAGTGAAGCAGTTGTCAGGCTTCCCTGCCATCTAGCATTTAGAAACACTAGAGCAGGGATGAGATGTTGCTGGAGTTGGATTTCCGGGTGGTGAGCATCCCAGGCCATGGATATACCCGTGGTTATGCCACAGGGCAGATCCCAGTGATGTCACAAGGATAGACACCCCCCCCATGATGTCGCAGGGGGCAGGTGTTCAGAAAGTCATTAAGCATTATAGATTAAGCATCTATCACAGTGACTTATGGCATTCTATTCAAATACAATGCACATGCAAAGCAAATATTTTCCTGGCTGAAAAAACGAATACAAATTTTAATTACAAAGAATCCATCCTCCTTCTTGATCTGCTTCACACATGCACACACCAAAATAATAATAATAAATAAAATATTTATTTATAGCCCGCCTTTCCGTAGATCAAGGCGGGTTACAACAATATCAGTTACAGGATAAAAACATGATAAACAGCAAATATACATTAAAATCACAATACAATTCACAATATCACAATATAACAATATCCAGCTAGCATAGGATGTTCAACAGCAAAAATAATAACGGTGAGGGGGGAGGAAGGAGGCTACAAAGGGTGGAATTAGGGGAAAGCTTTTTGGGACAGGAAGGTTTTTAGTTCCTTCCTGAACCGGTCAAGGGAGGTGGCCGAGCAGAGCTCACTGGGAAGCGCATTCCAGAGCAGAGGAGCCGAGATGGAATAGGCTCTACGTGATGTTGTGGCGTATTTTGAATCTGGGACTCTCAGCAAATGCTTCCCAGCCGATCTGAGTGTGTGGGGCGGGTTATAGGGGAAGAGGCGGTTCTCCAAGTACCTTGGGCCCAAGCCATTTAGGGCTTTGTAGGTAATAACCAACACCTTGTATTGCACTCGGAAGCGAATGGGCAGCCAATGGAGATCTTTTAATACTGGTGTTATATGGGTGGCCCTGGAAGATCCAGTGACCACTCTAGCTGCCATATTTTGAACCAGCTGTAGCTTCTGGGAATGGTACAAAGATTGCCCCATGTAGAGCGCATTACAGAAATCCAAACGAGAGGTTACCAGAGCATGTACCACCGTTTCAAGGTCCCTCCGGCCCAGGAAGGGTCACAGCTGGCGTATCAACCGAAATTGAAAACAGGTGCTCCTGACCGTCGCATCCACCTGAGATGTGAGGTGGAGCGACAAGTCCAGGAGCACCCCCAGACTGCGAACAGAGTCCTTCAAGGGGAGCGTGACCCCGTTCAGGACAGGTGGACAAACCTCCAATCCCGGACCGGGGGAACCTATTGTGAGCACTTCCGTTTTCTCTGGATTCAGGCCGAGTCTGTTTTCCCTCATCCAGCCCATTACCGAGTCTAGACAGGCATCAAGAGGAGAGATGCCATCCCTGGTCACTGCATCAGTCGGAGATACAGAGAAGACTATTTGAGTGTCATCAGCGTATTGATAACACCGCGCCCCGTGTCTCCGGATAATCTCTCCCAGCGGTTTCATGTAAATGTTAAATAGCATGGGGGACAGGATGGCTCCCTGAGGGACACCAGATGTAAGCACCCTCTTGGCGGAGCGCTCATCCCCCAGCTGCACCATCTGGAATCTGCCCGAGATGTAGGAACGGATCCACTGGAGCGCAGTGCCCCTGATACCTAACTCCCTCAGGCGTTCCAGAAGGATACCATGGTCAATGGTATCAAAAGCCGCTGAGATGTCCAAGAGCACTAACAGGGACACGCTACCCCTGTCCATGCCCAGATGGAGATCATCGACCAGGGCGACCATGGCAGTCTCAACTCCATAGCCCGCCCGGAACCCGGTTTGAAATGGGTCCAGATAATCAGTATCATCCAAGATCAATTGAAGCTGGATTGCAACTGCCCTCTCGATCACCTTCCCCAAGAAAGGCAATAGCGAAACTGGCCGATAATTGTTATGCATCAGGGGGTCTAGGGAGGGCTTTTTTAACAGCAGTTTTACAGTGGTCAATTTTAAGCTGGATGGAAATTGCCCTTCCCTAAGAGATGTATTAATTATGCAGTGTAACAAGGTTGTTACAGCTGCCCCCCCCCCCTGAGCCGCTGGCCACGAGGGACAGGGATCGAGAGAGCAAGTTGTCTTCTTAACACTTCTAAAGATCTTTTCCACATCCTCAGTACTTACAGACTCAAAGTGATCCAGTACAATAGAGTCCACAGAAGTTCTGGAGACCTCTACTCTGGTTTCTGAACTAATAATGGCGTCGAGATCAGCCCTTAGCCGAGAGGTTTTATCCACGAAGAAGTTGTTAAATTCATCATAGCAGGCCTTGGATGGTTCCAAAATAGGGTTCAGGGAGGAGGGTAGCTGAGTAAGCTCCCTCACTACCCTGAACAGCTCTGCTGGATGCGACTCCGCGGACGCGATACGCGCAGCATAGAACAAATTCTTTGCTGCGTCTATCGCCACTCCGTAGTCCTCCAAAAGGGAGTCCAGGAGTGCCTTGTTGGCTAAGTCCTGATGTCTCCGCCATTTGTGCTCTAGTCGTCGCAGAACCCGCTTCCTTGCCCGGAGATCTTCAGTATACCAGGGCTGCTTTTTGGAAGTAGGCCTGAGAGGACGCTTGGGAGCGATGCTGTGTATAGCCCTGGAGAGACCGGTGTCCCAGATGGTAGTCAGGGCATCAACAGAATCGCCGTCAGATCCAACCATGTTTCCCTCTAGGGCTTCTTGGAACCTTTTGGGTTCCATCAGCCTTCGAGGGTGGACCATTCTAATAGGTCCGCCACACCCGGGAGGGATCTGGGTAGAAGCCTTGATGTTAGCCTCAACCAGGAAATGGTCCGCCCATGACAAGGCGGAAATGTTGGTTACTTCCGCCCATGGAGTTTCCATGTCCATGCAAAAGACCATATCGAGAGTATTACCAGCAGAATGCGTAGGCCCCGTAACCAATTGAGACAGGCCCATGGCGGTCATGGTATCCATGAACTCTCGAGCTGCACCAGATGGATTATAGCTGGCCGCGAAGGGGAAGTTGAGGTCCCCCAGGACAAGAAGCCTGGGGGACTCCAACAGCAGCTCTGAGACCAGCTGTGTCAGTTCAAGCAGGGAGTCCGTTAGCGCACGGGGTGGCCGATAGACCAACAGAATCCCCAAACTGTCTCTGGCTTTTAGGGTCAGGTAAATACACTCGGTATAAGAGATTTGACGAACATGGTTCCTAGTTAAGGGAAGGGTGTTCTTATAGATCAAGGCAACTCCCCCCCCCCCCCGCCCACCTAACCTGGTCTGGTCCTTAACTGAGAACCCGGGAGGAAGGGCCTGTGCCCATACAGCTTCTCCTTCAGGCCCTAGCCAGGTCTCAGTAATGCAAGCCAGGTCGCAGTTCTTATCATCAAGAAGATCGTGGATTATGAGCTTACAATTATTATTTTTAATTAGACGGTTCCCTGCCCTCAGGCTTACAATCTAAAAGGACACGACAGAAAAGGAGAAGGGAATGTTGAGGGGAGTTAGGGATCAGGTCCAGCATTCTTCTCTCCCTCTGAGGCCTGGACCGAGGCAGATGGACTGGAGGGAGGGCTCTTCTTCTTCAGGCCAGCCCTGATGGAGCTGGGCCTGCCTAGTCAACTCCCTCATAGGCTGGAGGATGGCAGTTATGGAGGGAGGAGTCTCTTCTTCCAGGCTAGCCCTGATGGACCTGGGCCTGCCTAGTCAACTCCCTCATAGGCTGGAGGATGGCAGTTATGGAGGGAGGAGTCTCTTCTTCCAGGCTAGCCCTGATGGAGCTGGGCCTGCCTGGTCAACTTCTGCAGGATATTGTTAACTTTGGTGGCTGTTATGCCTAATTTTAAGAGAGGAACTTAATAGATGGATTGAGTGAATCTTAGTTATAAGACACTGGTGATTTAGCTAAAGAGTTATGAAACCAACGGTAACTATAACAAAGTAGAAAGTAACAATTACATAAGATATATTAAAACCAACACTGTTAAACCTTCTTGTAAATAAAGTTTTATTCGTTTGATTCAAGAAGGACATGCCTGGACTTCAGTTAATACCACGCTATTCACATTACAAAACACATGTGCCAACAGTGGGATAAAAACTCCCAGGTGCCTGCCATCATAGAAAAGGATTGTGGTGTGGGGGTGAGATGAAGGTTGACTGGACGGGGCCTTCACATAATTTGGTGGCACAATAGGAAAACTGTCACATAAACGGGTGGCAGCGGTGGGATTAGAATAACCCATGTGGCTGCCACAATAGGAAGGTTTTATTACACCAGGTCCTAAGATCAACAAATAATACTCCAGGCCAGCGGTTCCCAACCTTTGTTGGGCTGCGACCCCCAATGCGGGCGAAAGTCCCACCTGTAGCCTCCCTCATTGGTTCGGAGGCCAGGAAGGGGTGAGGCTATTGGCCGCCTATGTGCCCCACCGGCCTTTGCGGCCAGAAGTCCCGCCCCTTCCTGGCCTCCCAACCAATCAGGGAGGCCACTGGCAAAGAAGGGGCAGGACTTCTGGCTGCAAAGGCCTCTGGGGCTTGCAGCCCCGTCCTTATCCCTTCTACCCACGGGTGCCTGGCACCCACGGGGAGAAGCAGAGGAGGCAGCCCTGTCCCCATCTCCTCATGGGTGCCTTCACTGGCACCCACGAAGAGAAGGGGAAGAGGAGGAGGAGGCCCCATCCCTTTCCCCTTCTCCTCACGAGTGCCTTCGCTGGCACCCGCGAAGAGAAGGGGAAGAGGAGGTGGTGGCCCCAGCACCTTCTCCTCACAGTTGCTGGCACCAGTTCCGGCACCCGTGGGGAAAAGGGAAGGAGGGGGAGGCAGGGGGAATCCTAACATGGCGACCCCCGAGAAAGGGTCGAGCGATCCTCAGGTTGGGAACCCCTGCTCCAGGTCATGAGACAGGTGCTACTATTCTGGATGGCAACTCCCATTAGCCCTAGCCATCATAGGCAATGGAAAAGAATGTTAGCAGTTTTATTCCAGCACCTGTTAGAGCACTGCATGATTCCCACCTTGTGATAGAAACTCATTTGTCACAGTTGACTATATAATTTTCTTAAGGTCCTACCCCCTTTAAATGCTGTGTCAAAGATAAGAAGTGATTAATGCGTTCATTCTGCACATATCAGGAGAAAAAAAAAGGTAGAACAATGTTACTCAGAATGTTGGTCTGTGGACTGATGGCAGTCCCTGAGCCATTAGCTGCTAGTTCCTGTTGAGTTTCCAAGGCAGAAAGAAACAATAATAGCCAATGAGCACAAAATTTAGTGCCAATCTCTGGCATATTGGGGGTGGGGGGGGATTGTCCATCCTCTACATCAGATAGCCCGAGAAGCACTGAGGTAGAAGATTTCCATACCAGCAAACATAAATGTACATTTCAGATTGTATGAATACATTTTGTGTGGCTGACCATAGTAACATTCCACATTCTTTGCCTTCAGCATGCAGTAGCACTCCTGATTATAAATCACTGTGGCCTTCTTCATAAGAAACCTCAAGGTGAATCTTCTATGTGCTCCAACTCTTTATGACTTTCCTGTAAATTTTGAAGGGGAATAACCAATACCAATAACCGATAACCATGGGCTCAGTCATCATATGTGTGGGGGAGTCTTGTGTGAAATCACATTGGAGTCACAAATTCTAGATCCCTGCCTTAGAAGATACTAGAAAAGAAGGATTTTTTAAGAAGTGAGTTTCTCTGGAAAGTCTGGTATGCACAGTGAGTCCTGGAACCAAATCCCAGTGGGTACCGAGGGCCTGCTATATTTAAAAATTGCCTCATCATATGGTCAGACCCAACAGATGTCCAGCTTTTCATTTGGTTATAGATGTACTGCCATACAATGGAAAAAGGGGGAAATCACGAAAAAGGAATTCAAAGAAATAGCAGGCATGTGTAGGGGTAAGGTCAGAAAAGCTAAAGTGCAGAATGAACTCAGGCTTGCTAGAGAGGTTAAGAACAATAAAAAGGGCTTTTTTTATATGTCCGCTAGAAAAGGAAGAAGGAGGAAATGGTAGGGCCACTGCGTGCAGAAGATGGCAAAATGCTAACAGGGGACAGAGAAAAGACAGAATTACTCAACACCTTCTTTGCCTCAGTCTTCTCAGAAAAGGAAAAGGGTGTTCAACCTGAGGAAAATGGAGCAGAGAACAGAATAGGGGAATTCCAGTACAGAATAAGTAAAGAGATAGTACAGGAATATCTTGTTAATATAAATGAATTTAGGTCTCCAGGACCAGATGAACTACATCGAAGGGTATTAAAAGAACTGGCAAATGTATTTTCAGAATCATTGGCAATAATCTTTGAGAACTCCTGTAGAACAGGAGACGTCCCAGCAGACTGGAGGAGGGCAAACTTTGTCCCCATCTTCAAAAAGGGAAAAAAAGAGGATCCCAACAATTATCATCCAGTCAGTCTGACATCAATATCAGGAAAGATTCTAGAGCAGATCATTAAACAGAGTCTGTGAACATCTAGAATGCAATTCCATAATCACAAAAAGTCAGCATGAGTCTCAGAGAAACAAGTCATGCCAGACAAATCTGATCTCTTTCTTTAATAAAATTACCAGCTTGGTAGATTAAGGGAATGCTGTGGATATAGTATATCTTGATTTCAGTAAGGCCTTTGACAAAGCTGCTCATGACATTCTTGTAAAATGTGGGCTAGATAAGGTAACTGTGACATGGATGCTCAACAATGGCACCTTTTCATCCTGGAGAGAAGTGACCAGTGGGCTCCCACAGGACTCTCTGTCCTGGGCCCAGTGCTATTCAACATCTTCATCAATGACTTGGATGACAGAATTGGGGGCATACTCATCAAATTTGCAGATGACACTAAATTAGGAGGAATAGCTAATACTCCAGAGGACAGGATCAAAATTCAAAATGACCTGAATAGACTAGAAAGCTCGGCCAAAGCTAACAAAATGAAATTCAACACGAAGAAATGTAAGGTACTGCACTTAGGGCGGAAAAATGAAATGCACAGATATAGGATGGGGAAAACCTGGCTGAATGAGACTACATGTGAAAGGGATCTAGGAGTCCAAGTAGACCACAAGTTGAACATGAGTCAACAGTGTGATGCGGCAGCTAAAAAGGCCAATGCAATTTTAGGTTTGCATCAATAAAAGTATAGTATCTAGATCAAGAGAAGTAATAGTGCCACTCTTTTCTGCTTTGGTCAGGCCCCACCTGGAATATTGTGTCCAGTTCTGGGCACCACAATTAAAAAAGGACATTAATAAACTGGAGCATGTCCAAAGGAGGGTAACTAATATGGTGAAAGGTCTGGAAACCATGCCCTGTGAGGAATGACTTAGGGGGCTGGGGATATTTGGCCTGGAGAAGAGAAGGTTAAGAGGTGATATGATAGCCCTGTTTAAATATTTGAAGGGATGTCATGTTGAGGAGGCAGCAAGCTTGTTTTCTGCTGCTCCAGAGAACAGGACCCAGAACAATGGATGCAAGCTACAGGAAAAGAGATTTCACCTCAACATTAGGAGGATCTTCCTGACAGTGAGGGCTATTCGACAGTAGAATGCACTCCCTCGGAGTGTAGTGGAGTCTCCTTCCTTGGAGGTCTTTAAACAGAGGCTGCATGGCCATCTGTCGGGGATGCGTTGATTGAGATTTCCTGCATGGCAGGGGGTTGGACTGGATGGCCCTTGTGATCTCTTCCAACTCTACGATTCTATGAACTAGACACAATGATGTATAATGTCAATTATTCCTCTTCTTAATACAGCGCGCTCGCGTCATACGCGGGCACGCTTTATGCAGACTTGAGCTTACGTGCTCAAGCCGCGTGGCGGAAGGGGCAGCGCGTCCCATTCAATTGAATGGGTGCGTGCGCCCGTTGCACCCCGCGCGCCACCGCACTGCCGCGTCGCTGTGCACGAGCCCCATTGTTTCCATTGGGGCTTGAGCATAGGTGGAATTCGCCTTACACGGAGGGATTCGGAACAGATCCCCGCGTAAGGCGAGGGCCGACTGTATACAGTAGTTCTAAATGTATTTCCATTAATAGCTTCTGATTATAAAATAGGCTTCCCAACTTTTTTTCAAAGTGTGGGTTGTGCCTATTTATGCTCCTCATCTTATAAGGATTTAAAAGACTTGTGGGAAAAGAGGATCAAATATTTGAGAGTTACAGTTATGAAGAGTAATAGTTTACTATTTCAAAACAATTTTGGAAAAGTCTGGTAAGGTATTAAAAGAGACTTTAAAAAATAGAGCATGTTAATTATATTCCTTTTAGCAAGAACTGCTGCAGTAAAAGCAACATTTTTACCAAGCGTCTTATCTCCCCACCACCACCATGATTCCCATTATAATAAATGGTATTCTTTTTGCACAATGGCATAAAGAAATTTCCAAATTTGTTTGCCAGGCAAGGAGACTTAAAATAAAAATGAGAACAATGTATGACTCTAAAGAAAGGGAACATGTTGGGGTCCCTAATATTAAATTGTATTATGAGGCCTATTGTTCTGTATGGTTGAAGAAATGGATATTGCCCAGAGATGAGAAACTCTTGGAACTTGAAGGTTATGCTTTAAGATTTGTGTAGCATGGTTTTCTTTGGTATGGTGAAGTTAAGATTCATCCTGAAGTTAAAAAGCATTACATCAGAAAGCCTCCTTCATTAGTTTGGTACAAATGTAAGCAGAGCCTTTTCCTTAAAATAATATTACCCATCTCACCACAGGAAGTTTTTTAAAGAAAAGGTTGGATTAATAATGTGAGATTGTTGTTCTGTAAGGACCTTTTGGCATGTTACAGACCGTCGGATTGCGGCGGTCTGGCTCCGCCTCCGCTTTCAGCGTCCGAGAGCCACAGCGGCCAAACTGCGTGGCTCCCGGACGCTCCGAGGAAGTAGCGCGGAAATCTCACTCCTTCCTGGGCCCCGGAAGAGACGCAGCGAGGCGCTAGTCGCGCACTCGCAGCATCACTTCCGGGGCGCAACGTGCAGACGCACAGCATCTGCTACGTCAATATGGTGGCGGCCGTGTGGAACAGCCACCGTCATTTGTCACGGACTCTGTCCGTGATAGGGTTAGGGGCGTCTGGAAGAGACACCCCTTTTCCAAACTGGGACGTCCTCAGGATGTCCCTAATGGCGGTCTGTAACCCGCCTTTGTATTATGAACAAGATGCCTTGAAGTTTGAGAGAGATGTTTCTTGAAGAAGGTAAAGATCTTTCTTGGGCGGGATACACACCGCCATATAGTACGTATTGTATACGTACTAGGGTTAGGAAGGGGCGGTGCTTCCGCACCCCCCTAACCCTAGTACGTATACAATACGTACAAGATGGCGCCGGCCCTTCTACATGGCCGGTGCCATCTTTACGTACTGGACGCATAGTGTCCAGACGTGTCGCGGCGCTAATGACATAGCGAATGCGCCCTTGGCGCTTCGCTACGTCATCCGTGCGCCGCAGAAAGAAGCTCCGAAATGGAGCTTCTTTTTTGCTCCGCGCGGGAGCCGCGCGGTTTGGATGCTGCGGCTCCCTCGCGAAGCAAATGGCGCCGGCGGGGGAACGCCGCAAAGCGGTGGTTTGTATCCCGCCACAGTTTGCTTATATGCAACTTAAGGACAGATTTAATCAAGGCAAAAGGATTTCAAAGACTTCAGCTGTCTTTTTCTTTTGCAAGTTAGGAAAGTCAATATACATTTAGCTGTCATCACTTCTAATCAAGGAAGGTGAAAACTTTGCTAGAGTCCTATGTAGTGGAAGGCTGAGTGAAAGAGACAGTTAGACAGTGTCTGTGTATGTAAACTTTTACATCATATTCTTATTACTGATAGTCATTACTGAGAGGGAGTCTGAGCAATTGAAATCTCAGCAGGGGAAGAAAAGCAAACATATGAATCATTGCCTTTTAAAGGGGGTGTACATGGTGTTATTGTCTTGGGTATCAACTTGGGGAGAGTAGGCCATTCATGGAAGTGACAATATCAATACAGAGACACTGGCGTTTGTGTATTATTACCAAGCATATTCTACTAAAAGCAGTGTCCTTGTGTCATGAAAACATAAGAGTTATTCAGACATTGTGTTTATCACTGTAGTTATGTCTCTTGTTTATTTCCTCCGGGGGACCAAGATGGTGCTTCTCTTATAGCAATACTACATATATTCCTATACTGCTTTATAGTACTCTCTAAGTGGTTTACAGTGTGTTAGCCAATTGCCCCAACAAGCTGGGTACTCATTTTAGGAACTTATGAAAGGATGGAAATATGCCCCAAGCATCTTCTGCGACTGATGCCCAACAAGCACTGTTGGTCTTTCCCAAAAAAATCTAGTTGCAATTTGTGCCATTGCTACACATTGTTCTCACCACCGTCCAGCAACCACAGGTAACTTGGTTCTCTGAAACATGTGCAAAGGGCCAATGAGAAAGGGGATGGCTGAATGTTGCTCTGTTCCAGTCGCAGTGCCCAGTCAGGATGTAAATAATACTTTCAAATTTTCTCATCCTTAGAAGGGATGGCCTGACACATCAAGATAACTTATCGAAAAAAACCCATCAATCCCTGCAAGATGTTTTGTCATTTGTTTGCTTTTTAGAAAAATATTCATTAAGGTAAAACTTACTTTTGGTGCAAAATGAACTATTTTCTGCATATATATATATATATATATATATTGTACATAAAACTCAGGGTTTAAAATATTTTTTTAAAACAATAAACCCCCTCTTTCATGTGAATGGATTTTGTTGTTGTTGTTGCAAAACTAGAAATGCAAGATGTCGCCCAAAATTTTGTAAAAATACTTTTAGTCTCACCTAGTAAGAAGAAAACTTGAAATTGTGAAATTACTTATTCTTGCATGGAAGAAGGAAATAAGTGAAGAGTGTCCAGTTCCCTCATTTCTGCCATTAAGTTCCAGCGGGAGATTCAGTGGAGAGCATGCCTGATTGACACATGATGGGAGGGGGTAGATTTCCTCCTTTTTTCTGCTTGGTAGAAATGTCAGGCCTCCCACTTTTTGAATTTTGTAGTATTGCTGAAATATTATGAAATCTTCCTGTTCAACATAGTGGATGGCTTTGCCCTCTTCTGTATCAAGAGATTCTAACACTCTGTGCTCCTTCTCAAATTAATCCATGCATGCTTTGCAGAAGGCTTAAGTATGCTCATCTATCAGAGCATCATTTCCACTTCACCCCATCCCATGGTCTTGTAGCATTGCATTGGCTTTTTCATATCATTCTTTTAAATCAAGTGTAAGCTGTTTCAGTGCCTTTTCTATTCCTTCAGAGTTGAAGCATTGAACTTGCACCAAATTATAACTTTAAAACAACTTGTTTTACTACAAGGTAGAGATGCAGAATGTTCTTTTAAAAATCATATTTGAGGATTGTTTCACCTAGCTTTTATTTTGGAATGTTATGTTCACCCATTCCAGTGGAGGATTTCACTGTTTCATATTTGCAAGGCATCACATAAAATTTACAGTCAATATTAAAAAGCCAATCTTTAACTTCTTGAAACTTGACCCTGATAGAACTCCTTTATTACATAGATTTAATCCTTAAAAATGGTGGATCTGCCTGCCAAAAGCTGTCTTGCATATTCATAATGGTATTGTCAAATCAGCCTACACTGACTGGGCTGTGTGCTCTCCTTTGATCACTTGTTCTAAGGGGGCAGGGGCAGAGCTAGCAGGCAGTAGTTCTGTATAACTGCTACCCCAATCTTTTGAGATCAGTCAGCAGCATGTGATGTGCACAGTCATCTCATAAGAATTGAGCAGGACCTCTGCTAACAGGAAAGGTCAATAGGCATTTTGTGTGAGTGTTTAGTGGGAGAGACCCTGAGTTCTGTTTCAGTGCTTACTTCAGATTTATGAATATGAATAGTAAGGGAGTTGCTGCAGTCACCTGTAACAGCTGTGGTGTGTTTATCTTCTTGATAGAGGATGAGAGTAGCTACACCTGCAGCAAATGCAAATTGGTTGCAGGACCAGTAACTTGAGGGCCATTTATCTACTTTTCAACATATTAGGGAGCATGAGGTTTTCTTGGGCACAGTGGAGCAGATTGTCCTGGATGAGGAACACACACGGGATATCTATTTTTTTTTGGGGGGGGGGGGCTTCTCCCAGACTGTGGATTGACCTGCCGTAAAAGATACAATAACTGAAAATGCTGACTGGGTTCAAAACAGCATTAAAGACCTAACTCTTCCGGCAGGAGAACTGGAGAGGTCTCAGCAGACTGGAGGAGGGCAATAATGTTGCCCCCATCTTCAAAAAAGGAAAAAAAAAGAGGACCCAAATAATTGCTGCTCAGTCAGCATGACATCAGTACCAGGAAAGATTCTAGAGGATATCATTAAAAGGACAGTCTGTAAGCACTTGGAAAGGAATCCCGTGATTACAGGCACTTGGAAAGGAATCCTATGTAGTGTCTAGATAGAGGGAAGTTATAGTACCACTTTATTTTACTTTGCTCAGACCTCACCTATGTCCAGTTCTGGTCACCACAATTCAAGAAAGATGTGGACAAACTGGAATATGTCCAGAGGGGGGACAACCAAAATGGTGAAAGGTCTAGAAACATGCCCTATGAGAAACATCTTAGAAGGCTGGGTATGTTTAGCCTGGGGAAGAGAAGGTTAAGAGGTGACATGATAGCCATGTTTAAATATTTGAAAGAATGTCATATGGAAGTAGTTACAAGATTGTTTTCTGCTGCTCCAGAGTCTTGGACACAAAGCAATGGATTCAAAGTACAGGAACAGAGATTCCACCTAAACATTAGGAAGAACTTACTGATAGTGAAAGCTGTTAGACAGTAGAACACCCTGCCTCAGAGTGTGATGGCATCTCCTTTGAAGGTTTTTAAACAGATGTTGGATGGCCATCTGTTGGAAGTGTTTTGATTATTTATTCCTGCATGGCAGAGGGCTGGACTGAATGGTCATTATGATATCTTCCAACTCTATGATTCTATGAACAGGTTTCCAGCTTCTTTAGTAATGCTAAATGGTGAATTCACAATCTTTCTTATCACTTGGTGATTTCTCTGTGGAAAAGTCATCACAGATGGAACCCTACAAATAGAATTTTCTTTCATATCTACTGAAATTTCCTTGAATGGTAGAGATTCACTGAGGTATTGTGTGTGTGTGAATTATCCCAAGTTGAAATCAAAAGTTATGTTTATAAGTAGTGGTATGTTTAGGATTAGACATAATTACTTGTTATTTCAAATATGTTTGGTTTGATGGAGTGTTCATTTCCATTTTATCTATTCATTCATTTATTTAAATAATTTATATCTTTTTCTCTTTGTACAGGTCTGTCCAAGAAAGCTCATAGAGAGAAAAGACAATCAGTGAAACTAGAATCAGCAACTGAAGTAGTAAATAAACAATCAACATCAGAACAAGCAAGAAAATGGGACTTTGTCATCATCTTGGATTCACTGGTGAGGCTTTATTTTCTGTTCATTCCCATTTTCTTGGAAAATATCTAATGTATATAAAGCCGACTATTTGGGTGATGACATTGCAGGTCATCAAGTTTTTCTGTATTTCATTTATTCCTTGCCTTAGATGTTTACTAAGAATACACCTATTTTGCTAAACGTTTTACCATATTTTAACACATAATTCTCATAATGGACAAACCTTATTCTTAGAATGTTTCTAGGATATTTGAGTTTAATCCGCTGAAATGGATGAGAAGTTTTATTCACTATTTATACAGTTCTCATCTATTCTAGTGGGCCTGCTTTAGTTGGGAATAATACTGGATTTACACCTTTGACTCAAAAATTAACATAAATTTATGTGTGTATGGTTTTCTTTTCCTGCATACTTAAGTCCTTTGCTGTATCCTGCATGTATGTATGATCTATAACTTGCTTTGCTCTTCTGCTTGTGTATACAGGGCGCCCTCGCCATATGTGGATGTGCTATACATGGCTTTAAGTTTAAGTAGGAGGCAAGCCCCATATAAAACAATGGTGTGTGCACCTGCCATGCATGGGAGCGTGCCCATTGTTTTAAATGCTTTATGTGTTTGAATCATAGTGCAATCCTTTGTGTGCTTATGTAGGAGCTGATTTAAATGAGACTTTCTCCTGGCTAGACATATATAGATTGCAGCCCTGGTCCATGTTTTCTGATTCATAAACTGTTGTAGTATGAACTGTGTTGTGATCAGTGCAAGTTCTGTTATATCTGGATAACTGGGCTTGCTTAGAGGGACTTTGGAGCAATGGGTGATAACCAGGTAAAGACGTTTTTGTGCAGTCAGGTCTTTTAAGCTGATAAGGGCTGGGTTTTTAATTTTGTGCTATATAAGTTTTAATGGTTTGTATTTTTAGCATGTTATATTTTAATTTATAACTGTTCTAACTCTTAAAATCATTTAATTGGTTTTTAAATTTTATATTTATGTATTTTAATATTGTTGTACTTTCAAATTGTATTGTTTTATACTTGTTGTTCACTGCCTTGAATCCTTATATTGGAGAAAGGCGGGATATAAGAAAACAACGGCAACAGCAACAACAACAATAATTGATAACAAATGTATAGTATTATATGCTTTCTGGGTAGGGCTGAGGAAAGCGAGTGTGGCTCATAAAAGAGTAAAGCTGTATTAAACAGGCAGGAAAAAAAGTCCCATTCTGAGAGATAGTCATCTGGAAGCCCACAGAAGCCTGAAACAGGGTTGTATAATTTTCTTGTTTGATCAGGGAATGATATTTTCGTAATGGACCTTTCATACCAATTCAGACATGAAACTTTCACCAGTAATATAGAATAATACTGGAAAGGCTTAAATATCTTAAAGGCACCAGATTCTATATGATATTGGAAGCTAAACAGAGTTATCCCTGGTTAGTACTTGGATAGGAGACCACCAACAAATACGAGAAAAGACAAACCATGTCCGAGTATTCCTTGGAAATCTTGCAAAATTCATGGAGTTCCTATAAGTTGACAACTGACGTGAAGGCACTTGTTGTGTGCCTTCAAGTTGTTTCCAACTTATGGAGACCCTAAGGTGCACCTATCACATGTTTTTCTTAGCTTGATTTGTTCAGAGGTTTGCCTTGATTTTCCTCTGAGGTTGAGAGTGTATGATTTGACCAAGGTCACCAAGTGGGTTTCCATGGCTGTGAGCGGATTTGAACCATGTTCTCCAAAGATCAAGTCCAATGCTGAAACCATTACACCATGCTAGCTCTCTGAAGACACATGAATGCACACGTACACACTCTCTCTCTCTCTCTCTCTCTCTCTCTCTTTAAAAGCTGGCTGCATGAAGTCCAGAAGGTAGTCTATTGTTCTTGTTTATAAAATGTATTTATATCCTGCCTTTCCCCCTGAAACCAGGACTCAAGGTGGATTACATATTAAAACAAATGTGTTATAATAAAAATATACTGAAGGTTAGCTTTAACATGCACTTAAATTATTAGTAAAACTAAAAACAATTTGAAACATGCAAATAAAATTAATAAAAGCAGATTATAAACAGTAAAATTAAAAATGGTATAGCACTATATAAAAAGTCTTTTGAAGAAACCATTCAGTTTTCAAAATACTATCTGATTAAAAAATGCTTTGCCTGCCAATGGAATTACAGTAAGGAGGGTCTGCTCTAATCTCCCTTGAGTCTAGAAGCCTTACAGTCCTACCCAAGGTACTTGTAATGGTTGTGGAACTGGCCCACTAGCTTTAAGTGCACAAAAGCATCCCTGGGCCTTTCCTCAAAACTGAACCCAGGAGTATCCCTTGTGTAAACCTGTATTTTCAGGGGTAGTGTGAGCTAACTTAGCAGAGGATGAACTCCTATCCCCTGCTCTACCTTTCAGTCAACCAAGAGGATCTTTGGGTCAGTCTACACGGTGAAAATTTTTCTGGCGGAATGCATGTAGAATATGATCTGGCCATATGTGATTTAGACTTATTTGTCCCTTTTCTGGGAGAGGGAGAGAAAAAGCCCCCAAACTCCAAAGCAAAGGCTTTCACACTTTTTACTGCATTTTGCTGAAGGATGCACATTATTGCTTGTGCGGACATCCTCTTTACTTCTTTGAACGCCTTCTTATGGCAGAGGGTGGGCAGATGGGCATTACTGCTAACAGATCTCTTTTGTTTTAGGTAAATATACGGTTTACCTAATCCCCTTGGCATTTTACAGGATTAAATTTCCCCTCCTCCAGACTGGAACTGGTCATTTAAAACTCCTTCCTCCAACTCTGAAGGCAAAGGGTTTTTAAATGGTTAAAGCTCTCTTGGAGGAAATATGCAAATGATCCTTTGGTTCCCCAGCACTGGCAGGGAGAGGCTGGAGCTCTACATTCCTTCTCCCTTTCCCCAGTTATTAACTCTTTCTCCTCTCACTCACTGCCTGAGAGACTGGCTTTGGTTCTTCCAGATTTCAAGGAGTTGGGGGGAGAGAAAAGATTAATTAAGCTCCTGTTTTCAGGAAACTTTGCAGCATATGATAACCAAAGGCATAGGTGACTGGAAAAAGTACAATGATAACCTGAAGAGAGGGGAGGAGGAGAGATCTATAACAAGAGAAGTGGAAGGGTGTTTGTTTGCATCCTTTGACTGACAGCCAAAATAATAATAATAATAATAATAATAATAATAATAATAATAATGATGATGGTGCTGCATGTGGGCAACAGAAATCACATACATAGGAATAAATAGGCAGGAATTAACTCAGAAGAAGTATAGGGAGTAGGAGCTGATTCACAGGTGCGAAAATTCACAACAATTCACATAAACTACACATGTGTAGACCTAGGGTTGCCATTCATCAGGACCTCGAAACCGGGACAAATGTAGGACAAACTTTGTGGACACATATTTGTTGTGTTGCTAAATCGCTCTTTGAATAGGTAGAAAAACCTAACACCGAAGGCAATTTTCCCATATTGGTGATCCATGAGAGTCCCGCCAGTACACAAAGAAAGGGGTCGAAGAACGGCGGGGCAAGAGTGGCAGGGCCCAGGCGGGGAGGGACTCCTCCCTTCAGCAAGAAGCTTTCCCCTGGGCCTGGGCCCTGCCCTCGGCAGGGGCGGACCCGGGGCAGGGAGGGACTCCTCCCCTTCAGAGAAGCTTCCCTCTGGGCCTGGGCCCCGCCCCGGCGGGGCGGAGCCCACAGGGAGGGACTCCTCCCCTTCAGGAAGCTTTCCCGAGCCCAGGCGGGGAGGGACTCCTCCCCTTCAGGAAGCTTTCCCTCTGGGCCTGGGCCCCGCCCGGCAGGGCGGAGCCCTGGCAGGGGGGACCCTCCCCTTCAGGGAAGCTTTCCCTCTGGACCTGGGCCCCCCCGGGTGGGGTGGGAGCCCAGTGGGGAGGACTCCTCCAGATCTTTCAGGCCTTCCTGCAGGCCTTGGCCCAAGCTGCGAGGGAAAGCCTCCCTTAGCTTGCCATATCTCGCCCGGGGGCGAGGGCAATCCCGGGGGCGGGGCCAAACCAGGGCGGGACCGTGCGGACCCGCCCCAAACCGGGAAAGTCCCGCCCCCAGGCGGGATATGGCAAGCCTATGTAGACCAGCCTTTTGGCCTTTTATCTTGTCTGGATTAAAACTCAGTTTGTTTGCCCACATCCAAGCCATTACTTATCCAAGCAACTGTTTAGAAACAAACCAGTTTCCTTGGAGTTCATTGTAAAGGAGAAATAGAGCTGGGTGTCATTAAGTCTTTGTTAAAGCCCTCTCCTCCACCACTTTCTGCCAATGACTTATAATCTTCTTTAATACAAAAACTGAAACCATCTGCTCTGATCTTGAAGTTCCTGACCCCTCCTTAGTACCCACATAGGAAATATCTGTGTCATCTACATTCTCTACTTTTAATCCTGTCCTGTTAGATGAACTGTGTAAGTTACTGAAGTCCTCAAATCCTTCAGCCTGTTTCTCAATCTGCTTCCTTCTCACTGCCTAATCACTGTTGCTCCTGCTATACTACCCTTTCTTCTTCATATTATTAATCTCTCTCTTTCTACTGGTTTATTTTCTTCTGAGTTTAAACATGGTACTGTCTCTCCAGTTCTCAAGAGGTCCTAACTCAATTCATCTTCTCTCTCCTCCTGTCTCACTGTGGCTTTTCCTTTCGAAAGTCTTGGAACGTGCTGTTTATGTATGCTGTCTTGGGTTTCTCTCTAAAAGTGGACCCTTGTTATCCACTGGGGTTTGGTTCCAAGATCCCCCGTGGATAACCAAATCCATGGATGCTCAAGTTCCATTAAATATAATGATATAGCAAAATAGTGTCCCTTATACAAAATTGAAAATCAAGGTTTGATATTTGAAATTTATATTTTGTTGAACATTTTCAAACTTGACTACATGTATAAAAAACCCATGTATAAGAAGGGCCAACTGTTTCTTCTCCTTTTCCTCTGTCAGTTGGGGTTCCACAGGGCTCCATCTTGGGACCGTTGTTATTTTCTTTATACACCTTCTCTCTTGGCATTCTTATCAGTTCATCTGGTTTTTAATAGCATCTTTACACCGATGATACACAGTTATATTTTTTTACTCCAGAACTTTCTTTGGATATTCAACAATGTGTTGCATCATGTCTCTCAGCTACCTCATCATGGATGTTTCATCGGCATCTAAAACTTAATTGGTGTCTAAAACTTAAGACAGAACTACTAATCTTTTCTTCAAAACCTACTTTACAATATACATTTTCTATCACAGTCAATAATGTTCCCATTCATCCTGTGAAGGAAGCATGTGGCCTTGGCTTTATTTTTTATTCTTCTTTGTCCTTCACTCCTCACATTCACACTGTAGCCAGGTCATGCCGGATTTTTCTTTATAATATTGCTAAAATTAGCAATTTTGGCTTCTTCTGCTAAGAACTTAGTTCATGCCTTAGTTATCTCCTGCCTTGACTACTGCAATCTTCTTTTGACGGGACTCCCACTAGTCCTCTGATTTCCATTCAACATTCCGCTGCTAAAATTATCTTATTGCTTTGATCATGTCACCCCACTTCTAGCATCTCTCCACTGGCTACCCATTCCTTTTAGGATTTGGTACAAGCTTCTTCTCTTAACATTTAAACCTTTACACAACCTATCTGCCCCTTATCTGTCAGTTCTGATTTCATCTCACCATTCTGTCTGAATTTGTAGTCTAAGAGCTCGGGGTTTCTTGTCTAGCCAAGGGTGCTTTCTTCCTTGAGTCAGCATTATTCTTTTTTACTTGCTGCACCATACTCCTGGAACTGTCTCTCTGAACATCTGTGGACTGTCTCTTCTCTTGCTTTTTAAAAAAATCTGGATTAAAGACTTTCTTGTTCTCTAAGGCATTTGCAACTCTATTTTAATATTGTTTTATAATTGTATATTTGATTATATGTATTAGTTGTTTTTACAGTTTGTATTTTAACTGCATGACTTCCTTAAATTTGTATAGTTTATACAGTAGACCCGCCCCGTATGCAGGGGATCCGTTCCAGACTCTCCTGCATAAGGGGAATTGAGCATATGCTCAAATCCCGTTCAAAATAATGGGGCGCTTTCCCATGGCGTGCCTAGGGCATGCACTCCATTGTTTTGATTGGGGCTTGCTTTCCATGTGAACTCAAGTCTGCATAAGGCAAGCCCGCATAAGGGGTGGGCTAGCTGTACTTTCTGACTTTTAGATTGTATGCCATTGACAGGTTTTATGTTGTTTTGATGATGCCTGTAAAGTGCCATGCAAATTTTTGGTGCTATATAAATAAACTTTATGTTTATTTATGGTGCTATATAAATACACATTACTATTATTATTATTATTATTATTATTATTATTATTATTATTATTATTATATCCCCCCATAGATATTTTATTTTTGCATATGCGGTGCATTGTGGAGACATTTTAAGTCTTGTGTTCTAGTTAATGTTCATTCATCCAAGAAATGAGGAAGAAAACTAGCATTTTGAAAGCCCTCCTTTCTAGGAAGGCTTCATATACTTGCTCATCCCGGCAGTAAACTGTTCCTGGCTGTCGTCTTGATGATGAGTTATCATTAGCCTCTTATCTTCTGCCGAAGAGCCTGTAGTTGATCAACTTTGCTGACACTGGGATGATGATGATGATCAGTCAGACCGAGTATATCAAGCTTCTAAAAAAAAGTAGGAACTGCACAAACACTAATGAAAAATTGTTTATTAAAGCCCATCTTCATAGACGATAGGAATTTAGCATATCAGACAGAAAGAGTCCTTTTCCGATTTTTACTCTAACATGTCCAGCATATGAAAATACATTTAATTTTGTTCCTCTCAAACCAATAAAAATGTTGATGAAGAAATTAGTTATAGAAAAGATGGGTATTGTCATTTATCATATGGGCACAGCAGATGTTGGGGCAATGAGAGGATAAAAATGGAAAAGGTGGGGAAAAGGGGGCATGAAAACCTCAAATACTCCCTGACTGCTTTTCATTGACCTGGGTTTCACCTTTAAAATGTGTAGATAGTTTTGATTATGTGTAGATAGTTTTGATTATTTTCCTCTGGGTATCCCCAAAGGTGTCACATGCAACTTTTTTAAAAATATGAAATGTGAGACTGTTAGTTACAAAGACATGTTTTTCTAACATCACCCAAAAAAGTATTGCAACTTCTGATGATTCTAATTTAAAGTCACATTCATACTGTAGATTAAAATTACAGTTGAACCATACATGCATTTGAACTGATCATGAGGTTGTATTGTATTACACAGGATGCTTTGCACCACAGATTGTGTGGGAAGGGAAAGACTTGGATGCTTATTTTATTTTTTATTTTTTGCATTCCTATGGAAATTTGCATGCTCTAGGACTTTTGGCAGGACTTTATGTATGGCATTAGCTCTCTGTATACACTGAAGTTTTATAACATTTTTAATATAACAAAAGATCTAATGAAATCTTCAGTTTCATAGTTATCATACCAAGGGATGCATCTGACGATTCTTCTGATCATGCATTTAGGTTAAAAGCAAAATTAATGCAGAATTGAAGGTTTAATGTATAATGACAAAACTTCTTAACTTGAATATTAGGTTGAAGAAAGTGGGGAAATCTTTTTACTCTAATCTGGTTTGAGAATTTTTTCCCTCCTTCATCAACTTAAGTAACATTAGAGAATTTTAAAGGTGGGGTTGGATGGGTGGGGGGAAATCATTGATATGTGTTTAAACCACATCATGGGTACCAGATCCCAGTCACGTAAGACAGCCATTAAAATAAGACCAAGATTGCCCTGGAGGAAGTGTAACACTAAAGATGAGAAGCATGCAGCCCTCTAGATGCTGGACTTCAGATCTCAAATTTCTTCCTCATTGGCTGTACTAGCTAGGGTTTTTAGGAGTGCAGCCCCAAAACATCGGGAGGGCCACAGATTCCCCATTCCTAAACTGTGTTTTGGGGCACATGTATAGTGACGCAGCTCATAAGAATCTCCCTCTTTTCTCATTAGAACAGACTGGAAGATCAATTTCTCCTTTCAAATTAATAATAATCATATTACAT
Organism: Sceloporus undulatus; assembly: GCF_019175285.1. Taxonomy (NCBI): domain Eukaryota; kingdom Metazoa; phylum Chordata; class Lepidosauria; order Squamata; family Phrynosomatidae; genus Sceloporus; species Sceloporus undulatus. Next base: position 175,755,457 of record NC_056525.1, read on the forward strand.
ACACACACCCCAGGGGATTTTTGGAGGATACATTCCCAGACTTATCATTCACAGTGGGCCCTTGGTGTCTGCTGGGTGTTGATTCTAGGACCTCCTGTGGATAGTAAAATCCATAGATGCTGAAGTCCCATTATATACAGTGGCATAGTAAAATGGTGTCCCTCATATAAAATAGCAAAATCAAGGTTTAATATTTAAAATGTATATATTTTAGGAATATTTTCAAGCCATGGATAGTTGAATCCATGGATAAAGAATCTGTGGATATGGAGGGCCATCTGTATGAATGAAACCATTGATAATGGTGAACTGCCATAGAATACTACAAAATTGCACTGGAGAACCTAGAAAATGTCTAGAGAGGATGTCTATCTAGGCATCTGGAGGTACTCCTGTGTGATTCTATGGCAGAAGTTAACCATAGAATTGCGCTGACCAACCACCAGATGCTTAGAGAGACCTTTTCCCAATACTATGGATACAAGGGGCAACCTGTACATCTAAACCCAAGAATATTGGTTTGTTTTGAAAAATAGTTGCAGATCCAAAAATGAATGTGGACAATATGCTTTGGCTTTATCAATCCATAGCTAAAACTAACAACAGCTTCTCAAGTGCACAGAGCATGAGAACAGAGCTAAAATAGGGGATTTTACTTTCATGACTAAAAAAGGAATACTTTATTTTCATGAATAAAAAAGGGATAACGGCAAAGGCCAGTAAACCATGTATTACTTCTACATGGTGGCTACTACCTAATATGTTTTAAAAAAAAAAAAAAACCTTTTTAGCTATTACAGAATTTACTGAATTTATCTATTTCCAAAGGTGAAAGAATTTATAAATTCTTAAATTTCAATACTTCATGAATTAAAAAACAAACATAACATTATTGTTTTCTGGATAGCAGGTGACCTACCTCCTCTTCCTCCTCCTCCTCTGGATTCCCAGGGAATTACTACCCTTTTGATGATAGGATAATGAATATGCAACTCCTTAACTGACCTGCTTAGGAAAGGGCAAGAATCAGAGTGATTCCACTTCAAACTCTATTTAGGCCAGTTCTCTTAAGTCTTTCCCCTTTGATTCACTTCTGTCATTCCCACCCTTTGAACAGCAACATGTGCAAAACTAAATGCTCCTTAATATTTTAAACAACTATTTTTATCTTTAAATTTGCATTTTAAAAAGGCAACTTTATTTTTTGGTCCTCCTAATGAATGGTGTGACCTATGAATATACAATGGCCAAATGGGATAAATAATAACAATTTTTAAATCAAAATCTGTAAGATGAGTCAGTTTGAATCTAGTAGGTGTGTTTGACAAATACAGATTTTGAAATCATTTTAAAATAAACATGTTAAAGTAAAGGACATCAATGTGAAATTAATTTAACATGTCTGATAATCTTAAAATATTTATAATTCCTTTATCTTTATATTTCTTTCTCATACACTCAAGTGTTAGATTTCATTAAAAAGTGCTATTCTTACATCTATTGTCTCTTCCATATCAAAAGCGTCTTGAACTTTTAATGCTACAACAGCCTTCCAACCTTTTGTAGGTTGGTCAAATGAATACCCAGATTGTTGGGGGCAATTGGCTAATACGTTGTAAACTACTTAGAGACTGCTTAACTCTATTAAGCGGTATAAAAATGTAAGTGCCATTTCTATTGCTATTGAATTTAAAGCTAAATGTTTTTCAAAGAACAGCCCTTAAATGAAGGTGCCATAATTAGAATTGCTTTTTTAGAATATACAAATGTGGATTATCCAAAGAGCTATTTGCATATTTTTGAAGCATTTGGGGCTATGTAAGAAGTAAACTGATCATGTAGTGGTGAATTTATCCTAAACATCTCCAATAAAGAATTGTGTCAACTAAAGTAAAGAAATAGTATACACTTGTCCCTCCCCGTTCGCAGACTTGGCGGTTTTGATCCTTCGCAGAAGGCAAGTCAGGAGGGACAAAATGGTGTGTATGCAGCCGTTATAACCAATGGGGACTTGAGTATTTGCATTTTATCTGATTTGTGGGGTGGTGGAGGATCCGGAATGGATCCACCGTGAATAAGGAGGGATGACTATATATTGACCATCAGGGATGTTTGGGTTCTTTGCCTTTGCTTCTGTTCCTTCTTCAGCCCCATCCTTCTCTTGCATATGCAGAAACCAAATAATTTTGCTATCTTTTTGCTATCCCTGAAAAAAAGTAATCCTTCTGAGTACTGAATATAGGCCTGTTACAGACAGCCAAAATAAAGCTGCTTCGAGTCACAGTGGAGGTATGGTGTTTCAATGATGCATGCGTCCTAAGAGTCCAGAACCTATTACACCGGGGAAAGGGGGGTGCAGCCGCCCGTAAAGCGGCGGT
>NC_056525.1:175757886-175760220 GCF_019175285.1 Sceloporus undulatus
GGCGGTCTATAACCCGCCAAAGTCTTCATGATCTGTTTAAATGGTATACCTAGGCATTCCATAAACATGGGGCCATCTCTGGAAAGACCTGCCTGAGCTCAGGGTTGGGTCACTACCAGAGGTTATAGAGATGCACTGGTTTTCCATGAGACCCTGGGAGTTGCTATGCTCCTCCCCATTGTTTCCTTTCAACAATCAATTAATAGGGGAGACCATGAGGGATAGATCTGGCCCGCGGGCTGTAGGTTGCCGACCCCTGTTCTACACTGTCCAGCTTTCACAATCACACATAGAAACTGGAAATACAATGGCATGAAAGATCCTGACATTGACATTCAATGATATATCTTTATGTTTGAAGATATTATGCAGTTCCTTCACATCCAAGTCACACACACACATCCCATTTTTGACTTCTGGGGCCCTCTAGGGATGCATGTGGCCCACCTGCTGCAATTTTCCTACCCCACTCTAATACCAGTCAGTCACATGCCTTGATCTGATGGACCTTATAAGCAGAGCCTTAGGCACTGATCTTAAAGGTCTGGCAGGTTCACACAGATGCAGGTAGAAAAATACAGTTACAAACCATTTAAAGCATTAAAATAATTACTAGTCGTTAAATCAATTTCAGAAGCAAACTGGCAATCAGTGAAGCTGATAGAAAATGAGTGTCTTGTGCTCCAATAGCCTTTCCCTTCCTGCTTGGGCCTCTGTTGCCTATACCAAAAGACTTTTCCAAACTGTATTCAAAGGCAGTACAATATAGTATAATAGTCTAGTCTGGATGTAGCCTGCGCATGTGTAAGTGGGGCAAGATCCATTTTCTTAAGATAGACCAAGGTTGGAAAAGTAATCTAAGCTGATAACAAGGCACTCAGCCAGCACTGATTCTATCAGCTGGTCATTATGAGAACTACTATGTACATTAATCCTTTGGAGCCTGAGTTTGCTTATTTTCATCTCCTCTCCTCATCCCTTTCCCCTTAGGTTTCTTAGACCATAAGTTGTGGACTGGAATAATTTTGTGTTTATTGATCCTAGGTAACCCTGACAGCCTTTCTAAATAAAAATAGGGTGACTAAAGTCCGAAACAAGCAACCAAAACTGTTTTTATAATGACAGGAGTGTTGACCAGGTGTGGGCGGGGCTACCCCGCCCCTAGGCGCCGCCCCTGGGACTGGCTCCATGAATGCCACCAAAAATAGTTTACAAATACTCAATGAGTCCAATATTCAAGCTCACAGTCTTTGTTTATTCCCACTCGCTGGTTACACAATTGCCAAGCCGACCTCCCAGTTACTTCACTGGTGAGAGTAGCAGAAAATAAAGTCTCAAAATTGTTGTAGCACAGCCTAGTTGCTTCACTGGCTCAGTAAGGACTCCGTCCTTCCCTCCAGGGCGTCCTTGGCTCTAGGGCTCCTCTTTACAGAGTGTGTGAGCGGGAAGGACAACACCCCTCTACTGGGTTTCTTGCTCTTTCCCTCGTAGGACGTCTTGGTGGGGCTGCTCCTGTTTGGCGTCTTTCCCTTAGCTCCCACCACGGCTCCTCGCCTTCCTCCAGCCCCTCCCTTCTTCTCCCTACTTCAGGGTTCCAGGGCCGTCCTCTCTTTTCCCACTCTTCTCGAGAACAAGTAGGGTGAGTCCCCAGCACCGGACCGACTCGCCCCTTCCCTCCTATGGAGTCTCTTCCTTTCCCAGCTGCTTCTCCCCTTCCCAAGCTCACCTCCTCTTTCCCTCTCCACGCCTCCTCTCCGCGTCCCCGTCTTCTGCTTACTCTCCTCCCCCCTTGCGCCTCTCCCTTGCCTCTTTTTAAAACCCCCAGGGCCTCCGCCCTCCCCTCAGGTGCAAAGCCAAACTCCTTTCTCCCTTCCGCCTGAGTTCCTTCTCCCTCTCTCTCTTCTTCTGGGTCCTCCTGCCCTCCACTCGCCCGCTCAACCCGACCACTAGCCTCCTTATCTTTACATCAGGTTACAGTTTATGTATTATTTATTACTTACATTTATAGCCCAACTTTACTTCAAAGAGCTCAAGACAGTGTACATACTTCTTGTGATCCCCACTTTATTTTCACAAGAACACTGTAAGGTAGGTCAGGCTGAAGCTCACACAGTGAGTTTCCTGGCTCACTGGACAACGGAACCTGGATTTAACAAGTCTCTGTCCAACATTTAAGCCACAACACCACATTGTTACACAAGGCATTTGCTTACACTATTTGTTTAAGGAAATTTTCTACTTCTTGTACTGTCCTTGTTTCTTCATCTCAATTGGGAACTCACATCCCAGGTTGTTAATTGTAAATACTGGATTATTTTGCATATTTAGTCCACA
>NC_056525.1:175760320-175762220 GCF_019175285.1 Sceloporus undulatus
GGAATAGAGCTTGTCTGTCAAGCCCTTAAGTTATCTATTTTTACTAGAAAATTTCTAAATTGATTTTAATTAGTTAGTTCTGATCACTAATCAAGACAAAACTGCTCTGGGAATCCATGCAATCCATACTCACTATACCGTACCAATAATTTTAAAAGAACTCCAGTGTCACTAATTATATCTGGGATTGTACTCATAGGGACATAAAAATGGAAAGAGATACCTACTGTTCTGGCTGCTAGTGTCATAAAGATACCAGTGATAAAAGTAAAATAATATCCAGGGTAAACACCATGCCAAACTGCTGACAGAAGAAATGTTAAAGCTGTACGGTAATGAGGAACTCGATTGTAGCATACACTGGGAAAAGAAAAAAACAAGAAAGTATTGGACGGATTTTAAAATGGCAAATGGATTAAGCTGGCAGCCTTTTTGGGGAAGGATCTACAATATGTGCAGTACCAATTATGACTGACGTAGAAGGATCCAACAATTTTTTACTTATCTTTATCACTATTATTCTAGAGAAATTCCAGAAAAAAAGTATAATTCTTATTCTCATCCACTAAAAGAATGTATGATGGGGATATTTCAGTTAGAAACATAAATTGCTGATTAAGTGTAGGCATCTGGATAGACTAGGGAGGATTGCCCCCCCCCCCAATCTAAAAACACCCAAGTATTTTAGTCTTACCGTTTAAGCCAGTCTATGGTGTGGATATTCCAGTTTTCTAAGTACATTTTAAAACTTGTTGCCATCTAGGAAAGAAGACGATCCTGTGTGTTAGTGCTCACCTTTTAAACATGTGAGTATCTATTGTATATACTCATCTTTAAGTCTAGAAATTTTAGTCAAAAAAATTGACCCTAAAAAACCTGGACTGACTTATCCATGGATCAATGTAAGTACTGTACTCTAGCTCTTCTCTAAAAAAGGAACCATCCTCTTCCCTGAATAGAGTGAAAGGCGAGAGTTTAGTCCATCCCAGGAGTAGCTAAAGGAAGCACTCATCACTCTACTCTCTCTGTCTTGCCACCGCTTTTGAATGTTTGAATGCTTGAATCCCTGGCTGGGAAAATGGCAATGGTAGTGGCAGATCTTTGTTACAGTATTTCACCTCAAAGGTGCTTTGAAGGATTTGAATAAGACATTTGTGTATGTTTGCTAGCTTTTCTGTGTTAAAATCAGGCAAAATTATCATTATAAAGTTAAAGGCTATAATTGCTGTTGACATATTCACCATTTTCTTCGCTTTGCCTTTTCATCTTTTTTTGACATGTGTGCATTTTCTTAGCACCACCTGTGTCTGGCCACCTCTCACACACATCACACAGCTATGATTTACCATAGTTTCTTCCTCATCTATCCAGCCTTTAGGATGATCACAAACAGTTATGCCTGCCACAGTTTTATAAGTGCTTTGGCGTAACTTTCCTCTGTTTCATCCTTTGTTGTGTGCACCTAAATTTTACTCTCAGCTTAAGCATGGATCATATCAAAATCCATACTTTTGGTTCCAAAACCTGCCCTCCACTTATACATGAGCTGGGCTTATAATCAAGTACACTGGTGCCTCGGGTTACGAAATTAATTCGTTCCGCAATTCCTTTCGTAACCTGAAAATTTCGTATCCCGAAACACTTTTCCCATTGAAAATAACTAATGCGTTCTATGACCTCAGACTGAACCTGCAACTCAAAACAAAGGTACAATAGAGGCCTATTAAGCTAAGTACCCTACAATACAAGTTGCCTGAGGCACTAAAGAGCTTAAGAATGACTTGCAGGTCCATTCTAAAGTTTCTAAAGGATAAAGAAAAAAAGTTTTTTTCTTATCTTTGATGGTTCTGGCATCTCGGAGTGAGGCAGGAGGAGGAGGAGGAGCTCTCAAATCATCACA
>NC_056525.1:175762320-175774931 GCF_019175285.1 Sceloporus undulatus
CTCATTTCCAATCCTGGGGAAGTCTACAAGCAAGACATAATGAAGATGTCTGCGATGTCTCTACACTAATGCACAGAGCATGGGAAATAAGCAAGATGAACTCGAACTCCTAGTACAACAAAGCAAATATGATATAATAGGCATCACTGAAACCTGGTGGGATGAGTCTCATGATTGGAATGTGGAAATAGAGGGGTATAACCTTTTAAAGAGAAATAGGCCAAACAAGAAAGGAGGAGGAATAGCACTATATGTCAGAGATATTTACACCAGTGAAGAGATCCAGGACATCAATCATGGAAGCCAGGTGGAGAGCATCTGGGTAAAAATTAAAGGGGAGGGAAACAACAAGGATGTTACGGTGGGAGTCTACTACAGACCCCCAAGTCAGACTGAGGAATTGGATGATATCTTTCTAGAACAGATGACCACACAGTCAGAAAAGAGAGATGTAGTAGTGATGGGCGACTTCAACTACCCTGATATTTGTTGGAAGTCAAACTCAGCAAAATCCTCAAGGCCTAGCAAATTCCTCACTTGCCTGGAAGACAATTTCATGGTCCAAAAGGTGGAAGAGGCAACAAGGGGGTCAGCTATTTTAGATCTGATCCTAACCAACAAGGATGACTTGGTTAATGGGGTGCAAGTGGTGGGATCATTAGGTGGAAGTGACCATGTTCTCCTGGAGTTTGTAATACAGTGGAAAGGAGAAGCCAGGCATAGTCAGACACGCATCCTAGACTTTAGGAGAGCGGATTTCAGTAAACTTAGAGAAGTATTGAGGGCAATTCCATGGTCAGAAATACTAAAAGATAAAGGAGTTCAGGACGGATGGGACTTTCTCAAAAGGGAGATACTGAAGGCACAATTTCAAACAGTTCCAGTGAGAAAGAAAAACGGGAGGTGTCTCAAGAAACCAGGATGGATGACTAAGGAACTTTCAACCGAGCTAAGTTTGAAACGGAACATGTATAAGAAATGGAAAAAGGGGGAAATCACAAAAAAGGAATTCAAAGAAATAGCAGGCATGTGTAGGGGTAAAGTCAGAAAAGCTAAAGCGCAGAATGAACTCAGACTTGCTAGAGAGGTTAAGAACAATAAAAAGGGCTTTTTTGGATATGTCCGCAGCAAAAGGAAGAAGAAGGAAACGGTAGGGCCACTGCGTGGAGAAGATGGCAAAATGCTAACAGAAGACAGAGAAAAGGCAGAATTACTCAACACCTTCTTTGCCTCAGTCTTCTCAGAAAAGGCAAAGGGTGCTCAACCTGAGGATAATGGAGCAGAGGACAGGATAGGGGCATTTCAGTACAGAATAAGTAAAGAGATAGTAGAGGAACACCTTATTAATCTAAATGAATTTAAGTCTCCGGGACCAGATGAACTCCATCCAAGGGTATTAAAAGAACTGGCAAATGTAATATCGGAGCCATTGGCAATAATCTTTGAAAACTCCTGGAAAACAGGAGAGATCCCAGCAGACTGGCGGAGGGCAAACGTTGTCCCCATCTTCAAAAAGGGGAAAAAAGAGGATCCCAACAATTATCGTCCACTTAGTCTGACATCTGTACTAGGAAAGATTCTGGAGCAGATCATTAAACAGAGAGTCTGTGAACATCTAGAAGGCAATGCTATAATCACAAAAAGTCAACATGGGTTTCAGAGAAACAAGTCATGCCAGACAAACCTAATCTCTTTCTTTGATAAAATTACCAGCTTGGTAGATGAAGGGAATGCTGTGGATATAGTATATCTTGATTTCAGTAAGGCCTTTGACAAAGTTCCCCATGACATTCTTGCAAACAAGCTTGTAAAATGTGGGCTAGACAAAGGAACTGTTAAATGGATCTGTAATTGGTTGACCGGCCGAACCCAAAGGGTGCTCAACAATGGCACCTTTTCATCCTGGAGAAAAGTGACCAGTGGGGTCCCACAGGGCTCTGTCCTGGGCCCAGTGCTATTCAACATCTTTATCAATGACCTGGATGACAGAATTGGAAGCATACTTATCAAATTTGCAGATGACACCAAATTAGGGGGAATAGCTAATACCCCAGAGGACAGGATCAAGATTCAAAATGACCTGAATAGACTAGAAAGCTGGGCCAAAGCTAACAAAATGAAATTCAACACGGAGAAATGTAAGGTATTGCACTTAGGGCGGAAAAATAAAATGCACAGATATAGGATGGGTGACACCTGGCTGAATGAAACTACGTGTGAAAGGGATCTAGAAGTCCAAGTAGACCACAAGTTGAACATGAGTGAACAATGTGATGCGGCAGCTAACAAGGCCAATGCTATTTTAGGCTGCATCAATAGAAGTATAGTGTCTAGATCAAGAGAAGTAATAGTGCCACTGTATTCTGCTCTGGTCAGGCCCCACCTAGAATATTGTGTCCAGTTCTGGGCACCACAATTCAGAAAGGACATTGAGAAACTGGAGCGTGTCCAAAGGAGGGCGACAAAAATGGTGAAAGGTCTGGAAACCATGCCCTATGAGGAACGACTTAGGGAGCTGGGGATGTTTAGCCTGGAGAAAAGAAGGTTAAGAGGTGATATGATCGCCCTGTTTAAATATTTGAAGGGATGTCATATTGAGGAGGGAGCAAGCTTGTTTTCTGCTGCTCCAGAGAACAGGACCCGGAACAATGGATGGAAGCTACAGGAAAAGAGATTCCACCTGAATATTAGGAGGAACTTCCTGACAGTTAGGGCTGTTCGACAATGGAATTCACTCCCTCGGAGGGTGATAGAGTCTCCTTCCTTGGAGGTCTTTAAACAGAGGCTGGATGGCCATCTGTCAGGGATGCTTTGATTTGGATTTCCTGCATGGCAGGGGGTTGGACTGGATGGCCCTAGTGGTCTCTTCCAACTCTATGATTCTATGATTCTAAGATAAACCTCCATTGTTTCCTAATAGTATAAAGCCTCCAAAAATTGGACATTCCTGGCTAATTGCTGTCGATAGACTTGGACTTTGTAAGTTTATCATATACTCTTCCTTTTTAAAAACTTTGAAAGTTGTTTAGTCTTTTCTTTAAAATGTGACACAGAAACTAAAAATTCTTGACTGCGGACATTGGTAAGATAAGAACCAGCTTTAAAATTATACATAGTGATGGTGACATCTAGTGGTTATTAAGATACATTTAGCTGCTTACTCAGTTTTATTTAGACTGACCATATTTCCTTGAGAAAAACAGAATGGGGCTATGCAATATTCCATATACATGAAAAAGTAAAATGATAAAAGTTTTACTACATGCTGATATCAAGCTAACAATTATTCTTTAAGTGACAGAATTCATGCAAAAATTTAGGTAAGGGTGGAGGGGGGGCTATATTTCACCACAATCATACTATGAATATTTCTCCGATGAAGTAATCTTAATGCAGCAAATTTCGGTCTTTCAGCATATCATAAAACTTCTCACACTCCATGACACAATGTTGTTGGGTTTTTTTAGTTTGTTTTTTAACAACCACAATTTCAAACAGGGATCTTCAAACCATTTTCACAACACAATGGCATTTTTCTTGAAAACGGAACAAATTAAACTTTATATTAAAATGACAAGGTGGTCTGGAAATCTGGGGTGGGGGGGATATTGTCCTGTTTAAAACAGTACATATAGTCAGCCTAGTTTTATTAAAACTTTATGGAAACACTTCTATTTGTATGTGCAAACCAGAGCTACTTTGAGAATCAAGTAGGTTACTGATGGAGCAACAATAATCTGTTCGCTATCCAGTAAGTTGTACTGCCACCGATTAAGCTCTTTTTGTGTTCTTCAGATAAGTAAATGGGGTGGAAATCTTAAGTGGGAATGGCCGTGTTCTCCTGCAGTTTGTTATACAACAGAAAGGAGAAACCAAACGTAGTCGGACATGCATTCTACACTTTAGGAAAGCTGCTTTCAGTAAACGTAGGGAAATACTGGGGATGGTCCAACAAATCCAACAAATAAATTCTTACACATGTGTGTACACATAAAAATGTGTGTACATTCCTGAGCAGAAGCACATGCAATTACCTAGGGGAATACCTATTGTACCATGGTTTTACTGCCGCAGCACAACCTTAAATGGAGCCCTTGTGGTGCATTAGTTAAATGCCCGTACTGCAGCCACAAGGTTGTGAGTTCTATCCTAGGGGTTCCGTCCACTCAGCCTCGCATCCTTCCGTAGGTTGCCAAAATGAGCACCCAGCTTGTTGGGAGCAATTGGCTCACACGTTATAAACAGCTTAGGAAGTGCTTAGTTCACTGATAAGCAGTATAGGAATGTATTTGCTATTGTTATTAAAGAGAACAGGTATGACTGCTGGAATTTTGGGCTGTATTTTTCCAAGAATGTCAACTTACCAAAACACACATGGTTAGATTAGTTAGATTATGTTCTCTCTACCTCTGTGGTTATTGCTGTCACTTGTATTCATTTTTATTTTTTAATTTTTTTTCCTTACATTCCCTCCTCAAGTAGTCATGGAAAGTGAAAGAAATTGTTACATTTTCAAGAAAGAAAGAAAAGCACTTCAGTACGATCTCAAGGGACATCATAATATATTCTGGGACATATTCCAAGAATCCCTGTGTGTGGGCAGAGATTTTATTTTCAACAGCTGCTCCAAATAAATGCATGATGCAGCATTACTTAAGTACCGCTAAGCAATTTGGGGTGGTTTTCCTGCAGAGTAAACCATTTGGCTGAAAGCAAATCAATAGACATGTTTTGCTCAACTCACATGTAAATAGTATGGTAGGCCAGAGAGTGTTGCATGTATTGTCAGAGAACCACAATTCAAACTAGCACGCTTATTAATAATACCGCTATGACCTTAAAGATCTATTACCATAAAGAAAATTACTGAAGGAAACCTCCCTGTTTTGCTTTCCACCCAATTTGGGACCTCTCCCAGCAGTTCCCTATATCTTATGTGGTGTTGTCCAGTACCTCCAGAAAAGCTTTTCAGGGGAGAGGAAAAGATAAAAAACATCTGTGAAGCTCCTATCTTGCATCAAAGCCAAAGCATTATTTTGAAGTAAGAGGACATTTCTCATCACAGTCAGTTATAGAGTGAGCATCTAAAGAGGTACTTGAAGCTGGTCAGATCTGCTGGCAAGGGACATCTTTTGTTAGATAAGCTACAAGTATAAGCTACAGTTCCTATGTGTTATACGAACTGAATGGCTAAACCCACTTAAAATGGTTACTGTGCTGGGTCAGAGCAAAAGTTTAGTTTAGTTTAATTTAGTTTAGCATTCCTTTGCCACAATATCTAACCAAATACCGTAGAAAAAGCCCATAAGCAGTTCTTGAGTACAGTGGCACCGTTCTGCTTGTGTTCCTTAAACATGGCAAAATGTCTAAGGCAATGGGACAACCCTATTTGAGAAGGTTTTTCTTTTTAAAAAGGTAAGTAATAGAAGACATGATAGAATTGTGTACACTCAAGCAAAGCAGATAGGAAAAGATGTTTAGGAGAGGTCCTCTGCCTCTTTTACATTAGCAAAACCTGAAATCACCCAAAGTTGAATAGTGGAAATCAAAGACTGACAGGAGAGGGGGGTTCTTTGCATCACACATAGGTAAATGTTGGAATATGCTGTCACAAGGTAAGAGTGACGACCACTAATTTAGACAACTTTAAATATCAATTAGACATTTATTTTTAATGACATTAGGCTATAAATAGCTACTCATATTCACTGTAAATTGTCTCTGGATACCATTTGTTAGGAAGCATGGCTGGGAGGGTAGGTTGCACTTACTCCATGTTGTGTGCTTTCCATAGGCAACGGGTTAGTCATTGGGTCACTGTTCTGATCCAGGAGAGTTCTTCTTGTAATCTTTCCTTGAAAATATTTAGGAAACAAAGCAATATATTGGAAGGCTATTGAAGAAATGCCAGGTAAGCCTTTCAGAGGCCTTTGCCAGAATGCCATAAATAGCAAGTACTGTTGGCCCTTGGTATCTGCTGGGGTTTGGTTCCACTAGCCCCCATGGATACCAAAATGTGTGCATGCTTAAGTCCCATTAAACACAATGGCGTAGTAAAATGGTGTCCCTAATATAAAATGGTAAAATCAAGTTTTGTTTGGGAGATTTTTAAAAATATATGTAATATTTTCATGTCATGGATGGTTAAATCCATGAATAAAGAAGCCGTGAGCACAGAGGGTCGACTGTAATACCAACTTCACTGGGCTAGATCAGTTAAAGAATTCATAGAGCTTTTTCAATATGATAATGGAGTGAAGCAGACGACCCCATAGGAGCGCCCCCTGGCCACAATGACAACAGGACCATGGCCCCATTCCCACTGGGCTATAAAGCGAATCAAGAATCGAATTATAGCAACATCGTTCCCATTTGAACTCCGGTTCAATCCTTGTTTAAAGAAAATCATTCCCATTTGAATTCGCGTTCTATCCTACTTTGATCCATTTCCCCAGTGGAAACCCGAATCAGTGGTGGATAACCCGGGTTATCCTGACACTACTTTTCCAGCAGGTTTTTTTGCAGCTGCCGTGTCGGATCCGGGGCAAACTAATGGGAACGACAAGGGTGTCCAAATTGGTATTTTAGGAGGGGAGGAGCAATGTTCAAAGGGCTGTCCTGGGGGTGTAACTCACTTTGTTCTCTTTCCTGCATTCCCGGCACCATTTCCCCCCTTTCGCTAGCCTTTCCCCAGATGGTGCGGGAATCAGGGCAAGGCAATTGCGTGTGTAGACAAATTAATTTTTTAAAAAATTAAGCTTTCAATCACCTAGGCACTCTGTCGGGTGTCAGAACATTGCAAATTGCTCCATTGGCCTTCAAACATGGTAACCACATGACACCCCCCTTGCCAACCCCCCCCCCCCCCACTCCACATAGATCGATGTGTGAGGAGACCCACTGCACACTCTTTTTATAACTATTATTCTTCTTTTTCCTTTTTCTGTTTTTTGCTGAGCGCCTAAGCACCTCGGGCTCCAGCGTCTGGGAAGCAATCACAATGACGCCTAGCCGCCCAGCGCTCAGGTGCTTCAGCGATCCATGACCACAAAACACCAAAAAAACAGATAACAGGTTTGAAAGACACAAATGGAACAAGAACAAAAATAGCTTGTGTCAAAATGTATCAAAGCAACTGACGTCACTGTGATGTCTAACTGTCTAAGCGCTTGACTGACAGCTTAAAAAAGGGAAAAACGGTTCAAGACAGGCAATGGGAACGGGCAACAAAAAGGTCCGCATCAAAATACAATGGAGAAATATTAATGGGAACGAGAACATGGGGCAAGAAAAACCAAGTCCATTTGCTCCCTTTTGTAATGGGAACGATGGATGTGATTCGAATACAACTCGGGAACTTGCTCCGAGTCTGACTTGCAGCAAGATTCATCACTTTATAGCCCAGTGGGAATGGGGCCCATGGTGACTATACAGCCTGCTTCCAAAGCAGGCCTCCGCCACGGTCCCAAGCCAGTGCTGCCAGGAACCAGATTATTTTCTGCTCTTTTTTGATCCATCCAAAGTACTGGATCGTGGCACTGGAGTGGCCTCTGGCCGCTTTGGGGGTGTCTGTCATCTAAACACTGTGCCCCCACTGGAAGCTGCTTCTTTTGGCCCATGTGTTTCAGGCCTACATCAATAAATCCATTTAAGTTAGGCAGAATTTAAATGAATATACATCTGTTTTAATAAAACCATGGCTTGATAAATGAGCTGCCATCTTTTCAGTCTCTGTAGAAATACTGAACCCATTGGAACTAAAACCTCTTTCCTAGACACTGTCTGTGTTGGGGTGTGGGTCAGGAGCATGATGTTTCTGCTGCAATTATGGAATTTTTCTGCCTTATCTTAGATATTATTTCCCAGCGGATTAACATTTCAGGGCAGCATCACAGACAGAGGACAAAATTCAATTAATTGAATATGAAATATTTATAACCCTGTTCTATATGTCTATCAAAGAAAGGTCCTTAATAAACCTTCTCATTAGAATGGACTAGTGACTCATGTCTTTACTTTTGTAGTCATTTGGAATTTAAATCCAATTAATCTACTCTCCTTGCGAATATGATTTAATTATTTGAGAAAGAAAAAAACATTTTCAGAAGATAATGATGCGTTGTGAGAGGGCAAAAAGGAGTGGGGAGATGTTAATCACAGGACTATTCCTTCTTCCTGCTGCCCCCATTTGGAAAAGATATAAGCAGCTCTGGTGGAGCCTGAGGTATTCTGGGAAACCTTGAAACCAGTTTACAAAAAACAAGCAAACAAACAAAAACCCTCTCTACTTTGTAATGTATATAATTTTAAAAAAAATTGGACACATGGAACTGTAAACTTTTGGAGCTCACAAAATCAGCCCTCTGCCAATCCTGGTCTCTCCTTTTATATTCTAACATAGGGTATTTGACTATAATGATTAGAGTATGGGCTGGGACTTGGCAAATCCAGGTTCAAATCTCCACTGAAACCAGTCACCACTAGGTGATCTTGGTTTAGCTATTCTTTCTCAGCCACACAGTGTTATTGGAATGATAAAAGTGCACATCTTGTGGAGAGCCTGCAATATTGGTATCCTTCCTCAGATGCATGGAGTGAATTTATGGGCATACTAGTAGTTTTGCTTTTCATACTAGTTTTGCTATTCATACAGTCTGATTATAAAAGTCCTTCCTGGACACCAGTTCACTCCACGCATATGAGGAAGTAGACCAAGTCTATGAAAGTTCATGCTAGAACATCATTCACTCAGTCTCAAAGGTGCTACAAGATCCCTTTGCATGTACATACAAAGCAGAGTAAGACCTCAAGAGACAAATACTGGGTCGCAAGACTAGGGCATTCTGAATACCCAGCTCCTCCCCACAACTGGAAAATATAGCCTTGTCTCATGTAATCTGTCCTGAATCTCTAAATGAACCTGCTGTGCTCAGGTATACTGAAAGTTTTGCTGTTGCTTTTATACCATTGAAAGATCTCTTGTTGATAACAAGAGATCTTGTTGTCAACAACCTTGCTCACATCTTACAGCCTCAGGACCATGGCTTCCTTTATTGAACCATTCTAATTCTAATGTAGTCTTCCTCTTTTTTATTGCATTTCTTTTCCCAGCATTATTGTCTTTTACAGTGAGTCGTGTTTTCTCATAACATGTCCAAACTACAATAGTATCAGTCTAGTCAAGGTGTTAGAAGATGCTACCTTAGTTCAGAAGTTGGATAGTAGTTGTTGTGGCAGCAGAGGTCTCTGATAGAGGTTAAATATCTCACAAAACTACCAGTTCCAGAATTCCATAGCACTGAGCTATGGCTATTAAAGTGGTATCAAACTTCATTATTTCTGCAATGCAGATCAGACCTTAGTCAACATCTTTGGAGATTATTGCACTGCCCTTTTCTGCCCATCCCTCCCAACCTAGGTGTGTGATGAAAACTTAAGCATTGATTTTATCACATGCCTCCGTGCCTAGGCTGGAGGCATCCCATACCCAATCTGGACGTCTCCCGTACTTTGCAAAGAACGGGAAAATCCTGTTCTTTCAAAAGTGTCTGAGAAGTTTGGATCATGTATGGGATGCCATGATTGGGTACACAATGCCTCCAACCTGGGCACAGAGGTATGTGATAAAAACATGCTTAAAAGTTTTCATCCTGTGCCTAGATCGGGAAGGAAGGATTAGAACATCTCCCCCACTCCCCAAAAATGTGAAAATAGCCTGTTTCTATGTTTCACATTTTTGATATGTGTAGCAGTGGACACAGCTTCCATGGTTCTGTGACTGAACTTTTCTACAAGACTCTGAGCTTGGTGTGCAGTTGTTAGCAGGTGATGTTTATGATGCTTGCTGTGAAAAGCTTTACCAATTAACCTCTACATACCAAGCTGCTGTTGGAAGCACAGGAGCAGGCCAGATCATTTCTACCTAACTAGTTGTCAATCCCAACTTGCCTCTCAGGCTCTCTGCTTTAATGGTTTACTTCCACCCAGTTGCATTTCTTGAGCTCAGCTGTTTTGCCAGCCATGGTGTACCAGACAGTTTATCCATTCAGTTTTGTTTTCATTATGTTGGCACACTGTGATGTTTCAAATTAATTTTAATATACTCCCCCTCCCATTTGAAGACCTCTTTAAAACACTTTTGCTCTTCCTGCTCTAGTGAGCTAGGATCTGACAGGAATCCAGAAAACAGCTTTAGAGCCCATGTGATGTTGTGTGGTAAACTGCTTGTTAGTTTACTGTCAGTACTAATGTTCCTAGCTGTCACCTGCTTGATTCTTATGAACTGGTTAAGAAATGGACTAAAACAGTTAACTACCTAACATTTATTATTTTTTATCTCGAAAGTGAGAAGTCCTGACAATAATGGTGCAGTACCCAGCACAGGACCTCTGATGACAGAAGGCTGAATGCAGTGGAAATGGGATGGAAATTATTATTATTATTATTATCATTATTATTATTATTATTGTTGTTGTTGTTATTATTATTATTATTATTATTATTTCAAGGATTCATATCTCGCCTTTCTCCCACAATGGGATTCAATGATCCCCCTCCTCCCTGCATGTCCATTGTACACCCCACACCAACTCTGAAGGGCTGAAAGAAACAATAAGTGTAGGAGGGACAACTGAGATATCAGTTCTTACCACGACCACCTGGAGCATATGCAGACTGCAGGTCAGATCCTGAATGTGTGTGGAAAGATTGTTATCTTTGCCCAAAGAGATTCCCACCCCTGGAACTTTGTACCAGGAGTAAAGAATAGCAACTTTATGTGCACAAACCAGAAATTTATGTCACATTGTGATCATACAGAAAGCTGTAAACCTGCACATACAGTAGAGAGGTTTTTATGACTTCATTAGACAAGAAGTAATGGTTCATGTTTAGTTTTAACAATCAACAATAGGATAATCATTCATCAGCATTGGTTAGTCCATGTTGCACAAACGCAACAGTAAATGATACAATGAACAGTGGGAGCAATAGTTGCTAGCAGCTTCAATGCTGCAATGGTATCTTTAACATACCAATGTCAGTTCCCACCTGTAGAGCCTTATTGCATTATGACAGTACAACAGCATACCAATGCAACAGCACCGACAGCAAGCCCATCGTACTACATGACGCCATATGTGTCCTGGTGTCATACCGTTGTTGCAAATCCACATTTTGGCCCTTTGTAAACAACCCATTAATGGCTACCTCTCACACTTCAAACAGTAGTTTTTTTGGTGCACAACTCTGATCCCGCTTTATTCCATGAGAATTTCATGACTGTGTGGGATGTGGGCAGGTTTGGGATGTGGCCAGCTAGTTCCTTCCTTGGACGTCCCCAGGAGATTTGAGCAAGTGATCCACAGACCATGTCTAGTGCTTGTTCTAGTAAGATCATGTCAGTATGTTTAAAAAACCCTCCTGTTCTGCCACACTGATGTCTATAGTGTACATTTAACAATGTAATGGGGGTGGGGAGGTACATAGTAGGATACCACAGAATTTGCACTGTTTGAATCATACTGTGCTGCTTTGTTTCGATGGATAGAATGATTGACAGAATGATGCTAAAACACTTTAATGTCATGATGGCAAAGCAATTCTTGAAATGCTGAAATACACACTGCAACAAGGGGGGGGGAGAGATGTAGTTTATAGAAGTGCTCAAATAAAAAGAGTCAGAAGCAGTTGTTTCATTCACACTTGAAATAAAGAAATGGTGGGGGCAGTGTGACCACCTTCTTTTCCTGGTCAACCTCTTGTGCTGCACTAGGTGCTATAATGACACCCTTCCATCATAATGCCCTGGCGGCAAGGGAAAAAAAGAAACAAAAAGACCAATCATGAAACTTAAGGGGTGGGATGGGGTGAAGGCTGTGCCATGCAGGAATACACAATCAAAGCATTCCTGACAGATGACCATCCAGCCTCTGTTTAAAGACCTCCAAAGGAGGAGACTCCACCACACTCTAATAGCAATAGCAGCTGCATTTCTATACCACTTCATACTGAACTAAGCAGTCTCTAAGCCAGGGGTAGGCAACCTATGGCCCGTGGGCCGGATGCAGCCCAGCAAGGCCTTGGGACCGGCCCCAGCCCGGTCCTGCCGCCGATTGCCGCCAAAGCCTTTGGCCCCTCGCGTGAGGGCATGGGGCCTTTGGCCTATCAGGAGGAGGCGGGCAAGGGGGGCAAGCGGTGGGCAAGGGGGCAATTGTCTATAGAAGCCTCAGAAACATGCATTTATATTAACATTTTTTTAAAAAGCAGCAAATTTTTTCACGTGTCCTCCATTTGAAAATTTTGTCCTACATTTGTCCCGGTTTATTTATTTATTTAATTTAAAAAATGTTTAAAATTACAGTGCGCCCGTGCCATACGCAGGCGCGCCATACACGGCTTGAGCATACGCGCTCAAGCCGCGGGGCGTGCGCGGGGCGGAAGGGGCGGCGCGTCCCATTCAATTGAATGGGTGTGCGCGCCCGTTGTGCCCCGCCACTGCGGCCACCGTGCACGAGCCCCATTGGAAACAATGGGGCTCGACCATAGGCGGAATTTGCCTTACGCGGCGGGATCTGGAACGGATCCCCGCGTAAGGCGAGGACACGCTGTAT
>NC_056525.1:175775031-175784065 GCF_019175285.1 Sceloporus undulatus
GAAGCTATTCAAGCCACCAAAGCCTCAAATTGGTCCAGCATCTTGTATTGTTGGCCTCTCTGACATAGGAGCCACCGCTGCTCCCCAATAATGCCTAGCACTTGAGGCAACTGCCTCATTCTGCTTAATGATCAAGCCAGGCCTATCCTCTATACATACGTACATTTGAATTCCAAGTTAAAATTCTTGAGGTCCCATATGGGAAATCCATTACTAGGGTCATAATGTCAACTATATGGACCCTTCTCTCCCTGCAATATATGATAATACATCTAATGTATTTTCCCCCTGGTCACATAATTAAAAACTAGCTATTTTTTCTCTCACTGGTGTTATAATGCTTTCTGATTCAGAGTTAACAGGCTATGCCAAGTGAGTGGAGGTGTAGTGTTTGCAAAGCGAGGCTAGGACAAAGGAAACCTAAATTCTTGGTCTTGTCACTCTTTCTCAGCCTGAGTGACCCCATCAGGTTACTGTCAGGATAAAATAGGAGAGAATCATGCATACTGTCCTGAGGTATTTGGAGGAATGTTAGATATAAATGTAATGAATGCATACAATAAATAATAAATTAATGCTTGTGAAACATTCCTTTATTTCAATTCTCCACATTTGCCCCATTTTTTCCTCTCTCTTTGAAATCACTATTTCTCTTTTTGGCTTTTAATTGATTTTTCCTTTGGGTTGTTATGTAGAGTATTTGCTGCATTTGTAATTCAGTTGATTCTGATATATCTAATATATTTAATTTCCCTTTCCTTTTTGTCCTTTAAGGACACAAGAAGACCTTTTCTGGACCTAATCAATAGTCTGTGTCCTTTTCAAGTCACCTGTGGACTTATGGCCACCCAGGATTCCATTAAATTCATAGAGTTTTCTTAGGTAAGGAATACTTAGAGGTGGTTTCACCAATTCCTTCCTTT
Source organism: Sceloporus undulatus (assembly GCF_019175285.1). Taxonomy (NCBI): domain Eukaryota; kingdom Metazoa; phylum Chordata; class Lepidosauria; order Squamata; family Phrynosomatidae; genus Sceloporus; species Sceloporus undulatus. The sequence continues at coordinate 175,775,955 of NC_056525.1, forward strand.
GAAATATAGCACATGATAATTATTGGTGGTCTCCCCTCCAAGTACTACAGAGATCTGGCCCTGCTGAACTTCCAAGATCAGAGGGGATCTGATGCTTGTAGGGCCTAACTAGTTCATTATTCTGCTGCTACATAGGCCAGCCAGATGCCTATAGGAGACATAAAGTTGGACATAAAGACAACAGCACAATTATCAGGACATCAACATCCAAATGGCAAACGTTTACAAACTCTAGATTGTGTTTCCAGCCTAATGTATACCATCTAAAATGTATAGTATCTAAAAGAATTAAACATATTCTTGTTCCACCTAATGGCCTGTGAACTCCTTGGTTCATTTGAGGTAAACATCAACCCTGCCTAGTGATTTTCCATCCTATTAAAGCAGCTGCAGAATTAACATAATCACATTTTTGCAAGAGGAAGGACATAGCTGGTAACAGACATTCCAAATAAAGAGATGGCCCTGTCTGTCTTTCCCCTCATATAAATGCTGTGTTTGGATTAATCAGGAGCTACCTTGTGAAAAAGATGAAAAGGTTGACCTCCAAATCAGGGGGCATCAAAAAGTAATCATAGCAGTTTACTGTTTCCTTCTTCCTATGTATAATAATTGCCTAATGAGAGGAATTTAATTTTTATAAATTAAGGTCATCTGAAGTCATCTCTTTTGTTTAATAGAATTTAGTAAAGAGAATAATTGAGTTTTTCCCAGACAGCTCCATGCATTAGTGGAAGCCAGTTACAGACTCTAGCATATGCAGTGTTTAGGGATTTTAGTAAAGACGTGTAAGATGCAGACTCACTAGCTGCTGTTACATCATCCATTCATATGATCTCTTTTGCTTTGGTTCACATCAATCCTGAAGGTATCTGAGAGTATCAGAAGGGTCCTAGGTAGGAGCAAAACCAAAGACTACAAAGCTGCTTGAAGTGGAATATTTGATGTCAAGACTTCCTAGCACAATGTTTCTCAACCTTTGGTCCTCCCAGTATTTTGGACTTCAATTCCCAGAAGCTTCAGCCAGCATGCTCCATGGTCAGGCATTCTGGGAACTGAAGTACAAAACATTTGGAGGAACAATGATTGAAAGTCACTATCCTAGCACTTCATTCTCATCAGGGCAATGCAAGTGGATGCTGCCTAGAATCAGTCATGTGAAAGCTGTGAGTTCAGTGACAAACCAACATATTTGGTCAGATAATAGGTGGAATGCCTTGGTATTTGCAGATATGTCTGCAGCTGTGAAGGCCTTTGTCTCAGAGAGGTTTGCAACAGAAAGTGTAGAAATGACAGCAGTGGTGGTAATTTTGCTGCCCTTCAGATGTTGTTGGAGATTGCACCTCCTAGGATCTTCAGACAACATAGCTGATAGGGAGGAATGCTAGGAGTTGCCATCCAGTAACATCTGAGGGTTGCTTGACTCCCACTGCTGTACTTTAGTGCCATGTTGAGAAATCCTGGGAACTGCAGCTGAAAAAAGATAATGTTTCCAAGCCTCCGAGATACACATGCATATTTCCAGGCGTGTTGCTTTCCTTCTTCACTCCTTAAAACAGAATTCGTGCATTATATAGGGATATGGATTTCCACTTTTCTGGGAAAGAGGATCTTGAATATCAGTTTTGGAAAACTACCAACTGCCAGAGCATCTCTGGGAGATCTGTGCTTCTCCCATTCTACACGGAAGCCATATACACGAAGAACTCGAGAAGAGGCCTGGGCTATGCTTCCTCCCGTTCCTTCCACTCCAGTTCCTCCCCGTTGCTTCCCTTTTGAACCTTACAGCACACAGAACTCAGCAAGAGGTTTGGGTTGCGCTTACTCCCTTCCCCTCTCCTCCATCTTCTCCTGCCCATGCTTTCCCCTCTTGCCCTCTTCTAGAGCCAGAGCAGCAGATGATGAAGAAACCCACTGAAGCCTCCTCTTGCCTTTGCAGTGCTGACACTTGTGGTTCACTTACCTCCTGGTGTTCAGGCTGCCTAGCTAGAAAACTGGGAACAGGGCTCCAAGAGTGGATGCTTTAGGTGTGGCTTGAAAGCCTTAGTGCTTTAAAATGTGAGGCTTTGGATAGGAGCCTTGGAGAAGTGGGCTTTAACATGTGAATTGTTAGCCACTGGCCACCTTAGTTCATGCAATCATCTCAGAGGGATCTAAGAGAAACTTAGCTGAGGAATAAGCAAATGTTAGGACGTTATCAAACAGGGGGGAAAGAGGAGGGGAGCGGGGGTTTAAACGGACATTAGCATGTGAAAATCATGCAATTGCAGTGAAGATTTTCACATGCATCATCGCAATTAAAGAGGACTTTATCTCGGCATAAACAGATAATAACCAGCAATAAGTCATCCCTGGGAAATTCCATGAATGATTGTTGCTGGGTATTATCTGTTTATTGCCAGGATAAATCCTTTTTAATCACAACGTTGTGTGAAAATCTTCACTGTGATCACACAATTTTCACAGGCTAAGTGTCCATAAACCCCCACTTTTCCCTGATTTTTCCCATGGATAAAGTCCCCAGGAATTCTTAGGAAGGCTGTTTGAGAATATTTTTTTTACCAAAACAATTGAAACAAAGAGCTTACTTAATTTGGTTGATTTTTAACACTATGTTCAGTAACCTTACCCCTGAATTCATTTATTTGAAAAAAAGTCCTTGAGTCAGTAGTGACCAATCCCCTGCCCCCAAATTTCCTTAGGTGAAACTTCATTTAAAAACCCTTCAGTGTGGTTTTTGGCCCTCTTTTTGGCTCTGTCACCCATGGCAATGTGCTGAGTAACCAACCTATGGAGCACTTATATTCATAACTGATATTCCTGATTTAAGTTTTGTTTTTCCGTTGTTGTTGTGTGTGTTTGTTGTGTGTGCCTTCAAGTTATTTAAGTTTTACAGTGACCCTAAGGCCAACCTATCATGGGGGCTTCCTAGCAAATTTGGGCGGGTTACAGACCGCCTCTTTGGGGCGGGCTGTACCCGCCCCTTTCCCCAGTGTAATTGGGGCCTCGGTGTTTAGAGCGGCAGCCGCTGAGCCCCGATCCGCCGTTTTTCGGGCTGCGGGGAAGCGGCAAAAGGCCCCCTTCCCGCACCGGAAAAGGAGTGTCCCTGGGGCTTCAAGCCCCAAGGACACCCCGCGGCGGCGGAGGAGGAGAAAGGGGCCGCTTGGCCCCTTTCTCCTTTGGTCCTGGGCGCAGCCATCTGAAGCGTGCCGCCCAGCAGATCAAACCAGAAGAGCTCCAAAACGGAGCTCCTTCCTGCTCCGTGAAAGGCGCATTATGCACCCTGGTGTGGAGTGAGGAAGTCACGTCGCGCCGCCCCGTATAGAGGCGTGCGGTCATGATGTCCTCATGGCGGCAGTCGTGTGGAACAGCCACTGCCTTTTGTGCGCACAGAGCGCACTAGGGTTAGGGTGCGGAAGCATCGCCCTTTCTAAACCTAGTACGCGCTCCATGCGTACTTCATGCCTGTCTGTAACGGGCCTTTTTGTCAGAGGAGTTTGCCATTGCCTTCCTCTGAGACTGAGGGTGCATCTGCAGGTAGAAATTTCACACACCATTTAACTGCCATGGCTCTATTATTATTATATTATAACCTTTATTTATAAAGCGCTGGAAATTTACACAGCGCGGTACATACAATCTTTTTAACGTGACGGTTCCTGCCCTCAGGCTTACAATCTAAAAAGACACGACACAAAGGGAGTGGTGGTGGGGAAGTGGCCTCTCTAGTAGGATAATACAATAAAATAATAGCAATACAGGAAATTCAAATAAAACAGGCAACAAAAGAACATCAAATAGCAAGTGACAATTATGCAATGCCTGGGAATGCTCTGAACAGGATGGTCTTCAACTCCGTTTTGAAGCTGGTTAAAGAGGTGATAGCTCTTGCTCGCGGATGTGAATAATGTGTGCAGCTGAATTCTGGACAGAATTAAGGGATGGAGGTGAGAAAGAGAAGCCCTGCCAGAAGGATGTTACAGTATCAGTCGTGAGATCACTAAGGCATGGACTAGGATCTTGGCAGTAGAGGCGGAGAGATAAGGTCGGATTTTAGCATTATTGTACAAAAAGAATCTACAAGCCTTGGCTGTGGTCTGGATCTGAGGAATACACGATAGAGAAAGAATCAAGAATAAACCAAGACTGTGGCTGGCTGGACTGCTTGAATAGAAATGTTGCCACGGAGACAGAAAAGGAGAGTTGAAGGGTAGGCTTAGGAGGAAAGACAAGAAGCTCCATCTTGGACATGTGTGAGTTTCAAACGCCGATGGCACATCCACTGCGAGACAGCGTGTGAGACAAGACGAAACTGCTGTTCAAGCCTGGAGAAAGGTCAGGGTGGAAAGAATACACTGGGTGTCTCGGCTAAAGATGGTAGGAAAAACCAAAAGAGCTGATGAGTTTTCTATCTTACACGGAATCCTGTGATTGAAGTTTTGTGAGGCACTAGCATCTTGAGCATAGAAGTGACCCTGTAAAACTACAAATCCACAGTTCCAGAGGACGGAGCTACACCTTTAAAGTGGTGTCAAACTGCATTATGTGAAACAAAGTAGATGCATCCAGAGAGAGTGTGAGTTCCCAAGGACATCCAGCGGATTCCAGGCTTAGCAATTAAAGCCGGGTCTTTCAGAGTCCTAGTCCAACACTCAAACCACATCTTGGATACAAAGCAGGGTCAGCCCTGGTTCATACTTGGATGAGAAACTGTCACAACAGATACCAGGGGCTGTAGGAAGATTGCAAAGGAAAATGACCTCTGAGGATTTCTGCCTAAATCACAGGACATCATAATTCAACAGGCAATTTGAAGGCACTACACATATATAGACAAAAGAGAATATGGATTGAATATCTTGAAAAACGGATGCATGGTTAAACTTATGGGTGACTGCGAAATTCAATTAGGGCTCTTGCCCATTCCTACCACGTGCTTTTTTTGCATGTTCTTTGGCCCTTCTACAGTGACTTAGGTGCATACAACATGTGCATGCCTAATCTCGTGAGCAAAGGAGCTAAAAAGTGAGTTCTAGATGGAGTAAAAATGTCACCATCTCTTCCACAGTCCCAACCTTCTTTAGTCATGTACACAACAGGACGCATCACTCCGGCATTTTTATGGTATTTTATTCTCTTTATCTTTCCATTTTTCATTCTGTATAGGAAAGAAAACAACAGTAGGAAAAATGGTGTGGAGGGAAGTCTATCTGGACCAAAGAAAAAATAAAAAAACAAAAAGTCTGAAAGTGACTCTGCCACAATGTTGGTTTCCAACTGAGATTAAAGCACTGTGTTTCTCAATTGTTCTTAAAATAAAGATAGTAATTTGTTTCCAGCTGGTTCAATTGTAAATAAATGCTTGCAGTTTCCTCTAAAACAAATTCTCTTTTTCCTTCCAACAAAGATAATTTTCTGTCACTAGTAAATCAAAAATGCTGTAATTTTTAAAGTATAAGATTTTAGTGACAGTAATTTGCCATATGGAAGAAAATAGTAGGATTTTTTTAAAAAAAATAATCATTGGCATGTGTTGCAAATTGGAAAAAGAAAAAAGAAAAGAAAATGGTAGTAGAAAGCTAATGCATTTGCTGTTGCTAAAATTATTCAGGAGATGTTTTGTGTTAAAATGTCAACAGCTTGTCTTCTTTTCATTTGCCCTGAACTTCTACAATGTTAGGTGTTAATCTTTGCACCTTCTATCTCAACCAAAGGGAGGGGGAAGCAGGCTCAACAATTCAAGGACTAGACAAAATGCATCCTGGAAATGTACGTACTATATTTACTCATGTATATGTCTAAAAATTTTATCTCAAAATTGACTCAAAATTCTGTGTTGACTTATCCATAGGTCATTGTAATACTATATTATATATATATATATATATATATATATAGAGAGAGAGAGAGAGAGAGAGAGAGAGGAACCATGTCCTTCTCTAAGTAGGATGCAACAGTGAGAGCTTCATCTATCCCAGGTGCACCTAAAAGAAGCACTGACTCTTCTACTTTCTTTGCCACAGTGCTGCAGACAAGGAAATGGTGGTGGCAGTTCTTTGGTACTTCCTTCAAAAGAGTGCCAAAAGGAATGGGGGTTGAAGGATATGAATAACACATTGTGTATGTCTGTCAGATTTTCTGGGGTTTAAATCAGGCAAAGTTATCACTTTAATTAAAAGCTGTAATCACTGCTAATTTAATTGCCATTTATTTGCTTTGCCTTCACATCCCTTTTGACATTTTCTTAGCCCTGCTGTGTCGTGTTGCCTCCACCATGCGTTGCACAGCCACTATTTACCGTAGTTCCCTCCTCATCCACTCAGCCGTTTAAGTTGAGCACAGTTGTGCCTGCAAGAATTTTAAAATTTCTTTTGCATAATTTTCCTTTGCTTCATCCTTTATGTCCTTTGTTACGTACCCCTAAATTTACCCTTGACTTATTCATAGGTCATAGAAAAATCCTTAATTTTGTCCCCAAAACTGTTGCAAGAGGAAAGCCGACTCCCAGCGCAGTCTGAGGACAAATCATCCAGATGCAGCCAAAACAATAATGTAGCAGAGGTTCCAAAAACAAAACACCCGCTTGGCACTACATGTATGGCACTACACTGACCACTTTTCACACGCACAGAAGATGACTCACAGGCAGTTGATCCATCCAAAGTTCTGGAGGCTTTTTGTTCAGTGCACTGTGTACAAATTAGAACAATATTTACACACTCCTCTCAGTCACTCCAATCAATTACAACTCGTCTCCAACAAAACTCCACACTTCCAAACTAACCCATAACTACCACACTATATGCATGAGGTTGACTAATAATTGAGTATAAGCGATAATTATCCATCTGATGATCTATTTTTAATCAAATGTTATCAAAAAGAGTAAAAGTAATGAATAGTGATGGTTTTGGCTTTTAAATACTGTTGTTTTGCATATGTTTATGACACTTTTACTTCTGAAAGAACACCTCAAATGTTTAATAATTAAAATAAATGCATTCATTTGCTTTCATTTTGTAAATAATTGAAAAAGTAAACGGGAAACATATGTGGCATGGTAATTTGTTTAACCAGGGTTCGCCTCCAAACCATTCTATTGCAATTTTACTACATATCAGCCCCACCTTTCTCCACAAGATGACTCCAAAACCAAATATATCATGCAAATAATCACAAACACTAGATACAAATCACAATAAAATATAAAAGCAAATTAGACCACCACATACGAGACAATTTTACGTAGGAGAAACTAACTGCTCAAACTCCAGAAATCCTAGAGGGAGAGTAAGGACTTATCGCACTCACATTTTCAACATTTTGGGGATGGAAGGGGGACACTCGTGTGCGCGCACGTCCTGCAAAAAATGGGTTTATCGCACATGAAGACGTCCCCAAGAGGCCCCGTTCTGCCCCGGCGCGCACCTGTTCCGCGTCCAGGCCTGACGGGTTGATTTTTTGCCTGACGGATTACCTTCCGTCGGCAAAAATGGCGCCCGTCAGGCCGGGACGCGAACGGGTGCACGCCGGGGGGCGGAACGGGGCCTCTTGGAGGACGTCTTTGTGGTGCAGTAAACTCAGTTTTTTGCAGGACGTGCGCGCACACGAGCGCCTCCTTCCAAAAAACGTTGAAAATTGTGAGTGCAATAGGTCCTAAAGGAGTTTAGGGAGGTGAAGAAGGACATCACACAAATCTGGGAACACAGCACACAGCCGAACCTGCTTCTGTTGCCAACCTCACCTAACAAAGATGGTGCCTGATGGCTTCTTGCTGAAAGTAGACACCACACACCTGTTTTAGTTTGGGTGCAAGAGCTAACATCTGGTTAGAAAAACAAAGAGCTGCTCCTGAAAATGGCAGTCAGATGACACATTCGCTCCAACTTGGGAGGCTGGTGGGAAGGAGGAATGATTGTCTATAAAACTGTTGGGAAATTAACGAAAGAAGATGTGGCAGCATCAGGTGGTCAAGGCACTTGCAGTAGATGTCACTTAGCCTTGCAGAGGCACATGCCTCCCTTAAGTTTGCAAGTAGTGCATCTTTCCTCTATACACACATTTAAACTTAGTTTGTGTGTGTTTGTGGCATCATTACAATCTCTCTCACA
>NC_056525.1:175784090-175789090 GCF_019175285.1 Sceloporus undulatus
TAATAATAATAATAATAATAATAATAATAATAATAATAATAATAATATTTCCCGCCTCTCCCTGTGGATTGAGACAGGATTACATCAGTAAAATAATACAATACAATATAAGAATAATAAAAATATGAACAATAAAATATTAGTATTGGTATTAATATTTATTCCATAAAATAGCTAGATCAATACTTGGATGTCTAAGGACATACTGTCATGTTCGGAAGTGAAGTCTTTTATCTCAGGAATCCTATAAAAGATCGGGTGGATAGGCTCACCGAAAAAGATCCATCTTAAGTGCCTTCTTAAAGGCATCTGAGGTGGTGATTAGACAGATCTCTTCCACAGTTTGGGGGTTGCGGCAGTAAACGATCTATGGGAAGTTGTTGTCAACCTTGTTTTGTGATGTTCCAATAAATTCTTCCCTGGCATTCTGACAGTGTGTGGTGGATTGTGTAGGGAGAGGCATTAATTAAAGCTACAGGAAAAAGATTCCACCTTGCCATTAGGAAGAATTTCCTGATGGCAAGAGCTGTTTGACAGTTGATCATGCTCCCTTGGAGAGTGATGGAGTCTCCTTCTTTGGAGGTTTTTCTACAGAAGCTGGATGACCATCTGTTGAGAGTGCTTTGATGTGTATTCCTACATGGCAGGGGATTGGACTGGGTGGCCCTTGGGGTCTTTTCCAGCTCTGTGATTCTATTATTCTATCCATGGCAGAAGGATTTAGGGATGATCAAAGACGCAAAGGAAAATATTTAATATCAGAATATTGGCTACTAATTGAAGTGCTAAGAGAAGGCATTTCCCTTCTCACTCAATTAGTTTATGATGTGTAAAACTCTTGGAAATAATTCATAAGGTGTACACATTGTACCTGTGTGGGCGGAATGAGAGTAAGGAGATATTTATTTCCCCAAATTCTCAAATTATTTATCTGCATTAATGTACACAGACAGATGCACCACCAACTAGCATACAGACACATGGATATGCATATCCAGATTTCTAAGATTACTTCTATTGAAAGTCTGGCTGCTGGTCTTTGTCACTTTGTACTATTCCAGAGAAAAGCCTCGATCTGGTGGAATATCAAGTTTTCAGGAGCATGATCTGAGTTCTGAAATTACTTTAATAGTAATAGGCTTGATTGCAGTACAGTAATACCCCTTTTTATTAAACTTGAGTTATAACAAAATATGCAGCCACCATTCTGTCAGTTTGCTTTAAGAGCAATTTAGCTTATACATTTAAAATTATAAAGTAAACGGGAATTCACAATGACTTATAGGATTCTGTAGCTATGTATTAATAGGCAAGTCCCATTGAGCTTGGTGAGAATTACTTCTAGGTACTGGGGTATAAATTTACATCCTAAATTAATGGGCATAGTTATAATATTCATATAAATTATATTTATTTTTAGGAGATATTAAATCATACATCAACATATTTGAGTTTAACTGTGTATGTGTATCACAATATTAAATGCATACAGTGGCTTGCATTTTGTTCATGGCATATGCAAATATAAGTCCGTTGTTCACCTGTGTATCTGTCTGTTTTCCTTTTTCCTTTCCTCATTATGGAGGCTGATATTTCCCTCCTCTCTGTGCAACCAAGTCCATCTAAGACTTAAGGCTGAGCTGCTGTACACACAAATACACCATGTTGTTTCATGGATGGTGGAAAATGGAAAAAATCAAGGAAGCATTTGGCTATGCCCATAGCTATATGTGAAATGATTATATCGTCCATTGACATCTCTGGGGAACCCCAGCATACCTTAGAGGATGATGTAATTAATTTATGTCGGACTACAGATTAATCTCTGATTCACATTCCACATATTTCCACCAACATGGAATGGTTTTGGGAGGGCTGCAGCAACGCTGTGGTAAGTCTGAGGGTGTTATTCTGCATGCAAAACTACTGCACTATGCTGTGCCATCCAGGATACTCTCAGTGTCTTTAATATTGTTTTAGTAGAGCTTGATGGAGAAAGGGAAAAAGGCAGAGAGACCTGTGGAACAACTGCTTTGAATGCTATGTTTTGAATTAATTTTTATGTACTCTCAATTTTCCATATGAACATTTTCTCAGGCTACAGATGAAGAATATTCTTTAGATATAATTCCACTCTGTGTCCATAAAAGATTTCTTCCATGATATTCTAAGGCAGGGGTTCCCAACCTTTTTGACTCATGGAGCCCTTATTTCTATGGTGAAGCCCCTAAGAGGCCTACCCTATGTGTTACAAATTAATGGTTTGGATTACAGTCACCCCTCCGTTTTTGTGGGGGATCCGTTCTGGACCCCCACCCACGAAAATGAAAATTCACCTATATTCAAGCCTCATTGGCTTGAATGCATGGCCCATTTTGTCCCCCTCTCTTTGCCACCCACAAACGGGCAAAGGATGCAGACTTCAGGTCCAGGAAAATTGAAGGGCGACTGTATATATAAGAATATAATCTTATTCTTTAAATTCATTCAGTTTTTATTTCTTTAACTTTCCTGGAGCAGCTGTGGAGCACCTAGAAAGTGCACACAGAGCCCTAAGGGTTCCTCAGAGCACAGGTTGGGCTCACATGTTCTAAGATATCTTTAACTTTAAGTATATTTTTCATCTAAACCTTTGACTCTTGATCGTCAAAAGATATGTGGTCTTTAGAAAGTGAGTCTTTGGTTCACTGCAGTTTCTCATTGGATGGACATGAGATGTCCCTAGCAATTTAGTGAGTAAGGAAGCCCCTGATCACCTCTTTATTTATATTAAATATTCATATCCCATCACATCTTAAGACAGCTTACAACCATACTTAAAATCATAACATCTCCTAAATATAAAACACATATCACCCTAACTCCAAACAAATGTATAAAACATCCCCACAATTATGTATAAAGTTCAGCAGAAAAGGTGGTTAAATAGCCCATTCCAAAAGCCAACTGGAACCAAACATTTCTTGAACCACAAGGGCTGTTCCCCCAGTTCTCAGGCCATCACCCAAAAGATCTCCCTCCATCAAGTTAGTTTGAACTCATACAGTGATAGAACAACAGGGAAAACAGAAAATCTTAAATGGCAGAAGCAAATGCCGTATATATGTTCTGGGCCAACTTTAATCCACATTCTAGATTGCTAACAGATCCCAGCCCTACCCAGGCCCATTGATTCATTTCAGGTCTGCTTTCCATCCTATCTCACATGCCAGCTGGCCTCTAGATGAGATGCATAGATTTTCATTTTAATTTCTTCACAATATATAATCACTCAGGGTCACTATGAGAAACTAAAATGATTATTTTACATTTTAATTTTAAATATATTCTTTTAAACTGTAAGCCATATTTTGGGGGGGAAAGCAGGCTATAAATACACATAATAATAATAATAATAATAATAATAATAATAATAATAATAAACAACTGTTTATTTATAGCCTGCTTTTCCTTTGCAGATCAAAGCAGGTTATAACATAACAACAACAACAACAACCAGTGAGGATCAGGAAGCCCTCATTTCACTTGTTGAAAATACCCTAAACTTGTCTGACCAGAGTATTATGAAATCAAATTAAGAGGGTGGTTTCCAGGTCTCAACTACAGGCATCCTGGCACTCATTGAAACACTACTGCTGCCCAAATATCTATTAGTAACACTCCAGGAGAGTCCACCAACATAAAAGGTGCTCTAGCAGGAAGCATTTTGTCAATGAATTCGTAAACGATAGACTCAGCTTTGTAAAAAAAAAGAAAAAAGACATTGGGCTCAAATGTGGGCCCAGTACATACTGGCCTTTCAGGCGCCCTCATCACGTGCGAGGGCTGCCTGGGAGCCGGAGCGCCCACACGCCCCACAACCCTTGCACATGATGAGGGCGTAACAGTGGCAGCACCCTGTATACATGGGCACTGCCACTGTTACATAAGTGCCGCGCGGCATCCACACAGTGTTGCGCAGCACTTACGTAACGAGTGCACCAGTGGTGCACTTGTTATGCTGCCACTGTGGCGTCCCCCCCCCCCCCGCTTTTTGCGAGTTCTTTTTCCACCGGTGGGAAGCCACGCCGTTTGGCAGCTGAGGCTTCCCTCCAGCGGAAAAACAGGTTCCGGCAGGCTGCCCTTTTGGGGTGGTCTCTACCATGCCAGACAGGCCAAAATAAAGCTGCTTCGGGTCACTTTGGAGGTATGTTGTTTAAATGGTGCACATGTCCTAAGAGGCCAGAAGCTGTGCCAAAGCCATGTTCCACTCCTAAGGACTGGAGCACAGCTTTGGCACAGCTTCTGGCCTCTTAGGACACGTGCGCCATTTAAACAGCATACCTCCAGAGCAACCCGAAGCAGCTTTATTTTGGTCCGTATGTTTGGGCCCATAATCACAGCAGAATGTACATTAAATCAGGCGTGGGAATCATGAGACTCTTAAAAGCGATTTCCCAATTTGACTTGAAGGCACACTACCACAGCAGCACAGACATTTGTTTATCTGTTTCTCAACTTACAACTTGAACACCTTGCTTTCTGACCAGGCTTTCTGATACCCTTGTATGGCATCTCTTCCTTTATTATAAGTGGAACTTAAGAACCAAGGTCATCTTTTTTTTGTCCAACTGCATTATTATGGGAACCTAGCTTCACTAGATATGACTGCCTCAATTTCTCTGTATTGTTTGTTTCTTTGGCTGGCAATGTCCAGAAGTAGAATTCAGACCTGCACATTTTAAACTTTCCCTGTCTTTTACACAAATACCTTTTGTGTAAACAAATATCTTTTAAACTTCTGATTTCTAAAATGCAGGGCATGAACTACAGTAGATACATTATTATTATTATTATTATTATTATTATTATTATTATTATTGGCAAAACATAACAAATTTCCCATGACACCATCCAGAGATTGTTGGACCATAACCATGGTGGTGCAGCAGTTAAATGTTGGCATGTGGCCTCTTACAGCCACAAGGTTGTGAGTTTGATCCTGCAGGGCTCCAGGTTCG
>NC_056525.1:175790259-175794198 GCF_019175285.1 Sceloporus undulatus
TTCCATCCAGGGCAAATAGCTCAGTCTGAATGGGCCCTCAGAAACTGCCCATCTTGACCACTTTAGGCATGCTCAGCAACTTAATTAGATGAATCAAAGAGAAAGGTCTTGACTTATTACTGTTGGATGATTTTTGCATTCTCTTTCCCCCTCCTTACATTCTCTTTCTCTCTCTCATTCAAACTAACTATGTGATTTAGGTCACTCCCCCATTGGGACTAACAGACATTCTCTCAAAGATTTTCAACTGAACTGTTGGTCCTCCATCTTCCTACTTTCTCAACTCTCTTTGGAAAGATGGTGAGATAAAGATTTCATTTTACCCGAACTATTCACTAGCTAGATTAGGATATAGCTTCTGTCTAAATATAGGTTTCTTGGACCCCAAATAAACCCAACTCACCCCTCCCAGCTTAGATTCAATTACAGGATGCAGTTAGGTATTATTGCATGCAAAATGCCAGTGATGCCTCTGACTGACTGCAGCCTGCTTAAAATATGGCTACAAGCTGTGCTCAGATGGCCGATTTGCAAAGTAGGGAAGCTCCCAACTTTGCAAATCGTCCATCTGAGTGCAGCTTGTAGCCAGGTTTTAAGCAGGATGTAGCCAAGTTTTAGGCAGCATCGGTGGCATTTTGCATGTGATAATACCCAACTGCATCTCGGAATTGAATCTAACCTGGGAGAAGTGAGTCAGGTTTATTTAGGGTGCGATAAACTCCATAGATTAAAGCCATCAGTAAACCTTTGTTTGAACTACAAGCTGCTTGTGTTGTTTTTTGAGTCAGTCTCAGTTCTTAGGAAAGTATTATTAGACAAGAGCACATTTCTGCTACTCTGCTGTTTTAAAGCTAGACACTAACAGTATTGGCTTTGATATTTTAATATTTTAATATTTTAGTTTCCTTACCAAAGGCTGAAGCCTTAGGAAACTTAAATTACCCTACAATGACACTGTAATGAGAGAGAGAAAGAGAGAGAGATTTAGGAGCATTCCAGCAAAGAGATAGATCTGAGTTAATAAACAGAATTACATACCCACTAAAGCACATGAGTCTGTATCAAAATGCAGTTTTATGCCTTAAATATGATACTTACTCAATTATTAATTTACAATATTAGTACAGTTCATCTACAAACTTTAAAAATCCAGGTGATTTCTATCAGAGTTGGCTAGAAATATAGCCAAATAATGTATCCAGCAGCAATGAATGGACAAGCTCAGAATGGTTAGCATTAATGTGTCTTTCCAATGTCTGTAGCCATTCAAAGTTTGAATAGGGTTTTATTTTATCATTGTCACTCTTCATGAACTCTACCAATAGATTAAATTAGTTTTAGTTAATATTTGCACAAAATGTCTTTATTATGCTTGTCTCAAACACAGTCTTGAAGCATGTGAAGGCTAGCTGGAACTTTTCTATCCTACTCTAACCTGGAATTTCTGTAAAACATCAACTACGGAAACACTGGCTTCATTTTGATGTTTTTATAAAAGTTTTTTTTTTTCAGCTTTTGATAATGTTCTTCAGACCTTTAAGGCAGAATGTTTAAAAATAGCCAGACTGTCTGTGTTTGAAAGCCATACAAGGCCTTGTTCTGATTAGACTTTATAAAACAGATGTTTGTTTATGAGCTTCACTTGGGATTGCTTGCAGGACTTAGTCTTTTCCATGCAGATTAATTACCCAGATCACCCTACTCCCCCACTGAGAGCTGATTATATACCTATTTTTTTCATATGTACAGTTCCATAGCACACTTGCATTAAATGGAGCATGTATTTTATAATATGGAAATGAAAGCTTCAAAAAATAGCAACAGCAGCAAATTTGAAGATCCTCAGTTGGGAAAACCCCTTAGCAAGCCAGCTCAAAGATCACAAAATAGTCTACAAGTTTTTGAGTTCTCTAGAACTCTTCATTACACAGTTTGTCAACCTGTCAAAATCTTGTGTTCATGTGGGAGGAATAAATGATGTTGAAATGATAAAGCCTGCATCCAGTCATAGTCCCATGAAGAAAATTGAATTTCCACTGAAATCCCACTGAATTTTTATCTTAATGATATCTTCCAGCATTTTGTGTATTCAGTATCATTCAGGATCAGAGTCCAATATTTGTGTGCTTCACTACAAGTTCACTACATATGGGGAAAAGTTCCAATTTTATTCTTAAATTTCTAATAGGCATTTGAACTATTTTTAACTGGTAGGCAACATTCAGTATGTGTCTCCTCATCTCATCCTTTCTCTGTACAAGTGGAGGCACCAGTGCCCTGGCTTGGGGGGAGTGAAGTTCTGTGGGTATTGCTTCCATATGCAGGTATGACCTTCAAGCCAAAGATAATAAAGGTACACATCGGGCCTGTATAGGCCAGCACGGAGTCAGGGCACAGCGTCCTGATGCTGGATGCCCTGACTCTGCCCCCAAGGTATCATGATGCCGCGGGCCATTCCAGACTGTGCGCGGCATGATGCTGTGACTCTGGCACTGCATCCACATGATGCAGCACTAAGCAACAGCTGTGCTGCTGCTGCTGCTATGGAACCTTTTGGACAGCGCAAAAAAGGGTCTGCTTTTTGCAGCTTCTTTTTGTGCTCCTCAGAGGCTGGATCAGGGCCATGGTGTGAAGTTGCCGTGCCCCTGATCCAGCCAGTAAAGGGACAGCTGCATGCTGCCCCTTAGGGGCAATCTGTATATTTTACTGTGGACACCCAGCATAGTCTGGGATGTGGAAGAATGTAGCGTAATATATTTTCAAGACAAGTGATTACGTATGTTTTCTTTCTATTTTGTATTTAAATCAGATTGAATCAAGTATAGCTTCCATTATGATTGTCTGTTTTTATCTATGTTTTGATAGATCTGATATTTACGTTGTTGTTGTTGTTGTTGTTGTTTGTCTTCAAGTCATATATGATTTATGATGATCCTAAGATGAACCCATCACAGGGCTTTCTTGGCAAGATTTGTTCAGAGGGGGTTTGCATTGCCTTCCCCTGAGGCTGAAAGAGTGTGCCTTGACGAAGGTCACTCAGTGGATTCCATGGCCGAGCAAGGAATTACCTGGTCTCCAGAGTCATAGTCCAGCACCCAAACCACTACGCCATGATCTTGATATTTATATAACTTCCTGGAACTGCACTTCCTGGGCATCTTGTGAGAGTATTGGAAAGGGACTGGGTTTCATAGTGCTGCCATAGCATTTCTTCTATAGCTGCATATTGTATATTTACTTCCAGGAATTGACAAGGAAGAATTCTGTTGCACTGGGAGGTAGAAGATAGCCAAAGGAGTTACCAGGGAAGAAGGGGAAGATACTGTAAGTGCAGCTATTGTTACTGCTACATTGTGGTGGCCAACGATCAATGGGCCAAACTAGCTATTACCTTAAACTAGGAGTTGTAGAGTCCTCCTGATATTGATGGACTGCAAATCCAAGCAACAAAAGCCAGCCTAGTTGCAGTCCAGCATCTGGATGGATGCATGATTCCTTGCTGTAAACATATAGCTAGCAACTATTTCTCTTGTAAAATTGAAGGCTTTCACTGCCGGCATCCATAGTTTTTGTAGGGTTTTTGGGCTATAAGGCCAATTTTCTAGAAGAGTTTATTCCTGATGTTTCAGCTCAGACATCTGAAGGGCTGCTAGACCCAGAAAAACACAAAGGAGTGAAGACAAACAACCACCCAGAGGGAAGATATTTTTACCATACATCAAAGAAGTCACAGACAGAATAGGGAAACTAGTGAGGAAGCACAACCTCTAAATCAGGGGTAGGCAACCCTTTTGAGCCGGGGGCCGGGTTGCTCTCCCTCAGACAACAGGGGGGCCGAACCAAAAAATAAATAATTAAATAATTCTTTTAAAAGTTAAATATATAAATAAACCAGGACAAATGTAGGACAAAATTTTCAAATGGAAGACACTTTTTTTT
>NC_056525.1:175794223-175802836 GCF_019175285.1 Sceloporus undulatus
GAGAAGAGATTTGACTTTCTCTGTTTTATGTACATTATTTTACTATTTGTTGTACTTCATGCGCTTGTGCATATCCATGGGAGTTTGGTATCCACAGGGTGTGTATGTGTTCCTGCGAACAACCCCAATGAATATCAAGGCCACTTTACTTCACTTCCTTTCAACAATACATGCTATTTCTATGTAACGTTTTGCTTAACTTACATCTTTCAAAAGTGCCCTCGTTGACTTCTATTAACAATTTCTATATATACCCTGGTACAACCAAATTCTTCATTTATACCACAAACATTTTGTGAAAAGGTAAATTGCTCCAAAGAAACCAACCACAATGGTAGTGTCCAAAGTTGCCTGTAGGTCCGTGGAGGAAAGTATGTCCTATTTAACTACGCAATAAATTAAAAAAAGAAGCACATAAAAAGGAGAAGAGATGGGGAAAGAGGGAAACGGAATGTAGCACACCTGTTTACTACTAACTGTTTTTTATTTTTTGTGTGAGCTTTTGTGGATCTATAATTCTTCGTTGTTCTTTCATCTGAAGAGGTGGGCTTATATCCACCACAGCATGATAAAATAAAGATTTAGTCTAAAAGTTACAGTTTAAAAAAAAATTTGAATTACTTTATGTCTTTTTTTGCCCTTACAATACAAGGCCTCCTTTCCATGGAGGACTCCCCCCCCCCCCCCCCCCCCCCCCCCCCCCCCCTTACGTTTTCCCACTAATTCACAGCCAAGGCTTTCAAGGAAATTAATTAAATTTCTTTTAAAAGCTTGATTCTCCCCTCTCTTTTTTTTAAAAAATAAAAAGAGCACCAGTTTTTCATTTGAAACTCAGGTGCTCTTTTTAACAATCAAGAAAATGAACTGCTTGTGAAGCCAAAAACTGAAAATTTACTATATGTGTCTCTTTTTGTAGTCTCTAAGGACATATTTTTGTTCATAAGCAAAAATTAAGTGTGAAAGAGGCAAGCAAAAAAACAATCACAAACAACCCCACCAAAATGCCCTAGTGCCCTTATATGAAAGAAACTGCTCCCATACTTATCAGTCTTTTTCCCTCTCTTCTCTGTCTAGAAGGCTCAATTAAATCTGCTTGTTGGTTTTAAATTCTTAATTATGTAGCAAGTTGACAGGCTATGCTAGAAAATGGTTGTGGAGTGGTGGCGTGGAGGAGAAGCTAGCTCACAAAAGAAGGAGCAAGAGAGGACTCATGCAGCCGTTCTGCAATCGCTACAAATGGTGCTTGATTGTACTATGAGTGTCACTGTCTTGAATTTATGTATTTCCAGCGTGGATTTGTTTATATACCTTCATTTTCCTACTTGCTAAGAAGTTGCTAAGAAATTCTGGAGTCAAATACATTGATACAGAAGATTTTGAAGGTTAATACTTCAATTCAACGTTGAACTGTTCTTATTGGGCCTAATAGCTGCTCAAACGGAGATATAAATATTACTATGATCTTCTCAACTGAATTTTCATATAGTTTTTTAGGCAAAGACTATCTCAGAGTTGGTTTTTGCCAGTTCCCTCCTCTGCAATATAGCCTAAAACGTACCTGATATTTGTTTGGTGGTCTATCATCCAAGTATAACCAGGGGCTGATCTCTGCTTAGTTTCCACGATCAGATGGACTTATACTCTTAGCGTACTCAGGTAGGAGAGGAATAAAACAAATTGGACCTAAATACCCCAAAAAGCAACGCAGGGTCAGCTCTGCGTTATTACTTTGAATGGGATATTGCCAACAAACACAGTTGCTATAGGCTCTATTTCAGAGAAAAGAACTGGCACAATCACCCTGGGTTTCTTTGCCTAAGAAAACTCATATGGAAAAAAAATCAAGAGGGGTCACCATAACTCAACAGGTAAGCTTGAAAACACTACACAGGATCATATAGCCATAGCTTACGTTATATATTTTCAGATGTTGCAAAACAACTGTACTGAAAACAGGATAAACTAGCTAAGGTCTTTGCAAGTCCTCTGAGCATGAGAGAGAGGCAAATAAGAGAGAGTTAGAATGAGGCTAGTCGTTTCCTCTGCTGATTGTTTAGGACAAAAATACCACAATGCCTCTGGCCATTTTTACCAAAGCTCTTTGATGCTCTTCTATTACTTTATGGGTTTCTTCACTTCCTTCCCCTTTCCCCTTTCTTCTTGGGGATTGCAATTCACACTTGCATTTTTGTGCTGGGTAGATCAGGCAGATTCATTGATGTAATACTGAATCGTCTCAAATAGAAATTCATACATTTACCCTGATGAATCTCTCAAGTGCAATTTAATCCTGTTAAATTCACACTGACCAAACTTACCGACTAAACATGGAGCCTCCTTATCGATCACATCGATTCTTTTTGGGTCTTTATTTTTGTTCTGTCAATGATGCACACTATGTAACACTGTTTAGCAACCCCTCCCCCCCCCCTTATCCTTGGGGAAGGCAAGCCTCTGAGGACTCCTTGCATAAAACCCCCTGAGAGCTTCTCTTTAAGGTTCACTGCCTTGCCAACCTCGGAGGATGGGAAGAGGCAAGCCTCTCTGAGGACACTTTTGCCTGAAACCCCCATGGGAGCTTTTCCTTGAGGTGATTTTCCCCCTTGCTAGCCTTGGGGATGGGGTGGGCAAGCCTCTCTGAGGACCCCTTGCCATGAAACCCCATTCAGAGCTGGCAACTAAGTGTGAGCACTCAGAGTAGACCTGTGGAATGGAAATAGATTGTTCTGCCCCTCTGCCATTAATCCTCCTTTCAGCATGGCCTGAATGGGATCGGGGCAAGTTCCACATTGACGGCGCCCTGATAAACCCGTTTCTCCCTAAAAGACACAAGGGGAAACTCAAATTGGAAAACCTGCAATGGAGGGGAATTTGCCTGGGGTTCCACCCATATCAGTGAACTACCTACTTTTAAACTGGTTTGCAATGGTTTTATAGTAGTGTGAATGGCCCTTCTGACAGTTGTATCAAGTTTATCCTCTCTGAACTTCTGGTTCCCAAAAATTAAAAACTGTGTCACCATTTTTGTTAGTAAAACATGACTAAAAGCCCAGCCGGTTACTAAAGTGACAGTTCTGTGTGTGTTGTGTGTGTGTGTGTATGCATCTCAGTGTGTCTGGTACAGGTATTTCATTTCAGTAGTACAAGACCAGATTCGGCCTTAAGGATATTGGATATCAAACTGTATGAAAGAGTCGGGTTTGGTGAATATGGAGTGCTAGCGCACTAGCAATTGTTTGAGGTGCAAGGAGACCAATGGAACTTCATCTCATGAATACTTTACAGACAGACCCAATGCTGTTATGGTACACTCACACTTACCCAATGTACACACAACAGCTACTTTGGCATTAGAAGCTTGTTCCTTTAAACTTCATTCATTACTGGAAAGGGTCAATCCTGTTTCTTCCTCCTCAATAATACACAGTATTTATTTGTTAAAATAGTTATATTTTCGACCAATAAATAACACAATAAAACATGAAGAAGGGTTGAAAACTTACAGTTTTGAAAGACTAACAAATATTAAAGTTTAACACTTGAAACAAGAAAATTTTACGGGCATTTAAGACAATTTAAAATAATGTAAAAAACACGTATAAAGTAATTTGCTTTAATAAAAGGCATATATTGACTTGGTGAGGAATGACACCCATCTTCTGGTGATAACTGGACCCAGTCTTCATAAGGGGGAGCCACCATAGATTTGTTTGTTGTGTTGTGTGCCTTCAGTTGTTTCTCGACTAATGGTACCATAAGGTGAATTATCTGGAGTTTTCTTTTTGAAATATTTGTTTTGGAATGTGTGTGTGTGTGTTTTGTTTGTTTGACTTTACCTTCCTCTGAGGCTGAGTGGGTCACCCAGTGGGTTTCCCATGGCCGAGCAGTGGATTAGAACCTGGTCTCCAGAGCCATACCCAAGGCTTCAAATAATCTTCTATGACATTGTCACAGTAGATACATTCATATCTTGTTATTGATATTTCCATAAAAAGTTAAGAAACATATATCCACAAACAGTATTTCAATCCATACACTTCAAACATAACAACACATTCATATCTTCTACCATTCATACTCCACTCATTACTTTCTTTTCTATAATCTAACAGTTTGACCCCCAAAATTAATATATTATTTATATATTTAATTTATATACATTTAATATGTATATAAATACACACATAGACACATACATAGATATTATATATACAATTTTCTTTCTTTTCCCCTATTAATTTAATCTCTTATGCCTGTTACAGACTGCCAAAATAAAGCTGCTTCGGGTCTCTTTGGAGGTATGCTATTTAAATGATGCATGCATCCTAAGAATCCGGAAGCTGCACCAAAGCTGCACTCCGGTGCTTAGGAATGGAGTGTGGCTTTGGTGTGACTTCCGGACTCTTAGGGACCCATGCATCATTTAAATAGCATACCTCCAAAGAGACCCAAAGCAGCTTTATTTTGGCCGTCTGTAACAGGCCGACATCATTAATTTATCCTCCCCCCTCCAAATTTCTATCCTGTTTTCTAAGAAACCTTTTTGTTATCTTTGAGACTGAGGAAAGAAGTTTATAAGCTTTCATAAAATTTCAAGACGGAGTCTACTTCATCAGATGCAGGCTAAGACTCAGTCTATGGAAATCCTAAATCACAGTCCAACTCTCTAAGCACTATTCCACATTGCTTCTCAAGAAAAAAGTGTCCAATACACTGGGGAGACATTGTGCAGACTGCACCAGACACTTGTTGACCTGACTGCAACATCCTCTGGTCATTTAGACTTCCTATGGAACCCTAGGATATTCAGTTTATTTAAGAATATTTAGACTTCTAGGCTAGAGAGCTCTAATGCATCACTAAACTACAAAGCCCAAGAGTCCACAGAATACAGCTATTGTATTTCAAGGGAAATATTAGTACTATAACTGTGTAGCATGAAAGGCATAGAAAGAAACAAGTGAGTTCTTCACTGGAAAGACAAACCATCATACATATCCCAGAATGTACTTTTTGAGCGAGGCCTGGGGAGCAACATGCAAAATTGGTATTTATATTCCTGCTAAGCCATTCAAATGGCCCATTTGCCACATGCAATGCATTCCAAACCAGAAGGGAATGCGGCAAGCAAGGCATAGAGCTGCAGCGTGAATGATTTCCGATGTTCTGCTTGAAAACAGTGCTTACTGTCTTCAGCAAACAAGACTGTGTTGATCCAGGTTTAAATGTTTCTGCTATTTCTGATGTTAATGTTATACTAATGCTCAAAAGAGAAAGTGGATGGATGCCCTGTTTTCTTATCTTTGTCATTAATAATTCTAGAAACCTGTTTTCCTTCCTGCACATGCCCATGAGCTCTTTTGGCTTCTTTATCACCCAGCTGCCAATCATGAAGTTGCTGAAACGGACGAAAAAGCCATGGAGAAACATGCCTGGAAGTTATTACTGAACAGGTTGTGATGACTCACCAGGTTTTATTCAGTGAACCTTCAAAAGGTTTAGAATAATTATCCTTTCTACACACTATGAAATCTCTTATTTCTTTTTTTCTGAAATCTCCCAAGACTAGAACTATCCAAGAAGTTGGAGACAAAAATATTATCATCTGCATAGTTACTGATATTGGTGCCTTCTCCTCCCACTTGAAGGTCTGGTGAATTGTCTGACTTCTGGTACCTTGTAAGACCTAGCACCACTTTCCTCCCCAAACTATTAAAACAATATTTTAAAGCTCAGGGAGTTCAAATCTGTTCTCATGCTTGATATCCAACCCTGACCTGGTTGCCAAGTAGTACTTAGGTCAGTTATACATTGAGTATTGCAGTGCTGTTTTCCCATGCAGGATTGAGCTGGCTTGCTCTGCCCTCTTCCAGGATCTCCCCCCCATTACTTCTTTCCCAGATTTCTGTCCTTCTCTCGCATGACCACTGAGCACGTTCAGTACTTGCTGGTCTATTTTTATTCCTTCTCCCTTAAGATTTTTGAACATCTGAAAACCTTGAGATTTCCCCAGGCCTCCTGATACCTTTTTCTTCTGTAAGGATGTCGCTATTTTAGCCCCAAGAGCCCCTTAGTATATAGCAACAAAGCAGGGATTGTCAAGTATAGGGTCATAAGTGACTCATGGAGGCTTCTTACCTATACTGTTCTCTGCTCAGCCAGATCAGCCCCAAAGATCACTGTTGCTAATCCCAGACCTTTTTAAAAACCAGAAATGACCTTTGAATCACTTTTGTTTTCCTGGGGTATAGTCAGTGGTGCAGCCTGCTCATGTTCAAGTGGTGGAGGAAAATGAGACAAGTATGACCCCAGACTGTCTATACGTTGTCCTCCCCTGATATGTAAGATGCAAATAGAATTGGCCCTCGGTATCCACAGACCTGCCATCTGTGTATTCAAGCACCAGGGGATATCAAACCTGTATTGTCCCCATTGTGGTGTGTGCACATTGGACAGCTCCCACTGTCCCATGGCAGCACACGCATGTGACATTGCTGCCATTAAGTCCTGTTGTCCCTAATTCAGCCACACCAATACTGGGGACAATGGGAGCTGTCCCTAATGGTGGCACAGCCATGTGCACATGTCACCACTAAAGGTCTGTTGCCCCTAATGGTGGTGCAGCTGCATGTGTACGCTGCTATTGAGG
Organism: Sceloporus undulatus; assembly: GCF_019175285.1. Lineage (NCBI taxonomy): Eukaryota > Metazoa > Chordata > Lepidosauria > Squamata > Phrynosomatidae > Sceloporus > Sceloporus undulatus. Next base: position 175,800,873 of record NC_056525.1, read on the forward strand.
ACAACGGAACTTGATCTTCCATGGATTTTGGTATCCATGGGAGGGGGGGCGACTGAACGGATTCCCCCATGGATACTGAGGGCTGACTGTATTACTTTCTGATAACCGTTGTTTTCAGAATGTACAAATAACTGAGAATGGGTTCTTAAAAGGGGTAGAGAACATGTGGCCTTCCAGATGTTGATTAACTCCTTTCACCATTCTTGATCATGGACTAGGCATGCAGGAGCTGATGGGAACAAGGCTATGACAACATCTGGACACACATTCCCATTCTTGGGTTAAAGGTTTTGGTGATTATGGCAATCTGGGAGCATGACCAAAACTGTTTAACATTCCACTCAGTATGAGAATATCGTAACACCTTATTTCCTCCAATTTTTGCTTTCAGATGAGAACCATTTGCAAGAGATATGTAACTTTGCCAAATTATCTGTTAATATATAAATCATGACCTGATGATTTACCCCTATAACTTTAAAAAGGGGTGTGTGGCATTATAAAGTGGTGTGTGGCAGTGTGGCCAGAGGAGGGTGACTAAAATAATGAAGCATCTGGAAACCATTCCCTATGAAGAGAGACTTAGAGAGCTGGGTATATTTAGCCTGGAGAAGAGACAGTTAAGAGGTGATACAACAGACCTGCATAAATATTTGAAGGGGTGTCATATTTGGAGCAAGCTTGTTTTCTGCTGCTGCAGAGAACAGGACCCGGAACAATGAATGCAAGCTACAGGAAAAGAGATTCCACCTCAACATTAGGAGAAACGTCCTGACAGTAAAGGCTGTTCAACAGTGGAACACACTCCCTTGGAGTGTAGTGGAGTCTCCTTCTTTGGAGATCTTTAAACAGAGACTGGATGGCCCTTGAGGTCTCTTCCAACTCTACGATTCTATGATTCTATAAAAAAAATAGGGAAAAATAGAACTGTCTCTTTGGCACCATTGTTACCATTACAGAACACCTATAATTTAAAGTGAAACCAGCTGAGTGGATACATAAGAACATAACACCTGAACTCCTTTTAGGACAATTGGAGAAAGTTTAGCACATTTTTTAAAAATGGATTCAACCACAGTTAAATTTTTAAAAATGGATTTGACAAGAAAAGTATTATAATACCACCATGAAAGGATACTTGGCTGACATTGTTTTGATTCTCTAAGTTGTATGGATTGTGAGAAGTTTCTTCTGTTTAAAGAAGATCTTTCTTTGCTATTTCTTTATCATGAGGTTAACTATGTAGCGATAATGAAATATGCAGTTCCCCTCTGTCTGTGAAAGCAGATAGTGTAAAATACTTGTGCCTCTACTAGTGTTTCTTCCCCAACTGTACACAACTGTGTTCTACACATGTCACCAGATCGAACATAGGAAAAATAACAAGCTTCTTAGGGAAGCCTTCGATTTCCTTCTGGACTCCCCCCCCCTTTTTTTTTTCATGCATACACATCTCTGAAAATCCTGTCATTATCCTGTGGTTCCTATGTTATAGATTCATGTATTAATGTATACTGTAGACTCTGGAATGACCTGCCGGATGAGATCTGTCAGATTACCACCTTAGAAACCTTTAGGAAGGCTACTAAGATGGATCTCTTCTGGCAGGCCTTTCCAGACTAGAACATCCTTGTTGATCTGCCTCCCCCTCCCTCTTTTTTTTCTCCCATTATCCTCCATTTTTATCTTTTACTCTACCTGGACTCCGCTTTTTACTTCATTTTAATTTTTATTGCACACTAATGTTTTTTTTTTTAACTTTTCTTCTTGGTTTAATCTCTTGTTAGTGTTTTATTATGTTTTTTATGACAGCGGGGAAGGATGGGGATCTTGGAATTTTAAATGCATTTCTCTTTTAACTGTATCTTGTTTTACTGCTGTAATCTGCTTGGATTCCTTGAGATTAAGCAGAATAGAAATAATAATAATAATAATAATAATAATAATAATAATAATAATAATAA
>NC_056525.1:175802936-175805557 GCF_019175285.1 Sceloporus undulatus
CCAAATAGGCGGTTTGTAACCCGCCTATGTGCGGACACTAAGTAATGTCAGGTCTCCAACAGCTATTGTTTAATATTAGTAGCAAAGTCCCATATTCATCCCCATATCCTGAACACACGATTTCGCTGGAATGCCAGCGAAACCCACAGTTATTCAGATAATCTCTATCACTGTGGAAAATCATTTTCATCATCAAAAATGATTAAGCTTCGTCACTATGAAACTTTTTGCATGATTTTTAGATGCTACTGCTTTTGTCTTCAGAGGTGAGATGAAAGAATTGTAAAATGAACAAACTGTTCTGAAAATAATAATTTTCATTTCTCTTAAGTCCAAGACTTACGTATACATGTGGCTTAGCTTTACCTCCAATTATAATACAAGATTTGTAATTTGATATGATTATCTTTTTATTCCTTGCCTGACCGTTCTGCAGTGGTACCACCAAGGACTTACATTCTGTCCACACCTACTTTTATCCAGTCAGACTTTGAGTGTGATCTGCAAAATTAACCTGCTTCTAAAGTAGGTTAATTATTTTTGTCCTTACCTTGATTAATTACAGCACTGTGAAGTAAATATCTCATCCAAAATCAATTCACTCTCTGTGTATTATGTGCTCTTGGGTTAATTTTTCCTACAATATGAAGATTCTAAATCCAGATACTTTTTCCCAGAAAGTGAATCAATAAGCTAATGTCTATTTTATATCATTTATGGTGGAATGCTAGTTTCCGGCAAGTGCTTTTTTGTTGTTATATGCCTTTACGTCAAGTCCAAGTTATGGTGAGCTAGCTAGCTATTGATTGATTGATTGATTGATTGATTGATTGATTGCCAGATTTATTCAGAGGAGGTTTGCAGTTACCTTCTTGATAGACTGAGTATGGCTTGGTCCAAGGTCACCTGCTGGGTTTCCATGGTAGAGCAGGGATCTGAACCCTGGTCTACATGATGGAAAAGCATTTCACTGTGGCTGACATTTACCTTGGTACAATTTACACCATGGAGTGCAAAAACAAAAGTGGAATGTAGTGAAAGTGGGAAAACGTGCAGTCAATTTAATTAGGTTTCTCACCACCATCCCAAAATCAGGATTATCTGTCATACAGGGAGGGCATTGGTCATAGAAAACATGAATACTAATTCAGTCCACATTGCTAGACTTCAACACACCTCACATCACACCCACACAAGCAGACTGAGGGATAAAAAAAACCCAACTGGCCCAGTAGCCAATCAAAATACAGCAGCAAACATATATACATTGTAGCAGAGGAAAAAAAGTTCATGCTGGAGGATAGGTCAGCTGCCAAGCGGATGGAAATATACTGTAATGATCCCAAAGGGAAAGTCTAGGAAACTTTCCTGATTCATTTAAACCTAAAGCTTTAATGTTTTGTGCAGAGAATGTTATGGAGCGGGTGCTTCATGATGATCTGGCAGCTGTTTTGGAGAAACATGTGTTGTTGGATGCAACCCAGAGTGTGTTTTTTAAAAAAAAGAAAAAAAAAAGAAGGGAAAATGAAGAAGTCACTTATATCATATGATGCATTTGGAAACCGATATATTGGAAAACAAGGAACCTTTATTAGCAGTTTTGCAATAGGTGTCTGTGGATTTTGCACTAAAAATGTGTATGATGTAAATGAATGTGTATGATTTGGGTTAACAGGTGGGAACCTTGGAAGGGCTCTTGATTTTACTAATGTGAGAGGGCTACACAGATTCAACTCAATAGTAATTTATCCAATATTCACTCAGTCATGCCATTAATACTATCCCTTAAGGCCATCATGTCAGACCTACCCTATTCATTTCTATAGTTAATGACTAGACTCCAGCTGTTCTCCTTGGAATTGCTGGAACTTTCGACACTGATGATTTTGCCTTATGGTTGTCACAAACAGAGCTTTCTACAATTCCTCAGCCAGCATGGCCACTAGCCATGCTGGCTGGGGGATGTTGGGAGTTGTGGTCAAATGAGTAATTTTTCCCAAGCTCTGGTCATGGATCTTTCACCATTATACTGATGTATTCCTCCTTGATTGCACGCAAGCCAAGACTGAAACAAGCTCAGCCGATTTGAAGCCAGAATGGTTGACTGAAGGAGAAATGTGCTTGCCTCCTTCCCCAAGCCACTGCTTTCTGTAGGACAACATCCAGGAATTTACTCGAAGTATGAAAAGGTAGCAATAGGGGCAATAGAAGCTACCTGGACTTGGAGAGTGTCTTTTTTCCCACTGGGATCTAGACCTATAAGAAAAAAGTAATAGAAAGTACATTTCTATATAGCTTATCAGTGAACTAGCACTCTCTAAGTATAAGCCAATTGCTCCCCACAAACTGGGTAGTCATTTTACCAACCTACAGAAGGATGGTAGGCTGAGTGGACCGTAGAGTCCTCCTCCAGGATTGAATTTACAATGTTGTAGCTGAAGTACCAGCCATTAACCACTGCACAACCAGGGCTCCTTTAAGTCTCACAATCCCTAGCAGGAAATGGATATCCCATTGTAATAATAATAATAAATAATAATAAAAAATTTATTTGTATATCGCCCTTCCAATGAACAGGGCGGTGAACAGCAATCAAAGACATTACAATATAATACATCAAC
>NC_056525.1:175805657-175808672 GCF_019175285.1 Sceloporus undulatus
AAAAAATCAGGAAATTTGATTAAATTTCATGTCTATTAATTGAATCATTGTGCCTCCTCCCTTCCTCCTGCCTTCCACTCACTTACAACATCCTCCATTCATTTTAAGGGGATGGGTGCTTTATGTCTATTAGATACTGTGGAAAGAAAATGTAATATTTTTTTTTGTTACTAATGATGATTTCTTCTGTGTTCTTTTTAGTTTTTGTTTTTGCCTGCTCCACGTAAACTAGCAAAACCAAGGTTGAGGAGATTATTACTCCATTTGTTACAAATAATTTTTTAAAAGTAAATTGTGTTTGTAATAATTTTTGAATACATTCTATTTTAATTTACCAAATGTGATAATTTTATACTAAATCAAATTGCACATAGTCATATTTTATGTTCCTAAAGTAACAGAATAACCTTCAGTTTGTAAAAAGTGTTAATCTTGCATTTCAGTTTTCCCCCCAAAATTTCCATCCCCCTCCTCGAAAAAAAAGTTTTTTTTCTGTGACTTCAAAATTTCCAGAAATTTTATATCTCTAGTCTGGACATATTATTACTCGCCAACTCACTCTGCAGTACCTTACTAATAGCTGTGTTGCAGGTTGAGCTGCAAGGCCTCAAAGGAGGGGTTTTGGAAAGTAGTATCAAGAGACATTTTCCCAATGTAGAATCTTAGTCATCTTGGATATGGAGCAGTAGATAAGATGTTGAGTTTGTCAAATTTTATATAGTCCTACATTCTCTGTATTAAAGTGTTGGGATAAAAGGAGTTCAAAGACATAGCTGTGTTAGTCTGGAAAATCAGTGTGTAAAGGGATGGAGTAGCATCTTCGAGACTGAAATAAAGAAGTTGATAGCATGAATTGTTGTAAACACAAGTCTACAAAAGCTCATGCTACCAGTTTCTTTCTTTCAGTTAGGGATAAAATGAGGTATGCTGTAATAAGGCCCAGAAAAATATATTTGCACCACACAAAACTGTAGTGATCTCCAAATTCAAAATTTGTAAGAATTTATTATAAGTCATCTAGTATGTAGTCTTGCTTTCTGAGTGATCTATATCTACTGTCTACCTTATTAATTGCTCTAGTATAACTAGATTTATATACCCTGTCCAGCCTGTCCAATCTCTTATACACTACTAACTAGGATCAAAGAATGCCTGTAGTCTGAACATAAAACAGCTGGCAGAAAATACTTGATTTGGCTTTCACATAGCAAAGAAAAGACTTTGCTCTGTGTACTAAGCAAGAGAACTGAGCAAAGCAACAGCAGACTTTAAAGCATAGATGTTTAACAGAGAAAAAACACTTCTTACCAGGTTTGAAATTACAAATCTTTAAGTATACTGAATACATTTGCTCCTCCTTAGCTTAAATCAACATTTAGTGGAGCAGATAAGTCAATGCTTTATTCATATTTGTGTCTAATGTTTCACAGATATTATCACAAAACTGGTGAACAGTAGAGTTGCAGATATTTTATATTGATTTCAATTGTATTTAACCATTAGGAATTATTATTGTTGGTTAATGGTGCACTTATTTTATTGTTGTGAGACAATCTGAGGGCCGATTGGCTACAGACGGGGATATCAATTTAATTATAATACCAAAGATTTAAGGACAAAAGCCAGTGATGTGTATCTTTTAATTAGAGATGTTCTACATGATATGAACATAAATAGAGCCCTGCAAGAGCAGATCAGAGGTCCATCTAGTCCATTTCTCATTTTCAATTAAACATGCTTATAACTAAATCAGATTTCAGAAATGTACGGTAGTTAAGATTAATGAGAGAACTAACCCTGGATAACTAACCATTTTTTTAGGGTTGGCTTGTTCCTCTAAGTCAAAGTTAATATCCCTGGCCCATAGGCCTGACTTGGCCCATGGAGGTCCATATCTGGCTCATTAGAGATCAGCCACCTCTGATCAGATATAAGAGAGACTGAGAGGTGTCAACTGAGCAAGCTCTGCTGAACTCCACACTAACTTTGCTAGTGTGGGGAAGGTAATTGGGGGGGGAAGCCACTTAGCCAGCATTTGGGGAGCTGGCTGGCTTCTGAAAGTAGAATTTAGCTGGCTCTCCAATTTGTGTGGTGTAAGCCTGGCTTTGTCCACCTTTACTTGCCCTTGGGAGGAGAGGAGGAAAACTACTCAAGTCAGCACTTGGAGAACAAGCTGAGACCCAAATTCACAGTTCAACTTGCTCTCTATACATCAAGTGAGTGAACCCAGTTTTGTTGTTCTCCTTGGTTTCACCACATCAGAACCAGGAACAAAACTGTGCATTTGGCTATAGCTCCAGCTGGTGCTTTGGTGGGAAGCTTATGATATTGTAGGCTGTACCCTTTGATGGCTCAGAAATTAGTATTGGATTACAGGTAAAACAGTTAAACAGCAACTCTCCTTCTCACTCCTAAGCAGGATAATACACTGGTGAATACAAGGCATAATTTAGAAGTATAACTAGTTAACTTCAAAGCATTTTAAGTCTTTAAATATACCAGATACATATTTTGGGATCAAGCTTGAGGTGAATACCATCTAAAGTTAAAGTATGCTGAAATCCCATGAATTTCAATGAGAAAAATTTAAACTGCATCCATTGACACTAGTGGGCTTTAAAGCGATTTACTAGATGGAGCCCATGCTAATTCAATTATCCTCTCCTTTTCCACATCAACCTCATACACACGCATCAACCAGGCTTGGGGTAGTCAACAGAAAGCTGTAACAGCTGTGAATCTAGCCGTAAAATCCCCCTTGTCTTCAAAACAAAAAAGCACTGAAAACAAAACCTTATTTAGACCCCAAGGCTTTCACAGCCAGATGATCATATGGGTCTCAAACTTCTGAAGTTGTTCAATTTGTGTGATTACAAGACCTGAATTAAAATTATAATTACACCCTTGCGAGTTCTGACTATTTCTGTTTGACTATGGCCTGTTACAGACGGCCAAAATAAAGCTGCTTCGAGTCACAGTGGAGGTATGGTGTTTCAATGATGCATGCATCCTAAG
>NC_056525.1:175808697-175929856 GCF_019175285.1 Sceloporus undulatus
CCTAAGAGTCCAGAAGTCATACCACAGCCATGCTCCAGGCTAGAGCTGGTTTGGTGCGATTTCTGGACTCTTAGGACGCATGCCATTGAAACACCCATACCTCCACTGTGACTCGAAGCAGCTTATTTTGGCGGTCTGTAACAGGCCTATATTCAGTACTCAGAAGGATTACTTTTTTCAGGGATAGCAAAAAGATAGCAAAATTATTTTGGTTTCTGCATATGCAAGAGAAGGATGGGGCTGAAGAAGGAACAGAAGCAAAGGCAAGAACCCAACATCCTGATGGTCAATATATAGTCATCCCTCCTTTTCACGGTGGCTCCATTCCGGATCCTCCACCACCCATAACATCAGATAAAATGCAAATACTCAAGTCCCCATTGGTTATACGGCTGCATACACACCATTTTGTCCCTCCTGCACTTGCCTTCTGCGAAGGATCAAAACCGCCAAGTTGCGAACGGGAGGGACAGTGTATACTGTTTCTTTACTTTAGTTGACACAATTCTTTATTGAGATGTTTAGGATAATTCACCACTACATGATCAGTTTACTTTATATAGCCCAAATGCTTCAGCAATATGCAAATAGCTTTGGATAATCCACCTTTGTATATTCTAAAAAAAGCAATTCTAATTATGGCAACCTTCATTTAAGGGCTGTTCTTTGAAAAACATTTAGCTTTAAATTCAATATGCAATAGAAATGGCACTTACATTTTTATACCGCTTAATAGAGTTAAGCAGTCTCTAAGTAGTTTACAACGTATTAGCCAATTGCCCCCAACAATCTGGGTATACTTTTTGACCAACCTACAAAAGGTTGGAAGGCTGTTGTAGCATTAAAAGTTCAAGACGTTTTGATATGGAAGAGACAATAGATGCAAGAATAGCACTTTTTAATGAAATCTAACACTGAGTGTATGAGAAAGAAATATAAAGATAAAGGAATTATAAATTATTAAGATTATCAGACATGTTAAATTAATTTCACATTGATGTCCTTTACTTAACATGTTTATTTTAAAATGATTTCAAAATCTGTATTTGTCAAACACACCTACTAGATTCAAACTGACTCATCTTACAGATTTTGATTTAAAAATTGTTATATTATCCCATTTGGCCATTGTATATTCATAGGTCACACCATTCATTAGGAGGACCAAAAAATAAAGTTTCCTTTTTAAAATGCAAATTTAAAGATAAAAATGTTGTTTAAAAATAAGCGCATTTAGTTTTGCACGTGTTTCCTTGCTGTTCAAAGGGTGGGAATGACAGAAGTGAATAAAGGGGAAAGACTTAAGAGAAACTGGCCTAAATAGAGTTTGAGAAGTGAATCCACTCTGATTCTTGCCCTTTCCTAAGCAGGTCAGTTAAGGAGTTGCATATTCATTATCCTATCATCCAAAGGGTAGTAATTCCCTGGGTATCCAGAAAAGGAGGAGGAGAGGAGGTAGGTCACCTGCTATCCCAGAAAACAATAATGTTATGTTGTTTTTTAATTCATGAAGTATTGAAATTTAAGGATTTATAAATTCTTTCACCTTTGGAAATAGATAAATTCAGTAAATTCTGTATAGCTAAAGGGTTTTTTTTTTAAACATCTAGGTAGTAGCCACCATGTAGAAGTAATACATGGTTTTACTGGCCCTGCCGTTTCCCTTTTTTATTCATGAAACTAAAGTATTCCTTTTTAGTCATGAAAGTAAAAATCCCCTATTTTAGCTCTGTTCTCTGCTCTGTGCATTGAGAGCTGTGTTGTTTTAGCTCATGGATTGATAAAGCCAACGCATATTGTCCACATTCATTTTTGGATCTGCCACTATTTTTCCAACAAACCAATATTCTTGGGTTTAGATGTACAGGTTGCCCCTTGTATCCTAGTATTGGGAAACGGTCTCTCTAGCATCTGGTGGTTGGTCAGCGCAATTCTATGGTTAACTTCTGCCATAGAATCACACAGGAGTACCTCCAGATGCCTAGATAGACATCCTTCTAACATTTCTAGGTTCTCCAGTGCAATTTTGTAGTATTCTATGGCAGTTCCCTCATCAATGGTTTCATTCATCACAGATGGCCCTCCATATCCACAGATTCTTTATCCATGGATTCAACTATCATGGCTTGAATATTCCTAAAATAATACATTTTAAATATTAAACCTGATTTGCTCTTTTATATAAGGGACACCATTTTACTATGCCACTGTATATAATGGGACTTCAGCATCTACGGATTTACTATCAAGGAGGTCCTGAATCAACACCCAGCAGAACCCAGGGCCCATGTGAATGATAAGTCTGGGAATGTATCCTCCAAAAATCCCCTGGGGTGTGTGTATGTAAGATTATATTAATTTGAAAGGAGAAATTGATCTTCGTCTGTTCTAATGAGAAAAGAGGGAGATTCTTGAGCTGTGTCACTATAACTGTGCCCCAAAACACAGTTTGGAATGGGGAATCTGTGGCCCTCCCGATGTTTTGGGGCTGCACCCTACAAACCCTCGTATACAGCCAATGAGGCAGAACATCTGCGATCTGAGTCCAGCATCTAGGGGCTGCATGCTCTCCTCTTTAGTTAGTGTTACACTCCTCCAGGGCAATCTTGGTCTTATTTTATGGTTGTCTTACGTGACTGGGATCTGGTACCATGATGTGGTTTTAAACCCATCTCAAATGATTCCCCCCACCATTCAACCCCACCTTTAAAATTCTCTAATGTTACTTAAGTTGCTGAAGGAGGGGAAAAATCTCCAAACCGATTAGAGTAAAAGATTCCTCACTTTCTTCCTACTATATTCAAGTTAAGTTTGTCATTATACCGTACATTAACCTTCATCTGCCTAATTTTGCTTTTAACCTAAATGCATGATCAGAAGATCGTCAGATGCATCCTTGGTTGATAACTATGAATTGAAGATTCATTAGCTCTTTTGTATATTAAATGTATTAAAACTTCAGTGTATACCAGCGCGTAATGCCATACTAAGTCCTGCCAAAAGTCCTGAGCATGCAAATTTCCCTGGTGCAACAAATAAAAAATAAAAATAAATAAGCCTCCAAGTCTTTCCCTTCAACAATTGGTGGTGCAAAGCATCCTGTGTAATACAATACCCTCATGATCGTTCAAATGCATGTTGGTTCAACTGTATTTAATCTACGCATGAATGTGACTTTAAATTAGAATCATCAGAAGTTGCAATACTTTTTGTGGATGTTAGAAAAACATTCTTGTAACTAACGTCTCACATTTCATATTTTTCAAAAAAGTTGCATGTGACACCTTTGGGGATACCAGAGGAAAATACATCCAAACTCTCTACACATAATCAAACTATCTACACATTTAAAGGTGAACCCGTCAATGAAAGCAGCGGCAGGGAGAATTTGAGGTTTTCATGCCCCTTTTTCCCACCTTTTCCATTTTTATCCTCTCATTGCCCCAACATCTGCTGTGCCCATATGTAAATGACACACCCATCTTTTCTAACAAATTTCTTCATCAACATTTTTATTGGTTTGAGAGGAACAAAATTAAATGTATTTTCATGCTGGACATGTTGAGTAAAAATCGGAAAAGGACTCTTTCTGTCTGATATGCTAAATTCCTATCGTCCATGAAGATGGGCTTTATAAACAATTTTTCATTAGTGTTTGTTGCAGTTCCTACTTTTTTTTAGAAGCTTGATATACTCGGTCTGACTGATCATCATATCATCCCAGTGTCAGCAAAGTTGATCAACTACAGGCCTTCGGCAGAAGATAAGAGGCTAATGATAACTCATCATCAAGACGACAGCCAGGAACCGTTTACTGCCGGATGAGCAAGTATATGAAGCTTCCTAGGAAGGAGGGCTTTCAAAATGCTAGTTTTCTTCCTCATTTCTTGATGAATGAACCTAACTAGAACACAAGACTTAAAATGTCTCACAATGCACCGCATATGCAAAAATAAATATCTAGGGGGAATATAATAATAATAATAATAATAATAATATAATAATAATAATAATAATAGTAATGTGTATTTATTAGCACCATATAAAATAAGTTTATTTTATCGCACCAAAATTTGCATGGCACTTTACAGGCCTCATCAAAAACAACATACACTGTCAATGGCATACAATCAAAAGTCCAGAAAGTACAGCTGCCCACCCCTTATGCGGGCTTGCCCTATGCAGACTTGAGTTCACATGGAAAGCAAGCCCCAATCAAAAAAATGGAGTGCCATGCCCTAGGCACGCCATGGGAAAGCGCCCCATTATTTGAACGGGATTTGAGCATATGCTCATTCCCCTTATGCAGGAGAGTCTGGAACGGATCCCCTGCATACGGGGCGGTCCTACTGTATAAACTATACAATTTAGGAAGTCATGCAGTTAAAATACAAACTGTAAAAACAACTATACATATAATCAAATTACAATTATAAAACAATATAAAATAGAGTTGCCAATGCCTAGAGACAAAAAGTCTTTAATCCAGATTTTTTAAAAAAGCAAGAGAAGAGACAGTCCACAGATGTTCAGAGAGACAGTTCCAGGAGTATGGTGCAGCAAGTAAAAAAGAATAATGCTGACTCAAGGAAGAAAGCACCCTTGGCTAGACAAGAAACCCCGAGCTCTTAGACTACAAATTCAGACAGAATGGTGAGATGAAATCAGAACTGACAGATAAGGGGCAGATAGGTTGTGTAAAGGTTAAATGTTAAGAGAAGAAAGCTTGTACCAAATCCTAAAAGGAAGGGTAGCCAGTGGAGAGATGCTAGAAGTGGGGTGACATGTCAAAGCAATAGAATAATTTTAGCAGCAGGAATGTTGAATGGAATCAGAGGACTAGTGGGGTCCCGTCAAAAGAAGATTGCAGTAGTCAAGGCAGGAGATAACTAAGCATGAACTAAGTTCTTGCAGAAGAAGCCAAAATTGCTAATTTTAGCAATATTATAAAGAAAAATCCGCATGACCTGGCTCAGTGTGAATGTGAGGAGTAGGACAAAGAAGAATAAAAAATAAAGCCAAGGCCACATGCTTCCTTCACAGGATGATGGGCATTATTGACTGTGATAGAAATGTATATTGTAAAGTAGGTTTTGGAGAAAAGATTAGTGTTCTGTCTTAGTTTTAGCACCAATTAAGTTTTAGATGCCGATGAAACATCCAGATGAGGTAGCTGAGAGACATGATGCAACCCTTGTTGAATATCCAAGAAAGTTCTGAGTAAAAAAATATAACTGTATCATCGGTGGTAAAGATGCTATTAAAACCAGATGAACTGATAAGAATGCCAAGGAGAGGTGTATAAAGAAAATAACAACGGTCCCAAGATGGAGCCCTGTGGAACCCCAACTGACAGAGGAAAAGGAGAAGAAACAGTTGGCCCTTCTTATACATGGGTTTTTTATACATGTAGTCAAGTTTGAAATGTTCAACAAAATCATAAATTTCAAATATCAAACCTTGATTTTTCAATTTGTATAAGGGACACTCATTTTGCTATATCATTATATTTAATGGAACTTGAGCATCCATGGATTTGGTTATCCCGGGGATCTTGGAACCAAAAACCCAGTGATAAACAAGGGTCCACTTTTAGAGAAAACCCAAGACAGCATAACATAAACCGCACGTTCCAAGACTTTCGAAAGGAAAAGCCACAGTGAGACAGGGGAGGAGAAGATGAATGAGTTAGGACCTCCTGAGAAATGGAGCGACAGTACCATGTTTAAACTCAGAAAATAAAACCCGTAGAAGAGAGAGATTAAAATAATGAAGAAGAAAGGGTAGTATAGCAGGAGCAACAGTGATTAGGCAGTGGAGGAAGCAGATTGAGAAACAGGCTGAGGATTTGAGGACTTCAGTAACTTACACAGTTCATCTAACAGGACAGATTAAAGTAGAGAATGTAGATGACACAGATATTTCCTATGTGGGTACTAAGGAGGGGTCAGGAACTTCAGATCAGAGCAGAATGGTTTCAGTTTTGTATTAAAGGTATAAGTCATTGGCAGCAGTGGTGAAGGAGAGGGCTTTAACAAGACTTAATGACACCCAGCTCTATTTCTCCTTTCACATGAACTCCAAGGAAATGTTTGTTTCTAAACAGTTGCTTGGATGAGTAATGGCTTGGATGAGGGCACACAACTGAGTTTTGATCCAGACAAGATAAAAGGCCAAAGGCTGGTCTACATAGGCTTGCCATATCCCGCCTGGGGGCGGGACTTTCCCGGTTTGGGGCGGGTCCGCACGGTCCGCCCTGTGTTTGGCCCCGCCCCCCGGATTGCCTCCGCCCCCGGGCGAGATATGGCAAGCTAAGGAGGCTTTCCCTCGCAGCTTGGGCCAAGGCCTGCAGGGAAAGCCTCCCTGAAAGGGAGTCCCTCCCACCTGGGCTCCACCCCACCGCGGGCGGGGCCAGGTCCCGAGGGAAAGCTTCCCTGAAGGGGAGGAGTCCCCCCTGCCAGGGCTCGCCCCTGCCGAGGGGGGGCCCAGGCCCAGAGGGAAAGCTTCCCTGAAGGGGAGGAGTCCCTCCCCGCCTGGGCTCGGGAAAGCTTCCTGAAGGGGAGGAGTCCCTCCTGCTTGGGCTCCGCCCCCGCCGAGGGCGGGGCCAGGCCCAGGGGAAAGCTTCTCTGAGGGAGGAGTCCCTCCTCTCCGGGTCCGCCCCTGCCGAGGGCAGGGCCCAGGCCCAGAGGGAAAGCTTCTTGAAGGGGAGGAGTCCCTCCCCCGCCTGGGCTCCACCCCGCCGAGGGCGGACCCAGGCCCAAAGGAAAGCCTGGAGGCTCCTATTCAAATGCAGGACACAAAAAAAAGTGTCCTACATTTGAAAGTTTGTTCTACATTTGTCCCGGTTTCGAGGTCCTGATGAATGGCAACCCTAGGTCACACATGGTGATATGTGAATGTTGTGAATTTTCGCACCTGTGAATCAGCTCCTACTCCCTATACTTCTCTGAGTTAATTCCTGCCTATTTATTCCTATGTAGTGATTTCTGTTGCCCACATGCAGCATCATCCAGCTCTCATCACATCATCATTATTATATTATTATTATATTATTTTGGCTGTCAGTCAAAGGATGCAAACAAACACCCTTCCACTTCTCTTGTTATAGATCTCTCCTCCTCCCCTCTCTTCAGGTTATCATTGTACTTTTCCAGTAACCTATATTTGGATGCCTTTGGTATCATATGCTGCAAAGTTTCCTGAAAACAGGAGCTTAATCATCTTTTCTCCCCCCAATCCTTGAAATCTGGAAGAACCAAAGCCAGTCTCTCAGGCAGTGAGTGAGAGGAGAAAGAGTTAATACTGGGGGAAGGGAGAAGGAATGTAAGCTCCAGCCTCTCCCTGCCAGTGTGGGGAACCAAGGATCATTTGCATATTTCCTCCAAGAGAGCTTTAACCATTTAAAAAACCTTTGCCTTCAGGTTGGAGGAAGGAGTTTTAAATGACCAGTTCCAGTCTGGAGGGGGGGAAATTTAATCCTGTAAAATGCCAAGGGATTAGGTAAACCGTATATTTACCTAAAACAAAGAGATGAAATTTAATCAAATTTCCTGATTTTTTCTTGGCCGTCCCAGTCCAGGCCATTCCCATTGCTAGGGCATGCTGAGACTCACTGTTCTACCCTCCAGTGCTGGGAAATGGCTGTGGTGGTGATAGTAGGGGGCTGCAACACTTAAAAGATAGTATTTTGGGGATACTTTTAGTTGTTGCAATTGTACAATGACTATAAAAATAAATTTGAATAATTATAAAGTTATAGGTTTACAACATTATAATTACTGAACACGATGCTAACCACAGAAAGCCAGCTGCACAAGGCTGGGAGACCTCTTGGAGGTGGCATAGTTAGGAACAAAGGTAGGATAAAAATATTTTTCTTCTTGTGACTGCAGTCTAGGCACACAGAATTTTGAAACTGCTAATCCAAATATGGATATCAGAACAGATCTCTGATGCCCATGTTTATATGAGTGAGGATCTATATTGGTTGCATGTGGGGATGGATTTGTCTCTGTCAACCCTCCAATCTTTGTGCCAGTGAAAGCCAGCTGAACAAGGCTGGGAGACCTCCTGGAGGTGGCATTTGAGTCATACCATGGGCAGTGACACTGAAGTGGATAGACGAAGAAGTTTTGCTGCCCTAGCCATCATTGCCACTGAGCTGATATTACATAAGTCACATAAGGGTCTTACACTACCTATTCATAGATGACCACTCAAGCCACCAGTTATAGCTATGCAGCCTGTCCTTGTCTAAACATATACTGCATTAGTATCTAAATAATATTCAGAGCTAACGTGAAAGCCATTTGTTGCATTATCATTGTTAAGCTGAATGAATGAATGAACTTTTGCAGATTTGTTGGGACTCAATGTTTATTAAAGGGTGAAATGACAGAAATAGAATGTGCTTGCTTTCACTGGTACAAACAAATCAAACCGTGTATGCTTGAATCCGTGTATAAAAAATCCGTGTATAAGAAGGGCCGACTGTACATACATTCAGATTATAAAACTAACTATGCCAAATGGTTTCTGAAATTTTTTTTTGCTAGTTTCTTTCTGGAATGGAGAATTGTTTCACTCAGTTATTATGGAGAATCCATACAATGGCCTGCGGCAATCTTGTCATTAGATAGTCACTTAATACGTCCATGGTCAGAAGAAGAAAACTGGAAGTTTTTAATTATCATTTAATCACAGTTCAGCGCACAACTTGGAAAATGTACTTCTTGGACTATGAATTCGCCTTCTCTGGAAGTTACGTAAAATTCAACAAGCCATTTTTTCCAAATTCTAGTCTAATGTGTTGTTCAAACTACCAGTGAATTCGTCTTGTTTCATTATACCATTGTTCATGATAACAGCAGATTTGGACATAATGTTAAACTGCCCTTAGTGAAAAACAGAAATGTTGCTGTGGTACAGAAGTGCTAAACCATTGCTTAGTTGTATTCTGAACATAGCTATAATAACACTAACCATGTTCTCTGCATTTTAAACACTTGTGTTGTAATGATTTTTTCTGGTGTTTTAAATAGAATTGCAACATGTCTGTCTAGCCTGTACAGGAGAAGTTAGTATTGATCCAGTGGTGAAAAGATCATGAAGTGATTGGTGATTCTGATGAAGGAATGCCACTGTGCTATATTTGAACTGGCGTTATGTGTCCTGCTAACGTACCTTCTTCTCTAACCTCAGTTTTGTGTTAAAAACAAGCACATTTTCTCTTTACATGTACTGTCAAAAACAACGTTGAAGACTGCTTAAAACTCCAGATAGAAAATAGATCAGCAACTGATAGAAAACAGGAAGTTTGTTAAAGGTCTTTTTCTAAGTGAGGATAAAATAGGATTTCTGGTCTGTGGGGAAACATGCTTTAGCTCTGGTCTGTGGGGACCACCATTGCAGGATTTTTATGGGATTTATATTTGATATGATCTGGAGCACTAAATTTTGTATTTTATTGTTTTTTGCTTTATACGTTTTGGGGCCTATTGTCCTTTCTGGGGGTCTTAATACTCTTTCTCCTTCTCTGTAACACAAGGAGAAATAGAGATTATTTTGCTATATTGTGTTTTCTATAAAGATTCTGTTATGGTTAGACATCCTCCAAATGGAGAGGGGATACTGGGGTGCCTTTGCAAATGGCTAATCCTCATATTTGGCTGTCTCTATTTTTGGGACATACTGAACACATGTTCTGGTACTGTTCAAAGGCCTGGCAGGAGTCAGGAGTTGATTGAAAGCTCTCAGTTCCACTGAAGTGGGTGGCCAAAGAGCAGGAGCTGAACAGCTGCTGTAAGCCTACTGATCTTTTCCACTTTTTAAAAAAATATTATTAGGTTTTACGTGGTCTGGAACAAAAATGGTACTGTAGTTTTTATAGAGGTAGAGGTTTTATAGAGGTAGTTGCTAAGTTTCATAGCCCCATTTTTTGAATATTCTAAAATGCTCAGCAAGTCATTCATTATGGTGCCTGATTTTTTCCTCCTCTAAGTGTTACTCAGCATGGTGTAATGGTTTGAGTGTTGGATTATGACTCTGGAGACCAGGAATCAAATCTCCACTTGACCCTGGAAACTCGCTAGGTAACCTTGGGCAAGTCATACTCTCTCAGCCTCAGAAGAAGACACCAGCAGCCCCCCTCCGAATAAATATTTGCAAGGAAACCTTAGGTTCATATTAGGGTCACCATAAGTTGGAAAGACGGGCAGCAAAGTGTTACTTAGATCAACTGTAAAAAGCTTGCTATAGGAAGAATTCATTCTTATTGAGTTCCCATTTATTCCATCTATCTACTTGGCTGTCATATCATCACCTCTCAGTCTTATGTTTGCTTAATCTCTTCCTCATATGGCTTAGTTTCCAGGTGTTTTACCATCTTGGTCACTTTCCTCTGCACCTGGCTGCAGCTTATCAATATCATTCTTGAACTGTGGTGCCTAGGATATAGGATTCCAGCTGAGGTCTGACCACCTGCAAGAAGTACTCACTACTTTCTTTGTCAGCAGTTCAATCTCTTGCACAGAGATAAACATAGAAGGAGAAAGGTAGAGTAAATAGGTGGGAGGCTGCACTCTTCCAAGTAACCATTTCTACATCATCAGGCCTCAGCCACGAATGTATCTAATAAATTCTGAATGACCAGAAAGCAAAGGTATCTCACTATCTCAGCCACCTTTTAAAAAAGTTTTGGTTTTTGGAGTATTTTGGAATTCTGTATATAAGGGAGACTCAGTCTGTACTATGTATATAGTTATAGTAAAGGCTGTAATGCTGCAGGGGAGGCTTTCACGTTATGTCTCCTTTATATAGGATGAGGTAGAAGAAAGTGCAAAGGCAGACTAACTGTTGACATAAAGAAAACAAAAATAATAACAACAGAGGATCTTCACAAGTTCAACCCAGACCACGAGGATATAGAAATAGTACCTTGGATCAAACATTGATCAGAACGGGGACTGCAGTCAAGAAATCTGAAGAAGACTGAGAATGGGGAGGCTGCTATGAAAACTAGAAAAACTCCTAAAGAGCAAAGATATATAACTAAGCATGAAAGTTAGAATTGTACAAGCAATTGTAATCCCCATTATTATGTATGCTTCCGAGAGCTGGGCAGTTAAGAAACTGGACAAAAAGAGAATTTGAGATATGGTGTTGGAGAAGAGTGCTGAGGATACCATGGACAGCAAAAAGAACAAATAAATGGGTCCTAGAACAGATCAAGCCTGAAATTTCCCTGGAGGCAAAGATGACTAAACTGAGACTGTCGTACTTTGGCCACATCATGAGACAAGGCAATAATGTTAAGAAAGGTGGGGGGGGGGGGAGTAAAAAGTGAGGAAAACCGCATGCTAGATGGATGGACTCAATTAAGGAGGTTATGGAACTCAGAAGAATAGTAGAGGATAGGGAGTCTTGGAGATGTATTACCCACAGGGTCAAGGATGGTTAACAACAACAGCAAAGAAGAAATCAACTATAGTCTCTTGTCTTCTTAACAAAAGATGTATTTTCAACATCTACCAACATGGCTTTTTAAAGGGTATAAAGGAATACCTGCTGTGATCACATGGTTAAAAACAGTAAAAACAGTACTCTTTCTACCAATATATATCTTCCCCCTGCCTTTTGTAATTGTTTGTTTCTACCTATACCAACCTTTCTTTCTTTCTTTCTTTCTTTCTTTCTTTCTTTCTTTCTTTCTTTCTTTCTATAGCGTTGTAGATTTGCACAGCGCTGTACATAAAAACAATAAATATAAAAGAGTAAACCTGCCTATGGTGTACAATCTAAGAAATAATAGGATAATACATATAAAATACATAGCAATACAGGAAATGATTCAATAAAACAGGCAACAAAAGAACATCAAATAGCAAGTGACAATCATGCAATGCCTGGGAATGCTTCTCTGCTATGTGTGTACCAATACTGTAGCTCCCACTATTTCCCTTCGTCATTCACAAAAGAGGATTACTGGGGAGTAGTAGTTTTTCATTGTAGCTTCAAACTGTATGTGCATATAGTAAAAATATGTAGGATTATACATTATCCATTTAGGCACTTTCCATCACCTTCTCTCCCTTCTTCCCTCTTTCTCTGACAATCCTTCATCTGTCTTTTATGATCCAACATCTGCCACATATGGAAAATTAACAAAATACACTTCAATAGAATTGTGTGTGTGTGTGTGTAGAGCCAATGAGGAGGAATGGCTTACATTTCCTGAGACCCTTTGTGAAAGACTGTGCAGTGTATCTTTGTGTGTGATTCTCGTCATGGAGGATTAAACCACTGATGTCAGAGATGGAGAGAAGCTCATAGCTTCATTGTCTAGCTAGCATATCTGAAGAAAAGGTATGCTAGAATGCATTTCCCTGCCATTTTAGCAAGGATATTAATTACTTAATTACAGAGGAACCAATTCAACATATGACATCCTTTGTATAACCAGATGCCCCATTTATATATTTCAGCTTTTAGTGTTTTGGCAGAGTACCTTACATTTTTTAGGGAAGTACTGCCTTAGGTGGATTTTTTTACAATAACATACTCTCTCTTGGTCCATAACAGGTTGCCTTACCAACCACATCAATCACATGCTCTTATTTCATGTTCTTGACAGCTTCAAGTTTGTGTGTGTGTGAGGGGTGTGTGTGTGTGAGGGGTGTGTGTGGTCCCATGATGGGATGGGATGGTGGAAAATGTGTGGATAGTAATTTAACATGTTGCTAAAGGAACCAGGGATCCCTCTCAAAAGAGATACATTCCTAAGGTGTGTGCAGGACTGGACAAACTTTCCTGCTGAGCTGTGCATTTCTTCAGTGCTAATCTCTTTGGTGGCACATGCTGGCGCTGGATGAGGCCAGAGCCTAGTATAGGTGAGTGCGTCTCCTTCATACCATTTTGTCTCCCTCATACCATCTCCCTCATCATCTTGTGGTTGTGGAAGAAGCGGGCCATCTTGCAGAGAATCAAATAGATCAATTGCAGAGGGTTTTTGAAACCAGGCTAAGGGCGGCATGTGACCCAAGGTTTACAAATACAATGTGTGCTTTGGCTATAGGTGATCTTTTAAGAGGAAAAAATGACTATTGCAGGGATTCAATACATTCCAAATATATTTTAATATATCCAAAATATATTGAAATATGTGTTTTTTCTCAAATGCTTGAGAAAGAGAGCATGCAACATTTCAGTATTCCAGGTTTCTACATTTTGTGTGTGTGTGTGTGTGTGTGTGTGTGGTTTTCTGAATTTAAGATAATGCTTCAATCAATAATTGATTCCAGTCATTAATTGTCAACATTCTCTGACAAGAATGTCTGAGACATTTTGGACAATTGAAGACTAATAGGAGAAGCTTATACTGTCAAAGGCCAAAATAAAATGGTAGATAATTGCAATATAACATCCAGGCTCAATGTATAAGTTTTGAATTCAGTACTGTTGTTGATTTATTTATGTATTATATACTTCTGTTAGTTGTTAATATATATTATTCCCGCAGGCACAAATATACTATGTTTCTTGAGACAGTGATTTTATCAGGTCAGAAAGGGCTTATGTATGGGAACTGCAAATAACTGTGTTGATAGATGTTATTTGACCAGTATGAGCTATACAACTAATGACAATAAGGTACTTGTAGTATGAAAACTGTGTCTTATCAACTGCCTTAACTGTTATTCTTAAAGTACAGGTTTATTTGACTCAAAGCTTTTGGACCAAAAGATCTTTACTTATTCTTTACTTAGCAGTGTCACATTCATTCAAAGGCATGCATGCAAAGCTGGAGGCCCTTGGTCACAGAGTCAAGCCCAATTCTCCCTGCAATTCAGCTGATTATTTGGGTTGCAGGGAAAAAATAAAGATGCCTGACTTTTGATCCTACAGGAGATAGGAGGTTGTGTGCACACATTCCTGTACAGGATGTGTACAGTCCTCAGCATATAAGCTTTTATGGTGCCACTCAGCCTCAGAGATATTGGATACTCAGGCCCCAAAAGGTTTTATACTCCTGTCACAAGATGAGCTACCATGAATTGTCCAAACACTATGCTACTGTGTGCATTTTTCAGTGTATTTATTTAATTAAGACATTTTTACTCCATATTTCAGTCAAAAAAATTATTAGAGCAATTTGTGTACAGTCAATAGAAAAAAGGTAGTCCTTTCCCTTCAGACTTGCAATCTAAATGATATGACACAAAAAGGGAAAAGGTTGAGAAGAAAAAAAGGGAGTGGGGCGCTCAGGTAGCAGTTCTCCAAGTTAAATAATACTTCTTATGATAACAAACTGGGATGGAAATTATTACACTGCACATACATTGGAAAATACTTTAAAGCTGTAATACTTGAGCATAGGCACCACTAACCTCAGAGCAGTCATGCCTAAGATTGAACTATTAGGTTTACAGATTTAGAAATACATGCAGAATATATAACAGACTGTAGGGTGTGTGGACTGTTGTTGTTCATTGTGCCAGCCAGTCATCCCCAACTTTTTCCAGAATGCTCTGTTCAATTCCTCTTTCTCACTCCAGAAGTCAGCCAGTCAGTCCATGGCCACTAGTCATTTTGAAGTCACTAAGCATTAGGGGATTCCCCCTGGGTACTTCTCCAAATCATTGCATTCCCTTGGATAGTAGGCTTATATTGTCCTTTTGTTTGCGAGTTGTGCGTAAGGAAAAGTGCTCTGAGAATGAGTTTGCTACTAGTAAATATGGTGATAGGATATGTCAAGAGCAGTCTGAACACATAACAAGGTTTTAGAGCACAGAACTATTTTGTTTGAAGATGATGTTGTTGTGTGCCTTCAAGTCATTTGCAGCATATGGTGAGCCCTAGGCGAAGCTATCACAGGAGTTTTCTTGGCAGGATTTGTTCAGAGAGGGTGTGCTCTTGCTTTCCTTGGAGGCTGAGAGGGTGTGACTTGCCCAAGGTCACCCAGTGTGTTTCCATGGATGAGTGGGGATTCAAACCCTAGTCTCCAGTGTCATAGTCCAATGCGCAAACCACTATTTCGCACTGGCTATGATTTTGTTTGAAAAGTATTAAATATTCTGCTTTGGGAATGATATATTTAGAAAGCTCTTCTTTTTACGTATTAACAAAATTCTAGGTTTGTACCCAGATCCATGAGGACCATTTTCTTCGAAAATGATGTCAGGATCTGTGGCCTATTCAAAACAGCAAGAGCAGCCAAATGTACTGAGAGTCTGTGTAAGATCTGGGTTCGCATCTGTAAACAAGAGGTGGGAATTATATATCCCTCCACATGTTGTTGGATTGCAACTCCAGTTTTGCTTTGGCTATGCTCCAGCATTGGCTATAATAGCTAGGGCTGCTGGGAGTTGCAGTCCAACAACATCTGGAGAGCCAGAGGTTTCTCATCCCTGATGTAGATTCACTGTATGATGGTGAGTGAATTACTGCCGCTCATTTCAAATGTTATTAGAAGTTCCAGTGATTGTAGAGATGTTAGGTGAATGGAAGCTGTTTGGATATCTAAGGCCCTGTCCAGATGGGCCATTTTGTACATACTCCATACGTACTAGAGTTGCAGGCATCTAAAAGAGATGCCCGCAGGCAACCCTAGTACGTATGGAGTACGTACAAATGGCGGCACCCTGTTCACATGGGGGCCCCCATTTTGATGTAATGGCCACATTGTGTTCAAATGGCGTGGCGCAGCCCTTACATCTTTGTGCTGCTGAAGGGCACTTGCGGTGCCCTTTCAGCGGTGCCAGAAGGAGCTCCATTTTGGAGCTCCTTTTGCTGGAGGTATCGCTGGTGTGGCCTTTAAATGGCCACACCAGCAATACAGAGAGAAAGGGACCAAGTGGCCCCTTTCTCCCTTTCCCCGCCACTGTCAGGATGTCCTTGGGGCATGAAAGCCCAAGAATACCCCTTTCCAGGCCGTGGGGAAGCGGCATTTTGCCGCTTCCCTGTGGCCTGGAAAAGCGGTGGATTGGGGCCTCTAGGGCTGCCACTGTGGCAGCTGAGGCCCCGATCCATTGGGGAAAGGGGCGGGTGCAGGCCACCCCAAAGGGGCTGTCTGTACACCCCCTAAATTACCCTATCCTATTGACTGGGAGAAGCACCAACACATAGCAATATATGGAATTTAATAGTGTAGTCCTATATGTGTATACTCAGCTTTAAGTCCCATTCACTTCTTTTGGTCTTACTGCTAGGAAGCTCATATGTGATTGCAGCTTGAAGAACTTTAGTGTGTTTTAAGAACAGAAAACTCAGGGTAAGGGTTTATAATACAGGGCCTATATATCATATTTATACATCTAAGTTTTTTTCGGGGGGAATGAGGTCCATTTGCATTAAATTTCCTGGACTTTGTCCAGTTGCCGCATGGCCAGAGGAAGAGAGGCCAACCTGCTAAAGATACCCTCACCATATCATCTTAGCTAAGAACATAAACAACAAAATGCAGGCATCTTACTAACGTCTCTAATTTTTCTCTTGTTTTTTTTATGTAACATCTTGCCTGATGAAGCCAGTGGAGCTTCAAAAGCTTGCAAGAAGTATATTGTGCATGTTGGTTGGCCAATAAAGGTATCACTGCTTGGTGGATTTTTGTTTGAATTTACTAAATGGTCAACACAGCTACCTCTAATTGTTTTCCTGTGAATGTCATCTGAAATTAGGAGAAGCAAATTTCTGGCTGAAAAGACCTTACAGAGTGGGAAACTGGGGTGACTGCCTTGAGTGCTAGATTTTTGATGACTTGTTGAAGTGGGTCTTGGAAAAGGACCTTGATGCATTGAATTCAACAGCAGTCTAATCTACACAGCAGAACTCCTAGCCTGGTGCCAGGAACATCTGACCCAACATTCCCCATGCCAAGATGTCAGTCCAGAATCGATTCACCTTCAAAGAACTTTCCAGACTAATTACATTAGTTTGTCTGAGCAGGAAAGAGCATAAGAAGGTTTCCTGCAGCAGGGGAAGCTGATAGTGAACAAAGAACAATCTGTGTTAGCACAATGAGCAAAGAAAAATGTGCATGAGGATCTTTAGTGGAGACACTGCTTCACTAGACTCTCTTCATGCCCCCAAAACAACTCTGCAGGTGCTTTGGAACTGGATAGAGAAAAACATGCCACTAAATAACATGCCTGAATCCTATCTTTTCGTAAGGAGACTCTAAGATGAAATGAATTTGATACTCTTATTAAAGTATACATATTTAAAATGAATGTGCCATCAAATCTTTAGGTTATAAAAATTGATAATGTGATGGAGGATTGTGTGATCCTCTGTAACCTAGAAGCAACCTATGGAGTTATCCAGACAGAGTAAATGTTGCTATCTGCAGCTGTATGTGGTGGTGTAATTCTGTTTTTATGTTTATTTTTTTAAACAACCAGGCAATGTTTCTGTTGTCCTGGGAGCACTTAGTAGCAATTTAGTAGCACTAGCGTATTCATCATTACTAGCACTTTAAAAAAATGCACAATGCACCACAAACATAATTTCCCTGTTGTGAGTTTAGTCATCGTTACAGTAACCTATGAGGGCAGTGCAGTATGTCACTTGTTGTAGCTGTGCAGTATATTACTTGTCAGCTCTCAGGGTGTGGGAGCACTTGCTGCTGGGTTATTAGCAAAATGGCAGGCTACCTGTTTGCCACTCCCCCCTTACACAAGAACACAAGCCATACCTCTTGTTACCATTGTGCATACTTCTGTTCTGCCACTTCTCTGATGAAGTTAGTTTGTCTAGTAACTATGGTTTACCAGGTGTTTTATGATAGCAATTTCCATCATCCCTTATAACTGGCTATATTGGCTAGGGCTAATACAAGTTGTAGGCCAAGGACATTTAAATGATCATAGTTGGCCAGTGCTGTGTGGATCTAAGAAATGGACTGCAGTATTCTCCCAGCTGTATCAGTAAGGGGCAGAATGCTAACCGAATAAGCTGGTCGCCTCCTATAGAGATCACTGTTATAGAATAAATCAAAGTAGTTTAGAAGCACAAAACAAGAACTTGAAATGGACCCATACCAAATTTGAAAGATTTGGGCCGGGGAAGAGCAGTTGCAGTTGTCTCTGAGAGAAGTTCAACTTCTCTAGTGCATTGTGGCCTCTGGCATCTTGGAATTTGTTTGCATGTTGCATACCTCTGAGGAAGGTGGAAAGGTGTAAGAGAAATGCTTAAATGTTTAACTTTGTTTTAATTATCAGTATAACTACCAGGAGTGGACGTGCTATTCACAAATTTCCAATAGTAGGCTGTAATGAATCCTACAGTATATTGTCTTGTCCTATATATCAATATCTGTTTGATATTTTTGGAGCAGGAGGCAGGTTTCCCTGGTTCATTTCTGTATGTGTTGCGCTGTTGTGGAATCATTCCTATTAGCCCTTATTCAGAAACATGGCCTATTTGTATTGACTGGTTGAAAATAAAGTTGCAGAGTACAACAGTGATCTAAGGTGTGGGGGTGTTTTCGAGCAAGTTGGAATGTGCTGGTTGCTCACACATCACAGACCAGTCTTCCCATATTGACATCATAGACTGAACTAGAACTGCAGTAGTCCACCCTTATCTGCAGATTCACTTTCTGTGGTTTCAGTTACCCATGGTCAGCCACAGTCCAAAAGTATTACATATCCCATCTGTAGTTTCACTCTCTGCAGTTTCTGTTACCTGCAGTCATCTGTGGTCTGAAAATATTACTGGTGTATGGTTTGGTACTATCTGCAGTTTCAGGCATCTACTGAGAGACTTTTGGATAAGGGTGGGGGACTACTGTACCATAATCTCGCAGCCACAATTGCTGGCTGGGATTTTGGGGAGTTGTTCAACACATGTTCAGGGCTCCAGGTTGTGGAGCACTACTCAGTCTCTTACCCAATCAACCAAGGTTTGTTTATTTTTTAGCAGATTTCCTTCACAGCTGCATATATTAACCTATTTTACCAGATGTGAAAAATTTGAAAAGTAATCCAAAATGGTGTTTGTTTTATATTTTTAAAGTCTCACCAGTCTTTCTACTTTAGGAAAGGCTTGCCATTTGTATCCCTGAAGAAAGGGCTATTCATTTCTCCTTTCCTTACCTTTCACTCTGTGTGTGCTTGAGGGGAGAGGGTGTGTCTGTATGTGTATACAGATGTTTGTGTATGCACAAAAATGTTCAGAAAACATTTGATAAATCTGAGGAAGGTCTTCCTTTTTAGTTGAAGCTTGTTGCATGTGCTTAGATAAAATCATGTTCTATACCCAAATATTCCCATCCTTTATTCTCATCCTTCTCTGAGTTGCAGAGATTAGTTCTCCTCATGTGGAACAGTTTAGAAATGCAAGCAATGACAATAGGAAATGTCAAACTGTAATGGAATAAGTACAGTAAAATTACAGACAGCAAATGTTCATTAATAAATTGGAAACATATGTTTCTTCTAATAGCATTGTTCTCTTATGTACAAGTGATTGTGTTCACCAAATAACTTCTATCATTTAGATATTTTCCCCCCATTTGTGAGTGGCTAGGGTAAAAAAAGAGCAAACGAAAACCAACCCCCTCTTGCTTAAAAAATGTGTTTCATATTTAATAATAATTCTGCTCAAAGGAAGGTCATAATCTGAGACTTTCTCTGAGCTGTCCTACCAAATGAGGCAATGTAGATGGTTACAAAAGAGAGAGGACCTTTTCAGTAGTGGCATCCTATCTGAGATATGTCATAAATGGAGAAACTTGTTTGGTGTTAGGTGAACACCTTTCTCAGACATTTTAGGAATTGTTTGAATTCTTGTCAGATCTTACCACTGTTTTATCCTTGCTGCTCTTTTCATTATATACTCGACAATAAGTTGAGAAATTTATGCCCTAAAATTGACCCTAAAATTTTGGGCAGACTTATTTAAGCATCAGTATATAGCATCATTATATAGCATCAGTAGTACTTAGAAAGGTCCTAAAGCAAGCAAGCCTGATGCTTCAATCTCCATTGAACACTAATTCCTTCCCCCTCCAGTATGTTTTTCAAGCCCTGGCTTCCTATGGAAAAAACTCACCATTTAAATCCATTTGCTTCTTTCTGTGCTCTGTTTTGCAAGACCTGACTTCCTATGTAAAAAAAAGTCCCCATTTAAATCCACTTGCTTCTTTCTCTGCTCCCTTTTGCAAGACCTGGCTTCCTATATAAAAAAAAAACCCTCTGCATTTAAAATGATCTCTCTAATACCTTTTGCAAGACCTGACTTCCTATGGGGAAAAAAATCCCCATTTAAATCTACTTGCTTCCTTTCTCAGTCCAATGTTAAAACCTGTCTCCAGCACCTGGAAATTGTTTAGGAGAAGTCCAGAGAGGGAGAAGGAGGGACAGAAGTGGTATTTCCCCTTTTCCATCCTTCCTTGTACCCCCCTAAGTTTTATTCTCAATTTATCCATGAGTTATATCAAAATCCAGGATTTTGACCCCGAAACCTTCCCTCGACATGAAGTCGACTTGTACACAAGTATATATGGTATGTGCCTCATTTTCCCCCTTGTTGCTGGTTTTACTCCAGTTTAATAATATGCTTTTAAAACTGTCGCATGGTATTTTTTCTTTTAAATTTACCTGTGTGCATTGCCTAGAGTACCCTGGTTACTGGACAAACCAAAAATGGAATAAATAAATCTGAGGGATGTGGGTATAGAAAAGCATCCATGCTACTAAATACTGCAATATGTGCATCTTAAATGTAAAGTCTGTATTCACAGTACAGCAATCTATATACACCGCACCCGTGCCGTACATGGGTGTGCCATATGCAGCTTCCAGTGTATGTAGAAACCATGTGGGAGAAAACAATGGCACATGTGCTTTTAGCGCACACACCTTGCCATGCCATGGGTTCATGCCCCATTATTTTCAGTGGGCTGCGAGCATATGTGCTTTTCCCCTTATGTGTGTGTGTGTGGGGGGGGGGGGTAATCCGGAATGGATCCTCCATGTAAGGGAAGGGTCCACTGTACTATGTGCAGCAATGATGCTTAAAAGAAATAAACCAAAAGGAGAACTTTTATGCTGGGTTAGATACAATTTCTGTAGAAAACACCAAACGATTGTCCTTCAGAAACCGATGGACAATAACTCCCATCATGCTTTTCACTAGCTATACTGTTTCTGAGCAATGAGGTTTGGGCTCCAGACCACATGAAGGGCCCTCCTCTCCATTCCGGCTCTAAAGTATGGCCCTCATACATGCACATGTGCATGCATTTCACCATTCAGATATTTGAGCTTGGGGACCTATAATGTGGGGCTATGCCCCACCACAATCATAATGTGTAAAACTGCCCCTAATTTTCCCTGCTCTTTTGAAAATCTTGTTGCCTTACAAATGTAAAGTTATTTGTCATAAGGTTTCCTATAAAATTAGTTTGAACTCTGCAGGGGATTCTCCTAGCACCATGTCAAATGTTTGGCACTGGATGAGCCACCCTCCTCGTTAATCTTCTTATTTCATTTCAAGAGCAGAGACCCAGTTCCCAGTCACTGCAGCATGTTTTCAATTTTAACACTCTTCAGAGCTGCTGAAAAGGAACGGCCACCCAGTTCTTCGAAGGAGCAGCTGTGTTGCCCTCGACAGGCCAGTCAATAGCCCAGGAGCAGCAGCGTCTGTTCTCATTTATCTGCATTGAACATGGGTGGCCACAGATCTCTTCCTTTCTGGAGGTGGCAGCTATTGTCCCTCGCTCCAGCTTTGCTATCTGAAATAGTTTTGTTTGGCTTCCTGTTTCTGCTGAGTTGAACACATTTGGATAACAAGGAGTGTAGAATAGCACACAGGGGCTGGGCCCTTCTCCACACTGCTTCTCCCTTCAGGGGCTACTTCTGTAGGCTGTTTTGGCCAGCAACTTCCACAGTCCCATAACCATTAGCTGATGGAAGGTGTGGGTCAAACATCTATTGTGCCAGTGGTATCCCACTCCAGCTTGTAAAATTCAATATGTGGGACAAAACTGTTAGGCACTGTTCTGTATAATTCTTTTCTGAGAAATAGATCGACTGATTTCTACCACTCTGTTTTGTTATACTGTTGCCATTTCTAGAGCAGTGTCAATGATACAAATGAATGTAGGTTGGCCATTGGTCTGCAAAAGGGGCTTTCAAGTTCATACTGTATCATGTTTTTGTTTGCTTCTAGTGAAGTAGTGATTACTGTCACTAGAATATGTGGGGTGTTTTTGAGATATACATGAAATAAATAAATACTATAGAACGAGAAATCCAATCCTATTTAAAGGAAAATTTAAGTTCAATCTTCAGTGGCTGCCATTTACTTTCCACTCCAAAGACCTGATTTTGGCCTTTAAAGTCCTAAATTATGGAGAGAGGGATAATGGGGCCTTTGGCAATATATAATTTGTCAGTACTTTGACTGAAGCCCTTACGGAGCCCTCCCATTGCCTCCTCAACTGTCCGCCCCTGCCCTAAATGGATTGTCAGTGGGATATCTGAAGGACTGCCTTTTCACATTTGTGCCTACCTGTAGTTTCAGATCAACGTTTTATCATGTCAAGTTGTGCTTTATTGATGGCATCCAGGCCTCTGCCCATATTATTTTATCAGCCTCTGTATCCCGAGTTGTCTAAAGTACCAAAAGTGAGCATGTGAGACTGAGCCCTTTTGCTGTGGATGGAACTATGGAATCATGGCTCTCTAATAATCTCTCAGAGTGGGGTGGGAGATCTTCAATTGTATTCAACTGTTAGGTTTCTAAATATGGTTGTTCTTGTTGTTGTTGTTGTTTTTGTTGTGTGCCTTCTTTTGAGGCTGTGAGAGTGTGACTTGCTCAAGGCAAGAAACCCAGTGGATTTCTATAGCTGATATGTACTCTGGGAGTTGTCCACACAGGCCAAAAGGCCTGGGTTCCTCCTAGCATTGTGTTGTCTACTTCAGATGATGCAGGCCAAAACCCCAGGAGCAGCATCTGGCTCGATCCTGCCAGACCAGATGCAGATCCAGAAGATCAGGCCTGACCCTGGGGTAAACAGCCTTTTCCACAAGGTAATTTACCCCTGATTTTGTGTGGAGTTTCCTAGAAACTCCATTTCAAAACTGGGCTGTTTACGCTGCCCTCCCACACTCCTTACCTTGCTGGCCATCACTTTCATTCAGAAGTCCCCCCCACCACCACCATCACCATTTCTCACACAGAAATGTGGCACCTGACTGCATCCACATGGCTAGGCACCCCATTTTAGCATCAGATGTAGCAATGGAGGGGCTTCTGAGTGAAAGTGATGGTGCGGCAAGGTAAGGCATGTGTGCTGGTCCTGGGTCCTGGGTTGGTGCAGGGATGGATGTGTGAACACCCACCTGTCCCCACACCAACCCGGGTGACCACCGGGGCCAGGAAAATACAGGCTTGGCCCGTGTTTTCTTGGCCCGTCTGCTCAGACCCCTGCTTCCAAAGTTGTAGTAGAACACTCAGACTTCTACACCACACTGCGTCTATTTTAAATATATCTATGGTAGGTTTAACCCTGCTTCTCTCCCTCATGGTATCCAAGATGTTTGAGGACCTTTACAACAAAACTTGTTATAATGAATAAAATTACTGTAAAAGCTTCATGGTATTGTTTGCATAGTAATGTCCAATCATAAGTCGTTAACTTGTCTTTTCTAGCGGTCAACTTGTTCTTTCTCTCTCTCTTTTACTGAACCCCTCATTATATGATTGAATGGTGTTAAAGGATTGTTATCTCAGGATAACTGAGTATATAAATATTCCTTCCCAAGTGGCAGTGTAACTGCAATGTTTTGTGGAACTGAGGTTTTAAGGAAACATATGATTGACTGGTCAGCTTTATTTCTGAATTTATGCCCTTGTTTTTCTTGGCTCTCTTGTTTCATGTGAACATTTTCCTACTGGCAACATTTAGAAGGAACTGAGAAATTTGTGGAGCATAGTGGATGAGGTACAAATCAGACAGAAATGTCGACCTTGAAAGTGTTGCGTTGTGCAGAGGTGTGAGAGAACCTGGTAATGATCCAGCTTACTGCAGCTTTGCAACTTACATATTGTTTGCCAAAATGTGGTTTACTGGTAACATTCAGGTTTCTCCCTTGAGCATTGTTCTTTGTAGACACTGCAAATGTTCTGATATTTGTAGATTTCCAGTTGTATCAGTATTTACTACTTGTGTGTACAATGGAGTAAGTGAAGCATGCAAAATACAAGACTACAAATATTTGTTTTGCCCAGACTTTTTCCTCAAGTGTTTGTCATGGAGCTTCTGGCTTCTGTGTATCATGGAATTTACAGTTTAATTATAAGTGAGAAAACCCTTGGTCCTCCAGCTAGAAAACTACAGGTCCCATCTTTCCTGACATTGTCAGGCTGGCTGGGACTGATCAGTACTGGACAATATCTGATGGGGCCTAGGTTTCCCCCTCTGCCTTAAATGGTGTTAAAATTTATGTTCATCCTTACTCTTGATTTACACTACATCATTGTTGGTTTTCATGAAAGGGTCATAATGTTTTGATATGAAAAGTTTAAAATACCACAGAAATTCCAGTATTGTATGATTATGATGTTGTTGTTGTCGTCGTCATAATCATAATCATCATCTCCTGCTACAAGTGTGATGGGATAGGTTTTTTCCTTTTTTTTTATTAAAGCTTGATATTCTCATTACAAACGTCCATCAAATCATCAAATGATACAATGAATACCATTCATTTATACAATTTTACCGTAATTCACTTATATATACCTGTGTCTATATGTATCTTAATTCCTGTGTGGAACTGATCTAGACCTATACTGTATTCCATACTTCAAGGATCAGTGTCTGTGCACTGAAAAGTACACTTAGCTTTGCAAATAGTATTCCTGGTGTAGATGGCATATATCTGGACTAGGTCTGCTAAATTTATTTATTTATTTATGGAATTTATAAGGCACTCCATGAGTAAAGTTTATATTTGAATTTAGTCCAGGGTACCCTACAGTTCATTAGGAGCAAAAAGTAAAATGTGTAGTGTTGATGGTTGCTTTCAAGAGTGAAGTCTCACAATGTATTTGTGAGTAGCCAGAACAATAGCACTTAGTGTTTGTCATAAACAATCCAACTGTCAGGAATCAAACAATGTTTATTGTACATTTTCTCTGAGGGAAGGGGCAATTTTCAGTTGAGCTAGAATTAAAGTCTCAAATATCTCTGCCACAGAGGTTAAAGACTTTTGAGGTAGGTTGAAAGAGTTTGAAGAACTAGAGAAGCTGAAGGTTAAACAGCTGAAAGACATCTGAAAGGAAGTTCAAGAGCAGATTTTAAAAAGTGGAAGACAGGAACTTGAGGAATGTACAGGTGAAAAGGAGGAGCAGAGATGGGGAGGCAGTATAAACCTGCCTGGGCCCAAACATTCACATCACAGGTCCTACCCAGGTTCCACCACCTATTAAGCCAATGCATATGGACCAGAGTGAGGTCTCTTCCGGTATGGCACCTTATTATGGAAAACCCTATTTTAAAAAGTTTACCATTTTATTATTTCTGGTTTTTCTTCATTTTCTATAATTTGGGGAAATCATTCTTTATATATTGATGAGATAAATCCCCCCTCCTCCCATATTCCATTAAGAATTACCTCCAACGAGAAAATCCAGTCCACTTTGTCAGATGCCTTTTTGGCATCTAAGAATACCATTGCTAATTGTTTCTTGTTATGCTTTTCAAAAAATTCTATGACATTCAGAACAGTTCTCATATTGTTCTTTATATGTTTTGATGCATTTTTTATATAGACCTGATGCTGCACTGATACTGGTTTTATATTGATTGGTTTTAGTTTCTGCTTTTAGACCTCTGGAATGTTTTTAGTTTATTTGACTGTATTTTGTACTTTTTATTTTAAAGCTGGAAGAAACTGACTTTTGAGAACCCACAGGACTTGGTTTATTGAGTACTATAGATGGGAAACCTATAATCTATGTTGATACAGGAAAGTCTGTCTGGGTTATTTGTTTAAAAAGTAAGCATTAGTGGTCTATTACATTTGGCCCTCCCTATACATGGATTTTTTATACATGGATTCAAGCATCCACGGCTTGAAAATATTTTTAAAAAAGTATAAATTTCAAGTATCAAACCTTCATTTTTCCATTTTATATACGGGACACCATTTTGCTATGCCATTGTATTTAATGGGACTTGAGCATACATGGATTTTGTTTATACATGGGGGTTCCTGGAACCAAACACCAGAGGATAACAAGGGTCCACTGTACTTTTGGGAAGGTAACTTAGACATTATTCTGCATTTAAGAAGTGCTGTATTAGTAACACATTGCTTGTTAACGTTTTAAGGGATTTTGGAAGTGTTCTTAGAAAATAGAAAAATAGCCCCAAAGACCCAAATTCCTCCAAAATTAGCTCCTAACTCTGATGTCTTAGAAGTAATGAGTAAAAGTTATTTGGGACACTGAAGGAAAAACAACAACACTGTCACACAGTGTAATGCAATAGTGGTACTGCACTATCTCTATGCTCTGCTTTAGGAAATAAAAGCTGGTCAAGAGAGAGGACGGATGAAACACAGGACCTGGAGATGACTGGGATATGAAGAAAGAAGAAAAATAGTCTGGGTCAAAATATAATACAGGGTGTAAGGACAGAAAGAAAAGTAATGGAACCTGGAGGATTCAGATGCAAATTCCTTTCATGCCATGGAGCTCTCTTACTCTCTCAACTCGACCCACAACTCATGGTTGTTATAAGGATAAAGTGGGGAGGAGGGAAGCGTATTCAGTACCTTGAGGTTACTGGTAGAAAAGTGGGATATAAATAAACTAAAAAAATAACAACATTGAGAAGAATGAGTCTGCTGCTACACTGCAGAATTAAGGCAATTTGACATCACTTTAACAGTCATGGCCCCATCCTATGAAGACGTATGTAATTGGTAGTTTGTTGAGGCACCAGAGCTTTTAGGAATGCATTTAGGTTCAGCCAAGAGAGGAGACATGGGATTATTAGAATGACCTTCTTCAACCTTGAGTACTACAGATGTGTTAGGCTGCAACTTTCATGACCCCACTGGTTAGGACTTATGGGAACTGTAGTCCAGCACATTTGAAGGTTGAAGACCACAAAGCTGAAGAAAGATTATCTTAATTCTGGTTCTTGTTCTAATTCTGGAAAGGGGATATTCTGCCCATCGCGACCTAGCAACAAAGATCATGAAGCTAAAGGGAGGGTCTTAACTTGATCTAGTAACTTAAATTTGCCAGCTAGTTCTTGGGTTGTAGGTTTCTACTTCATAGATATGCTGTTAATACACTTCCTCCATGGCTAAAAGACCAGGCACATCAATAACTGCTGTTCTAATCTCTTCTCAGGCATTCAGAGAACCAAGAGAATTGTAACAATGCATATTTAGTGCACAACTAATTCTAAGTGAATCATCATTTTAAAAAAAGCACACAAAATGTAACACTTTACATTACAGTATATATTGGGATGTTTTGTGTTCCCTGTATACAGTATGGCACAAGGGTCATTCTTTTTCCTGAAATGGCAGCAAGCCTCAACTCATCATTATTATTATTATTATTAACCTTTATTTATAAAGCGCTGTAAATTTACACAGCGCTGTACATACAATCTTATTAATTGGATGGTTCCCTGCCCTCAGGCTTACAATCTAAAAAGACACGACACAGAAGGAGAAGGGAGTGGTGGTGGGGAAGGGGCCTGTCTAGTAAGATAATACATATAAAGTACATAGCAATACAGGAAATGATTCAATAAAACAGACAACAAAAGAACATCAAATAGCAAGTGACAATTATGCAATGCCTGGGAACGCTTCTCTGAACAGGATGGTCTTCAGCTCTGTTTTGAAGCTGGTTAAGGAAGTGATGGCTCTTGCTCGCAAGGGAAGAAGGTTCCAGGAGTGAGGGGCAGCAAGTGAAAAGGGGCGAATCCGAGATGGGACAGAGGAAATCCTGGGCTGGGACAACAGACCTTGACTACCAGAACGGAGGGCCCTAGTGGGAAGGTGAGGGGAAATAAGGTCTGATAAGTAGGGAGGGGCCAGCCCATGGAGGGCTTTAAACATTGACAGCAGGAGCTTGTACTGAATGCAGAAAGGGAGTGGGAGCCAGTGAAGGGATGCCAACACAGGAGAGATGTGGTCAGAGTGGTGGGTGGATGTGATAATGCGTGCAGCTGAATGCTGGACAGAAATTAAAGGATGGAGGTGAGAGAGAGGAAGCCCAGCCAGGAGAATGTTACAGTAATCCAGTCGTGAGATTACTAGGGCATGGACCAGGATCTTGGCAGTAGAGGTGGTGTCCGGGAAAGCAGCCAAAGGGCTGATAAGGCAGCTAGTTCTCAAACAAACAACCCCCTCCCAGCACAGCAAAGTCAGTGTAAGCTACACAGTCCTAGAGAGTTGCAGTAGCTTTACCAAAAGGGATTACCAAAAGAATTGTCAGACGGTCCGAGGTTCAGGGTAACAGATAGGCAGGTCGATGAAGCAGTCCAAGGTCAAGGTTTCCGGGTAGTCAAGACAAGAAGCCAAGGAGCCAGAGACAGAGTCTTTCCCCTAAAAGAGTCAGATATCAACTGGCAAAGAACCACACATGCTCCAGGTGCTTAAGAAGGCAAGGAGCTGGCCTTCAGCTGTGCCTGATTACGAAGACGCTTCTGATAAAGCCTCCGAGATCTTCGAAGGCCCTCTCTTTCTGCTCGACGCTCATTGAAGGTAGGCACACTGCCCAGATCCTCCTCCGTGTCCACAGCCTTGGCACCAGGCAAACTTGACTGCTGAACCTCTGGAGGGGCCATAGACTCTGCTCCAGCAGAACTAGGGCCAGCCTCTGGCTCCTCCATTACAGGTTCAAGCCCCTGGGGCTCTGGCTCCTCCATTATAGGTTCAGATCCCAGAGGCTCTAGCTCATCCTCTGAGTCCTCCAAGCCATCTTCCAGGCTGGGCATGACAGGTGGAGAGATATGGTCGGATTTTGGCAATATTGTATAAAAAGAATCTACAAGCCTTGGCTGTGGTCTGGATCTGAGGGATACACGACAGAGAAGAATCAAAGATAAAACCAAGACTGCGGGCTTGCTGGACTGGTTGAATAGAAATGTTGTCCACAGAGACAGAAAAGGAGTGTTGAAGGGTGGGCTTAGGAGGAAAGACAAGAAGCTCCGTCTTGGACATGTTGAGCTTCAAACGCCGATGGCGCATCCACTGTGAGACAGCTGTGAGACATGATGAAACTTGCTGTTCAAGCCTTGGAGAAAGGTCGGGGGTGGAAAGATACAACTGGGTGTCATCGGCATACAGATGGTAGGAAAATCCAAAAGAGCTGATGAGTTTACTTAAGGCACAAAAGCTTTAAATACTGCAGGAGTCCTTCTGTTGCCTACACCCATCCATCACTTGTTGTTGTTGTTGTTGAACAAACTTATCATGGGATTTTCTTGGCAAGATTGTTCAGAGGAGGTTTGCCATTGCCTTCTCCTGCGGCTGAGAGCATGTGACCTGCCCAAGGTCACCCAGTAGGTTTCATTACAGAGCAGGAACTGAACCCTGCTCCCCAGAGTTGTGGTCTGTATCCATCACAGCTTCTTGTAAATTCTATGTGTTCTCCAGAAGATTGTGGGGAGAGCTCTGTGGCTTTCCCAATAAGGGCAATGAAACAAAGGCTTTTTTTGCTTACAAAAGAGGACCCTTTTGCTGATACAAACCTGTTTGGCTGTGGTAAAAACTGTTAAATATTTACCACTATGGATGCAAGAAACCTAATTCAAAGCACAGTTAAAGTGAATCACTTGACTTCAAAATAGCTGGGATTAAATTGGTTTAAGATTCGACTACTTTGATTTTAATGGTTCTAATTCTGGAGAAGGGATATTAATTAGGTCAAAAGTTTCCACCAAATTCTGGCTTGCTATGCCCATGCATCAGAATGATATTTTAATTAAAAAAGATACTGTAAAATGAGATAGAATGGCATGTGCTACTTCAGCCTTAAGGGAGAGGATCACATTTTAATATCCCTCTGCAATGGAAACATGTCTCCCAGCAGCTAGAAATTAGCATGGAAAGGAGTCTTGCTCTGTGTGGTACTAGTTTGTCTTTTTTAATCTGTAGAGCATGTATAACTTGAGGAAGCAGCATTCAAAAATAACTTCCCTCTGCAATCTGGATTAGTAGGTATGCACTCTGTCACTTAATTCCCAGAACAGAGCTGGATACCACCTGTTCTTGAACAAGTTACAGACCTCTTCTTGTACATATGTGATGTACATCAGTAGCTTATGCAACAGCCTTCACTCTACATATGTTGGACTAAAATTCCCATCATCCCCTGCCTGCATGGCCAGGGGGGATCCTCGCTTAGGCAAGACTTTTTATGTTCAGCAGCCTAAAAGTGAAATAAGTGTTTAGACCAAACTGTATGCTGGTTTCTAGAGCACATATAAAACTATATCTTGAGTTTGGTTGATGTCTTGTGACCCTAATTTGTTTCCATGAAAATTTAGAAATCCCCACATTCTATATAGAGGGTGGAAGGAGAGATGAGATTTATATCTGGACTTTTGATTGAATGGTTTTTGAAACAACCTCTGTTAACCTGTAATAATATGAAGTGTATCCCTTGTTTCTGGATTCTCTTGCTCTCTTTCAGCATAAATTTAGTGAAATGTGCTAGTAGGGATGACTGCCTACTATAAATTGCTACCACTTCTGCTAATGCTAAGTATAGTACAGTATGTCCAACTGGTTCTGTTTCCTTAGGACAAACAATTGCAGAATTTTTGCCTAATTTATTCAGCACAGGTGTACTATCTTGCAGAATTTTTGTGCCAATGAAGAGCAATAAATCAAAATATATGCCCTGGATGCCTTAACATTTTAGAATAAATATTTGTTGAGGCTATTTTTTTTAATCAATATAAAGTCCAGGGTAAGCAAAACACAGAAACTACAACAAGCTCAGAGGTTCACAAGGTTATCATAGCGAAAGGAGGTGCTATTTATAGAAAGTGTTTGTGGCTTATTTGCTTATTTGGCAGACCAAACTATTATTGGAAGATATGGGGAGCTATTATTGGGAGGTGTGTGCATGTCTGGGTTTGTGAGACAGAGAGAGGGTGGGGGAGAGATTGAGAAACTTGAGGCCTTCTGAATATCAAATCTTGTCTCCACCCATTAGGCATGTTGAATTTTGTAATTCCTCGGGTTCTACATTCTTTCTGTATGAAAAATAGGTAACTATACACGTGTCTTTTACAGTAATCTGGTGATATGTTTTTGAAATGTGCTGAATTATTGACCTTGATACCACGCAGTGACTATCTTGGGCCAGTGTTTGTTGAACAAGGTGACTAATGCAAGGAGTTACGTCATGAGAGAAGGCAAAACAAATTCAAGGGAAAGTCTTGCATGTTTTGAGGTGTTTGGCTGGCATTACTAAAAATTAACACTTCAGAGCTGGTGATAGTTTTTGATATTTTAGAGGGAAATCTATAGTGTGCATTGAAACAAACAAACAAACAGAGCCATATGCTCATTTCACCTTCTACTCCCTGGCTTGTTTTTATTAGTTTCTCCTAAGAGTTTTGATTTAGTGGTTTACAGAGCACTTCCCACCCCCTTCCTCTGTTTATCTCAGGCCTTGCTAAAATGAATGCTGGCTGCCTGGGGCGGGGGAGATGGGGCTGTGCTATTTGGGCAGCTGCAGCAGATCCTTTTGGCCTGTAGCTCTCATTGTCTCAGTATAGCCAATGGTGAATATGAATTGCAGTCCCCAAAGGTCTAGTGCACAAAGATAAAGAAAACTACTGTAACAACCAATGCAGAAAAATAGAAGACAACAACAAAACAGGAAGAATTAGAGACTATTAAAAAAAAATCTGGGAAATCATAGAGAAGTTCAAACCAAAGACTGGGATGCTCTATGATACAGAAAAGAATATAATACAGGAGCAAGAAGAAATAAAAAGACGATGGTGACAATACACAGAAGGTATATAAAAGACATGAGAAAATGAATGAAATATGAAATGAAGAGCCATATAAAGATGAACTCCAAATCCTAAAAAGTGAAGTGGAAGATGCAATTAGAGAAACTGGAAAAAACAACTCAGCAGGAATGGATGATGTCCCAATGGAACTTTTACAGTGCTTATAGACAGAAGCAACTCTAGTGTTATGCCAACAAATATGGAAAACAAAGAGATGGCCAACAGACTGGAAATGGTCAATATATATCCCAATACACAAGAAAGGAGAAACAAAAGAATGCAGCAATTATAGGACCATAGCATTAATCTCACACACAAGCAGAATTATGCTCAAAATTCTGCAAAATAGAGTTCAACCATACATGGAGAGGGAAATTCCAGAGGTACAAGTGGGATTTAGGAAAGGAAGAGGTACCAGGGACCACATTGCAAACATACAGTGGCTAATGGAATGCACCAAAGAATTCCAGAAAAAAAGCAGCATGTGTTTTATTGACTACAGCAAAGCATTCGATGGTATAGATCATGAAAAACTATGGAATGCACTCAAAGACATGGGAGTCCCACTACATTTGATAGTACTAATGAGAAACCTGCACTAAGGACAAGTGGCCACTGTCAGAACTGAATCTGGTGAAACAGGTTGGTTCCCAATAGGCAAAGGGGGTCAGGCAAGGATGCATTCTATCACCCTCCTTGTTCAACGTATATGCTGAAAACATCATAAGAAAACCAGAGATAGTATCAGAAGTAGTGCTGGGTAGGACTCTTCTGTTCTTTTCCCCCATTCATCAAAAGAAAGGGTATCAAATCAGACACAAACTAATGGCTTTCCTGCTCTCATTTTTTTGCCAATACCTGTCAGCTCCAATAGTACAGTTATAATATTGACATGAGTCAAGGGAACTGCTGAAGATGGGGAAAACAATAGCTTTCTTTCCACTTGTTGAACATTTTCAGCCTCTTTACAATTTGGAAACAGTAAGTCATAACATGCTGTGGAGCATGAAACTCTCTGTGCAGTGCTTATTCAATTGTGATAAAATAAAATGGTTCAGGGGATGCCATTTCTGTGGGACCCAGCTGTGAGGGTAGATCATTGATTTGCAGAGAACTCTTCTTCAGCTCTATAACAGCTTGAAGTCTTTGCTACTCTTTCTGTTCATTTATGAGTGTATTACATTCCTGTCTCTTTTTTTTTGTCCATGGTACCTAAGACAGGGCTTATGGTCTTTCCTTATTTGACCTTCACAACATCTCCATGAGGTTAATTCAGTTGTGAGTAAGCACCTGGCCTGACGTGCCAGTGCTCCTCTTGGCTGAGTTGGGATTTGAATCCACTATTTCCAGGACTCCCCTGTAGCCAGATAGTTGCTATACTCAAGCACATGATGCATGATGACTCATTTATATTCTAGTTATTGTATGTTTGTTAGGACCCAGTGGAACAAATTTGAGGCCTTTCCCAGCAAGGACTGGGGTAACTGGTGGTGGAAAAGTGAGTTGTACAAAAATTATATCCTGTATTTTTAATGGGAAAAAAACCCTTCAAAACTGCTAACAATGGAATAGAAACAATCAAAACAGATGCAAAAAGTCTAGGAAGTCGTATATTCATTAACAGCATGTATAATATCATAGCTATTAAAATGCATTATAGCAGCAATGGTGGAAGAAAATAAAATTAAAACAGCAGCAATTACAGAATATTTATTATCTATTTTTAAGTTATTGTTTTTAATGAGAGAAATCCACACATATGCATCTACATGCACGATCCATTATGAATCCATTACTAATCTAGCTTTCTAAATAAACTGTATATCTCAATGGACCAAAATGAAGATCCACCCACTAGTTTTGAGAACCTTTCCCACAAGCACTTCAGATTTCTGTATTTTTATCTGTACATTTATGAACAGATATTGTCCAAACTTGATATGTGATGATAAGTTGAAATCCAAAAATGTCTGCAAAATTTGGTATCAGTCAGCAGACATCAGCTTTTCTAGTTTTGGCCCATTTTAGATGAAACTTAATATTAATAGATATTCTAAGTAATTTAGGTGCTGCTGGTCAAACTTTTGTTGTCAGTAAGCAAAATCAGCATCAGCACAGGTCAACATGGGTATATTTCCTATTAGAGTTATAAAGAGAACACAATCAGCTAATTCTGGAAGTGTAGGTAGCAGATCTCATCTGATTTAGGAAGATAAGTAGAGCAACCCTGTTTAGTGCTTGGATGGGTGACTGCCAACAAATGCCAGGTGCCGTAGGCTACATTTTAGAGAAAGAAATGGACAAAACCACCTTTGAGTATTCCTTGCCTGAGTATAGTAAACTGTCTGAAATTCACAAGGTCACCAAAAATTGAAGGGCAACATGAAGGCACATAAGGACAACCAAAACCCGGACTCTGGAGACTACAGGCAGATTAGAACCTTGGCAATAGCCAGTGGGACCGAAGCCTGGAAAAGTTGGGGTTGCTCCCAGGAGTGAGTATATAAGAGGGCGGAGCAGATTGAAAGTGGTTGGTGTTTAGTGTACCCTGAGGGGTAAAGAGCCATTGAGGCTAGGTCAGGCTGCTGTGAGAGGCAGCTAGAAAGGATTTTAGGTGCTCAAGAAAGGGACGAGAAGTGTCCTTAATTATATTGTTGTAGTGTCCTGTGGAAGACATAGTGTTTGCTGACCAATGGAGTCCCAGGTAACCAGCGGGTTATAAGATACAAAAGTTTAATAAAAGTTTTATGAGAACTTAGTCTGTAAGGCAACATAAATAAAGCTATAGAGAAACAATTAAAAAAACAAGCTAAAGAAAATGTTAAACTGTGTAACTAATAAAGTATTTATACACCATATCAATTGTGAACACCATCCACTAAAAGA
Organism: Sceloporus undulatus; assembly: GCF_019175285.1. Lineage (NCBI taxonomy): Eukaryota > Metazoa > Chordata > Lepidosauria > Squamata > Phrynosomatidae > Sceloporus > Sceloporus undulatus. The sequence goes on from NC_056525.1 coordinate 175,843,598, forward strand.
GACACTGTATTCAGCCAGACTTGCAAATAAATTTCTTACTTTGTTTCATCATGCAACTTTCCGAAGTGATTTCAGAAACACATTAAAAAAGCCATTAAAAAACCAACATTAAGAAAAGTCTTTTAGGTTTGGGATATATGAGATGGTGGATGTGTGGCTGTCAGAGAATAGTTGGTGCCAGGGTTGGGGGAAAATTTGAAACCCAGAGGGCTGGCATCTAAAGAGTGTTATAGTGCAGGAGACACTTAAGAGAGTTCTGGGTCTGAGTCTCACAGTGAAGCATTGGTGGGATAATGGCCATCACCTTCACATAATCAAAAAGACCCATTGTGCTGCCATACGAGAAAAGAAATTGGGTGAGTGAGTGAGTCTCACCATGACATAGCTACTAACTCAGAAAGGAGTTTTGGCTTAGCTGAGGAGGGTCCACAGAAGAAACGGGACACACACCTCAAGCTGTCTTCAGGACTGTATAAAAGGCCTTCAGGGGGTATATAAAATCATAAAATGACAACACATAAATATATAATGTAACATGGCATTAAATCATAACAATATTTTTTTGTGTATTCTGTGGTTTGGGTGTTCAACTATGATTCTGGAGACCGGGGTTTGATCCCCAGCCCTGCCACAAAACCTGTTAATATATTGAAGGTGAAAATGTTCAGATGTGGCAATGGCTGCAGAAGCCTAAATTGGCTACAGCTGGAGTCCAGAGCAGCAGCCAGATGTTCAAGGTCAACTGAGCAGACTAAATGTAAATATGCTATGTCTTCAGTCTGAAGAGGGATTGGTGTCTGTGGTCCCTAGCAACTTGTATAGGAAGAGGCTGGGCTTAGTGGTTGCCTCATGGTAATTCTGTATATAAACAAAAACGCTGTGCTGTGGGAGTTTGGGAGTTTAGAGATAGTGTGGTGTGACAGTAAGAGTTTTTTGTATAGTAGTGACTAGCTCATGTTTATTTGAAACAAAGTAATAATGCCCTCTAAGGAGTGAACTACTGGAGAGTGATTCTTTGATTCAGCAGCTGTTTCTCCAGGCATTGTTCCAGCAAGCCGAAAGCCTGTTTGGCAGTTTCACTCTGTTCCTGTGTTGGAGAGATAACCGGCATCTTCATCCATTTGGCACTGGACCGGAATCAGGGAAAGGTTCATCACCCACATATCAACAAAACCAACTGCATTATTTCCATTCTGGGTCTTATGGGGAGTGTCACGTTTTATACCAAAATGTTAGAGAGTAAAGGCGGAGTAAATATTTGAGAGTGCCTTTCAGTCTATGCTGTTGCAAAGTGATGATGTTGATGCCTCAAGTAATCATTTTAGGCAGGTCTACATAGAAGCAGCAAGTGCTGAGAATGTCAGGCTCCAGTGGAGATGAATAGTTACAGAAGAGTCAGAATGAGGAGAGGTCTAGCAGCAAGGTTTTAAATGCTCCAAGGTCACTTAGAGAAGACAAATAAGAGGTCAGGAAGATCAGTGCTGAGGAAGTAGAAAGATAAGCTGTATCTCTTATAGCTGTTCCAAGGGTTCAAGATTTCAGTCAAGCCAGACATATAAAGTGTCAATCAGCTGTCTGCAATTAAGATTCTTTTCTTCTGCTTGTAACCTTGACAGTTAGATGGCTACTTGCTTGGCATTTAATATTTAAGCCTGCCTCTGTTTGCCCTGGCATTGTTGTACAAAGGAAAGAGGTCTCCTCAGCATCCACCTGCTGTAACTGAAGTGGGGACTTACCATCCAGAGAGTAAACTTTGCTTTTATTTGCTCTTGGCCATCGATGCTTTGAAAAGAGGTTGTCCCTCTGGACCTGTCTGCCCTTCCTGGTCTGATTCCTCTGTGTTAGATTTCTCAGATACCAGAGAGTGAGTTAAGAAACAGAGCCTTCTGATTGCTGTTCCTCTATTAACTATGGACTGTAGGAGCAGCATGGATGAAGAGGGAGTGGGTGAAAATTGTCTTTTCCCCTGTTCCACGGATAAAAGCTTCTGCTGCATAAGTTGGCTTCCTTCAGTGGAGGGACACTATTGGGATCCACTCTATGTAAATGGTCTGCATCAGCTTTCCAGGAACAAACTTAATTTATGTGCCTCATCAGAAAGAGATCCCTGGCTGATTTGTTCCCATGTTGCCCTTTAGTGTTTTCAAGACAGTCTTAAACAGATAATGAGCAGCTGCAAAAATGCTTCTGAGTGGACTCTCAACTACTGAGAATCAAACGTTATGGTTATAAGCACTTCACAGAAAATAGACTGCTCTTAAATTTTTGTATTCACAGGCCTGTAACTTGCCCCCAGTTAAAGTCGTTTTCAGTCATGTTTCAGAAAACAAGCTGGACAAAGCTGTGCTCTTCAACCATATGCATCCCAAATGCTAAATTAAGCTGCAGTGATATACATTACAGTATACTAGCATACCACATCCCCACCATTGGAAGGCCTGGTACAGATAATTAGTTAAGTCTAAGACACCCAGGGCATTTTTCTACCTTTACCCTGAAACCAATTTGCACAATCTGCAGGCGGAACAGAATTAGCATCCTGAAATGAAATCACAATGAACTCGTTGTTGTGCAGTCAGAATCCAAGACCTGATCTTGAAACTCAGAATGTTTTAGCCATGCTCACATGATTAGCTCCACTGACATTACAAACCCTAAGGGGAAGACTTATCATCATGATAGTTAGAATGCAGAATTCAAACACTTAAAAAAAAAAGAAAGGAAAAAGGAAAAAAGAGGAGGCGGAGATATCTCAGTTTTGTTTATGACTGCTCTCTTCTGCTCCCTCCCTACCATGTGTCCAATTTGTGATACTGTTAGAGTGAGTTGGCAGCTTTACAGGAGCATTTACAATTTACATGGATTTACCAGAGCTGACCGTGTTCCTGTGATCTCATTCAGCAGAGTGAGATCATTAATATGAGGTCAACAAGCTATTGTCCTGTGTAGGCCGTTCCCAAGAGCATCTAAACCATACAAACAGTGATGTAACCTCCAATGCCAAGTATATATGTAATCACGCCTCATGTTTTGATGTGGTGAAGCTATGGAACTGAGAGGCCTTCATTCTTTTCCCCACTTTCTAAACTAACTGAAACCCATAATCACAATTCTGCTGGAAACAAGTACTGTATTTTGCTTTGTTCATTTACTGACTCTTACACTGCAAAAACCAGATGTTAAATTTGTTTTGGATAGGAAAGGCTGATGGTGTCAAAACCTATTTTTCTTCTAAAAACTACTTTTCTGATATAAGTTAAGTTTTTCTTCCTTATACTTAGTAATTTCAAACCACTGGGAGTGTTGATGGGGTGGTTATTCCTGGTTGTACAATGCCTGATGCATGTCTGCTTCCTCTTTACCTTTCCAGTTTGTCCAAGGAGAGAATTGGATCTGAATGTATATGTAAATAACAAGTATTCTCATGCAGCCAATAAAGGGATATGGTCCCTCTACCTGGGCTGGGATCAAGGGTTGGGTTTCTGCTGGAAGGCTGACACTCTTGTGGTGGCTCTCTCACAAGGACCCTTTAGATTTGCTATTACTTTTATTAATTTTAAAAAAGAACAAGACAAACATTTAAAAACAGTTTTTCCATAATTTACACTCAGAAAAATTAATAAATATTTTCAATACAATTGTTTATCTCTATTAAAAAACAAAGCATAAAGCATTTATAGAAATAATTCGGTCATTTCTACTAAATTCTATAATTACTATTATCTAGTAAATATTAAACAAGATTTAACAAGTGTTGATCAAACATTTTCTATTCTTCTTCACCACTTCTGCATGTTTATTGTACTGGCTCAGTCAACAGTGATGATGAGATGGAGGAGCAATGGATATCTCTGCCTGCTTGCTCTTGGTTTCTGCTTGCCAAGCAAATAGATAGTAGTAGTAGTGGTGTCCCTGTTCCCGATGTTACCTGGTATGTGGGGCAGCACCTAGGTTATTTCTGCAGCCCAAATCTCAACAGAAAAGAAAAGAAGTCATTTTTTTTTCATTCTCTTCTTTCTATTGTACTTCCTTACATTCTGTCCATCAAGTCATCCTCCTATGACATTAAGAGCTTGCAGGCAGTGAGTTGCACTGTAGATTGTCTTGTCTCAAAGGCTCTCAGAAAGGAAGATCTGGCATTGATTCCTCCAGACTCCTATTTTGAAAGAAAAACATTTTAATTTTTATACTATTCATTTATGAATGAATATATTCAACAGTGAGAAAATCCTCCTTGACATAATTGTATGTTTCCAACAGAATTAAACAAATTAAATTGAATGTACATAGGTAAAACCCAAGAAGTCTGCATGTTCACAGTGTAACTTGAAAGTCTAAAACATAAATATATAGACATGTGGCTAATTAGGAAATCTTGATGGTAACTGTCTTCTGAACAATCATTTCATATTTGTCACTGGCTTAACAGTACACACTAATAGCCCCACAAATAAATTTAAAATAAAATAAACTGGAAAATTTCCAGTCTTGTCTCCTACCTGGGGATGACCTATGAAAATAGATCTGGCAACCCTGCATGCCCCGTTTTTTATTTGTTTACTTTTTTTTGTCATGGGCCTGCATACTTGACAAATAAAGTATTGTGGTGAGTGCACTGATATTATGCTAGCATCTAAATATTTCATCAGAGTGGAGTGTAAGTTAAGTGTATATTTGGAGTGGACAAAGGGTATGGTGTGCACTTCCAGTGATTTATTAATTCCTTCACTGGCATAGGCATAGCAACAACTCAAGTCCTACAACGGATGTAATATTATGTCTGTTTGCAGAGGACATTGTTCAAGTAGCTTGGATATACAGTATGGCTTTGGGTAGCCCAATACTTCCTGTGGGATACATAGCTTCAGGTCTTTATTCAGTTTTGTGTATGTTGGGTATGGTTAGCCTTTTTTTTATTGTTTTCTGTTTCAATAAATTTTGTAACCAGATACAAGCCAATGTAATGGAGGAGTTAATGACTATACAAAGCACTCTGGGATTTGTATACCCCTACCCTACCCCCCCCCCCCCCCCCAAAAAAAAATTGTTTTCTGGTGCCACTTAAAGCAGATTATTGGAAAGCTTTACTCTGGATGACTATTAATGAATATTTATAATGCACAATGCCATATCATAAAGGCTGATATTTTTAATCTCCTGGGGTGCAAATCTTGTCCGTTGTCCTATATAGGAGGTGTGTTGGGCAGAATTGATTAATGATATTTGCATAAATTGCTTATTGTAAATGCATACATGCACCAAGTTACTTACTGTGAACTCAAATGGTGCCATTTTAAGCTTAACCGTGCTGCTGTAAGCAGAGGAGATGACTTCTATCTGCATGTATCTTTACATGTATCTGATTATCATCTTTTCCAGTCAGGAATCTTGGAGTCCATGTGGAGGACTTGCATATGTAACAAAGAAAGATAGAAACATGTAACCTAGTATTGTCAAATCTGACTGCTCCCTAGGGTTTCAGGTAGAATTTTTTTTTTCTTAGCCCCATCTGCAGATTCCTGGTAGTTTCTGGTGGTCTTCCATCAAAATGTTAACAAGGCCTCACTGAAGATACCCATGAATAAAATTTGCAGAAATTAAAATTGCAGCATAAAAATTTCATTTAAAACAAACCAGGGACAAAGCTGATTATGAAGTAAGTTGGGAACTGATGTTGTCTGTAAATCAAGAATGACTCTTCTTGTGGAGATGTTCATTTGAAAAGCTGGTACTTTGGTTCTGTGGCTAGCCAAACCACAAATTCAAGGGCTTCATTTCTTAAATTTTGTTTGAGTCTCTGTGTAGAAATATAAACATTGCAGAGACAGAGATGTAGAAACATTTTCTTTTCACCATGAAAAGCTGTTTAAAGGGCACAACCAGCCAGAAGAACTTAAAGTTCTCTCTCCATATAAGGGCTATAAAGTGTACTAACACTTTAAAATATACACACTAAAGGGAGTATATATTACCACTGAATGGGGAGTCCCTACAGTACCTTCCCCAACTTGTTTACTGGTTCATATCTCAGCTAAACTGGGTGATAATTGTTGGGATCCTCTCCCCCCCCCCCCCTGCTCCTTAAAGACGGGGACAATGTTTGTCCTCCTTCAGTCTGCTAGGACTTAGTGCCCGAACAGCCAGGCCAAATTAAAGCTGCTTCAGGTCACTTGGGAGGTAAGCTATTCAAATGACACACCCATTAGGACTGGAGCATGGCTTTGGTGCAGCTTCCAGCTTCTTAGGACGCATGGATCATTTAAACAGCATACTCCCAAAGTGACCCGAAGCAGCTTTATTTTGGCCTGTCTCTTTGGGCCCTTACATTGGTCCATGAAATAAGTGGGATATCTGCTAACATAGTTCTCCAGGGCTAACCTTATTGACTGACTGCTATAGGTATCCATTTGTGAGAATCACTGTGTATCTTTGGGAGTTTCCCCACTGTGTATATAGAATTGTCACCAGCATATGAAGTGGGACTTGCTGTTAGTTTGGGGTGCTATGTCATGTTGACTTCTGTGCCAAGATCTGTACCTATGAAGACAAGGCTAGGGGACATGCAGCTATCTGTATGTTGCTGGATTGCAACTCTCACCATTTTGAATCATTGGCAGGCTGTGGGGCCAACAACATCTGAAGCTCACACCTCAAATCCCTTGTATTGAGGGCTTAACTGGCTTAAGGTAAGAATGTTCCCTGCACTGAGTTTTATACTACAGTAGCATAAGAAAAGTTATATCAAGGAGCATATGGTTTTTTACTCATCCTGAGCGTGTTACTCCTGCTATTTTATTTTGAACAGATGAGATTGGAATGAAAATAGTTCTTGTCAAAGCCTAAATACCCTAAAGGCACCAGATCCTGTCTGGTCTTGGAAGCTAAGCAGGGTCAAACATGGTTAGTACTTGGATGAGAACACCAACAAATTCCAGGTGCTGTAGTCTGTATTTCAGAGGAAGGAACTGTCAAAAGTACTTCTAAATATTCCTTGCCTAAGAAAACCCAATGAGATTCATGGCATCACCATAAGTCGATAGGCAACTGGCTCATACACTTATATACACAGACCCTGTCTGTCTTTGGTTGATGACTAGTTGGCTGAATTCAGAAATAAAGGCCCAGGAGTATATGCAATATACACCAGGAAAAAATGGCATAAAAATTTGGTGGTACTGATGCTAAGAAGACATTTACTTCAGCAGGTAGCCTGGTACACCATGGGAAGCCCAGCTTTTTTTCCAACGTGGTACCAACACTAACTGAGCTATAATTCTATAGTGGACACAGTATGATGGGAGACAGTTTTCTATCACAGACATTGGGACTATTCAGAACATTAAGCCGTGCCTCCTCAGATACTACTGAAGTGGGGGGAAGGGATAGGAAAATCAACTATGAATGTGAAATTTGCTTCCAAGGGCAATTGCAGCATTCAACCTCTGGTTATCTGTATGGCACCTGGCTTAACAAATGGTCTTTCACTGGGGAATATATTCCTCAGGAGAGACTATTTTGTATTGGGATAGAAAATTACTCATTTGTACCATTAATGCAAGGTCTTCTTGGAAATAAATTAGAATGACTGTTTTCTTTCAATTTTATATCCATTTTGTAAGGAGAGATTTCAGCTTGAAATAACCCTGATGGTATTTTTCGGACATAGAAATGATGTTAATTACATTACTCAAAACAAATGCTTAGCTTCATGTGAACTTTTTTTTTTCTGGCTCAGAGTGTTGAGGTTTCTGCAATGTGTATGTGCCTTCCAGTCACCTGTCAACTTACGGTGAACCCATTAATTTCATAGTGTTTTGTTAGGTAAAGAATATGTAGAGGTGATTTGCCATAGTCTTCCTCTGAAATATAGCCTTTAGCACCTGGTATTCCTTGGCAGTCTCTCATCCAAATACTAAGCCCTTGCTTTGCTTGCAAAATTGGATAGGATCTGGTACCTTTGGGGTATTTAGGATTACTCTTAATTTAACATCCACAACCACTCCTGAAATACATTGCCATTCTCATGGAGTTAGCAAATACCCCAGAAGGCACTCAATGTAAGTTAAAAAAAAAATGTATGGATGCAAGTTACAAAATTGTGTTTTGTAACTTAGCATTCATTGTTAAAACTTCAAACATAAAAATCACAAAAGTTAAAGTTTTCAGTGCTAAATTGGAATTAGGATCAGAGAGGTTAGATGTGTCCATTTGTGCAGTTATTTTTAGAAGCCTGTTCAAGAGCTCTTGTTCTCTGAACAACTCTCTTCACTCTCAAGATTATCCTTTGTTCAGTGATTAATTCACTCATACATACAATCTAGTTGTGCTTAGTTAATTACACAAGCTACAATCCTTCTGTAATCAAATCAGAATAAAAGTATTTCAGGACTCTGATGATCTCAAATTTGTACAAATCTAAAAGGAAAAATGATTATAGAAAAACAACCTGATTCTTGTACAACAGAAATGCCCTTATGGTGGAGTCTTCTCCTTTGACTGTGACTTTGCTGTTACTTATTCCTGCATCCAGTTTTGCAGTTTTACAAACTCTAAAGACATTTATTGGCTTCTGTATTTCTTGGTCATGAGTAAACTATTGTTTGTGTATATCTGAATATAAGAAGTAAATTTATTTCTATAGCCAATAAGTGCTATGCTTTATACTGAGTAATACTGAGAGTTATACTGAATAAGCTATATATGTTTTCCTAACAAATGTTTAAGCATAGTGTGGTACAAAAAGAGCAGCAGCCTTTGTTAAATTGTCAGTCCTGCTCACAAGGCAGCATAACATTTTATAAACCCAGACGTAAGACTTAAGGCTTTGTAGTCAACAACAATCTGTGTTTCCTTCTAGGAATTCAGTCTGCAGACTGACCTTTGAATTCAGCCAGGCAATTGCTTAAGCTTATATTGAATGCTTTACTGCATTCATAACCTGGTTAGAAATTTTCCAAGACCTTAGAAATTTTCTGTGACCTTGTTGATCCCCAAATTCCCATTTCCTTTCTAGCCTGAGTGTAACATGAAAAATATATTAGCTTTCTCAGTGTCCTGAGAGATTCAGAAAGCTGCTTCAAGATTTAAAGTAAATAGTATCCCTGAACTGTAAATGAAGAATAACTCACTGCACATGTTTATTAAAATGTTTTAAATGCTAGTTTGTGTACTCAATTAGGCTAAAATATAATTTTATTTCCACACTTCCATGTGCGCCTTCTTGTGATTCTGATAGAGACTTATGCATGCAAACGTAAGGCTGTGAGAGAGGATACTTTGTGTTTTGTGTACCTCCTTGGGACTCATTTTAAAAACTCATTGCCATAGGTAAAAATTTAAGGGCAACATTAGTACTTGGATGAGTGTTTGTTGCTCCTTTTGCCTCACACAATTGTTCTGTTAATCTCTCTAGTTGCTTTTACTACCCTGTGGAAAATATATGAATATTTGTATCTTTCATCCTATCATAAAGCTCCAGGAAGGAAAAGCAATTTATTTGTCAGAAAATTTTCTGAAGAGGAAAAAGAGTAAATAACTATCCCTCATCCCATGTGCATTTCCCACTCACACTGCAGTCTCAGCAACTGTTACTGTGTAACTCAAAATCTCTTCCAAGAATTACAGAACTTCACAGGATATGTTGGTTCCACTCAGAGATTCTGCCTAGTTCAATCTGTTGGGCTCTACTTCAGCCCCTCTCTCCTGTTGAAAGTGAAGATGAATTTGAAGGGACATATGATCCATGCCCTGGTAAAAGCTAGTTGGTAGAAACTAGATTTCCCCCCCACTGAGATTGACCTGCCCTTAATGGAGAAAAAGGTCATATGGCTTCACAGACATGGTCATTTATTCTCTGGTGTGAAAAATAGAGTCTCATCAGAGTAGCTATAAATGTCTTTGAGCCTGTTTCCAGTTTTCCCTCTTGTGGGAAAGTTGTTCTGTGAATGACCTTCCCTGTCTCCTCCTCCTGCATCTCCTTCCATTTGTGACCTGATTTTCTTTCCAAAAGTAATCCCGAAGAGGGAAATAACACCATGAACGAACAAATGCAGTGCCGTCAAATGAAATATCAAAAGGCAAAAATAAAAATATTGTAATAAATCTATAAACTAAATAAATCTATATCACTGGAAAAAGAAAGCAATGGTGGTTCTATCTGTGATAGATGCTCTGAGACAAATACCAAATAGAATGATAAAGCATCTGAATGAAAATTTCATAGACAGGATGACAATAGCACACTTACAAAGAATGACACTACTTGGAACATGCCACATTATACTACAATACCTCACTGATTACTAGAATCTTGATAGTATTTGGATCGTTGATGGCTCAAAACTCCAGTTAGTAATACTTGGTAGATTGCAAAATGGTTATATCCCAGTCTATCAGGCATTATGTTATACCATTTGGGAAGCCCAATATCAGAAACAGATATGTCTTAGAGCCAGCAATATCTGAGAAAAATTAGACCTAGCAAATTGGTATAATACCATATATAAGTCAAACTTATGTATAAGTCATGGGCAGGTTTTTGGGCCAAAATGATGGATTTTGATATGCCTTGTGGATTAGTTGGGGGTAAAGCTTTGGGGCATGTAACAGAGCATCTAAATGATGGAGCAAAGGAAAACAATGCCAAAGCAACTTTAAGATTTTTAGCTAGCATAACTATTTGCACTCATACTAAAGGTGGATCGATGAGAGAATAGATGGGGGGAGTGCTTCCAGGACAGATTACACTCTTGCCTTTCACCAGGGGATGGTTCCTTTTAAAAAATAAGAGTTCAAGTACAGTACTTACATTGACTCATGCATAAGGTGACACACGTCTTTGGGGCAATTTTTTGACTAAAATTTCTAGACTTATATACAGTAATTACACAGCATACAAAGAACCACTATAGAAGATCCCCAATTCATTGTGTCAAACCTGTCTGTGGTACAGGCAATTTCCTATATCACTCCCTCCATGTTACCTTGGCTCCAAGGATCCATCAGATTCAGGGATTACAAAAATAGCCAGCTCTGTGTACAGTTAAGCCACTGCTACTGCCAACTCCCTGCTATTTTGGCTTGACTCCCTATATCCTTAGTCTATGGCAAAGGGTGATAGAGATACCATCACTGCCTTCATAAGCAGGGAGGGGTGTATGACTTCTGTCATAGCTGCATTCTCCTATATCTATAGAAGGTAAGTGCTTCCCTTTCCAGCATTGTAGGATAGCCTGGCTATCCAGCATATAATGTGAGGGTGAAACAGTGTTTCTCATACCCATTCAAGTGGTGAAAGAACTTGGACCAGTTCTTCTGCCCTGTATGATTCAATAAATATGCACATGTAGACACACCAGGTGAAATCATGAAAGTGGGATAGCTTTTGTTCTTATTTTCATTTCTGTCTTTGTAGTCTCAGAGCTTATTCATTTTCATTGTGGGAGGCTTGATGCAGATGTTATGATTTCTGAAAACACCCAGACTCTCAATTTTAGGCTGTAATCTCTGGTGAAAGCAGCTATGATTTCTGCTATGGCTAGCTACCAACCACATCTTCTGTTATCTTGCTCCACAACCATTGGCTTGGGCCTCTAGTATGATATGTTGCTTTGAAGGTTTCACACTTCTTTCTTGGATGACATTTCTTAGAAACATGTGGTCCTTCAGATGTTCCTTTGATAGTAATTTTCATCAGCTCTAGCCAGTGAAGCATTGGTAGGGCAACAACATCTGGTCTGGATGACCACACTTTCCCCATTACTGCTGTAAGAACTTGTGGAATTCATAGGTATAAATAACAGGTGTCGATAACAGTAAATCTGATCTGTCTTAAAACAGTTCTATGTACTCACCAGTTGTTAGGTTCCATATCTATATATTCAGCAAATTACTTATGTAAGACTACTGTCTAACCCTTTGACATGAGAATTTCATACATGGAGGTGTTTCGGTGTACAGTGCTGATAATATGTGAAATGTCTCTGTGTTTGAAATGATAGGAGGTTTGTATCTTTATGTTTTTAAAGAGTACATCAATCCTGTCTGATGTCCATTTGAGCAGACAAAAGCTTTAAGAGCTTTAAGAGTGGCCTAAATTATATTTTCATCTGATAAAGTCTCTTGTTCACTAGAAGGTTAAGCTAAATAGCTACTTTCATCCTTTTAAAGGAGAGAGAGGGAGTGTCTGTCATTTACTCAGATGCTGATTACTGGAGTTGGGCAGCTTTGTTGCAATCTGCTAACCTTGTTTACTAAACACAATTGGCATCTTAAACCTTCTTGTATGACTTCATTGTGTTGTGTGCCAACTTGTGAATGTTTTCTTTTTTGAAAATAAAACATTTACGCTAAAAGGAATATAAGACCTATGGCAGGAGTCCACATTTAACTATTCTTGCAGAGCTTCACTCTCAAAGCCTATAGTCCAATGTGAACAAGCTTCTTCCTTTCCAGCAGTTTCTTGGGAGCTGTCTGTCTTCTATACATTTAGCAAAGGGAGAATCATTTATTTTCTTCATTGAGGTAAAGGCTCCCAGTAGTTGGATACTGGCAAAAGGGGCCTTCCTTATCTCCTTTACCTCCCCCCCCCAAACTACTGCTGGAGAGAGTGAGTGCCTTTCTGGGATAATGAAGGTGATTGTTCATTCTCTACACACACCCTTTTGGCAGGCAGAGGGATGTGCGTATGTGCATGGGCTGGCCCATGACACTTCCTGCCTTTGCACCATTACAGACACTGACTGATCTGTCACTTAGTGGGGTGGCATCCTTCATCACATCTGAGGCAGAACAATAGTTTAGTGAGCTTAAAACAGGCCATATGGCACATAGTGCTGTGCCCTCCAACAGAGAGGAACTCCTGGAGAACTCAGGATTTCCAGTCCAAAGGGCTGCAGCTAATGGCCGCCAACATCTGCCACCTGAGGCAGTTGCCTCAATCTGTCTAATGGTAGAGCTAGCCATGGTGCATGTGCTGTATGAGATGTTCTTTACCAATGAGAAGACGTGGAGGTCTGCAGGCATGGGGTACAATAACAGCCCCATGAACAGTAAATCTGAAACTGCTGTTTACCACATTGCTGTGCATTCAACCAGACAAATGTATTTAGATTTCCAAGCATTTTGCAACAACATGTAGTGTAGGACTATTTGATGATAGATAATAATACAAAACAGAATGTTCAGTGTAGCCATGGAACCATGTGTATCATATGTTCTTGACAAAATAACAATTGAGGATATAGTCAGCATTTAGCTAACTGGCACTAGAATATATGTGATTTGCAGGACTATAATATTTTTATCTTAACTGTTAATTCAGGTAGCCTAGGCTGTAAACAGGAAACATTGTTCTCACTGCTTTTTCAAGGCTCTCCTTCCACAGAACCACAACATCTACACCACATTAGGACACTTCTTTTTTATAAAATAATGCTTTCAAGAACAACATTTATGCATTGAGTGTCTTTTCTTACCATGTGTCACCTTCATTGTCTTTTCTTCCCGTAGATGAATGTTACATCTGGATAGTCTAGTGACGAGACAGTGCAAGCCACTATTTTCTCAGCTTCCACGTGTTCTAATGTGGACCAGCCTTGAAGAGCTGTTGTGAGGCCTGTTGAGATAATGTGTGTGAAATTTCTTTGAATGCTGTAAATTGGTGGAGAGGAGTTCTTTTCATGATGAGGACAGCACTCTTGAATGACCAGGGGCATGCACTAGCAGTGGATAGGCACCAACCTCTCCTCCTGTCTTGCACACGACTGTCTGTTACATTTCCCCTAACTCTTGCACCAAAAACACAACACAACACAACACAACACAACACAACACACACACACACACACACACACACAAAACATAGATACACCAGTATGAAGACCCTCCCAAAGTCTCCAGTGGTTCCAAAGTACCACAAAGAGAGGAGGAAAGATATAACCATTCTCCAACCAGCTGCAATCTTCCCCATTGCTCCCTTCGATGTACTGTTTGAAAAAAACAAAGCCTCCTGTTGGCTTCAGGAACTGTAGGAAGGAGCAAAGACTGTGGTTGAGAGGGAATGCCCCTGGATTGTACACAGCCTGCAGTTACTGGTTCCCTACTAGTTCCCTCTGGTACACTATTGTATTCTGATCATTTATATAAGTGGTGAATATTACTGTATTCACCCCCATGTCAATGATCACTAGAAAGGTTCCTTCTGTATTAACATAACCCATTATTGTCTTGTTTACTTCTCCTTTTCCTACACTAACCAGACTATTTCCAAACTGTTGTTTCTAGCCTTATTTTATTTTCTGTAAATACAAAGCAAGTTGCTATTATGGTAGCTTTGTCACAAGCTTGCTACTTCCTGTTTTGCTTCCTACCTTCTCCTTTTTTAAAAACCTCTTTGATGTCCTCCGTTTGGTTCTTTGTGATTTGATTGTACAGAATTCATTATATTAATCTCCATTCCTCTTCCATAATTCCTTAATTCTCCTGGCTTGCCTCCCATTTCCTTTCTCCTTGATTCAGCTGTATCTGAGTTCCAGACACATCAAATAGTATTGTGTTTTGATGACAAGTAAGGTTGGGAATTGTATTGCACAGTTTCCTCCCCCCCCCCCCCCCGGCTCGGCACCTCCATAGCAATAAATGGAAATATCTTGGGGGAGGAGAAGCTATGAAGGGAAAGGGACAGACTAGACTCCCAAACAGTTTCCTTTTCCTGACAAAGGCAGATCATGTTTCCTTCCTAAGGAACATGGCTGTGAAGTCACAGATTTGTTTTCAAGCCTGGTCTTCCTGAAAATGCTTGAGTCAATATCTGACTGCAAAGAATGACTCAGAAGAACATTAACATAAGAAAGGTAAGGGAACACATTAAAGGTTTCCCTCCTCTTTCTTGGCCTGAATGAAGCAGAGGTCAGTTTGGAGTGAGGGAGCAGGGAAGGGAGAAGATTGGACATTAAAAGGTATTGGCAAAATACCAATGTTTGTATCATTTCAAATAGGGCTTATTTTTTTTTCTTGGTGGTATCCTCAGTGAGTTTTTCTTATAACTAGATGTTGTTGTTCTTGTTTGCCTTCTGGCCATTTTTGACTTATGGTGACCCCAAGACAAACCTATCATGGTTTTTTTTTTTTTGAGGGGGGGAAGCAAGATTTATTTAGAGGAGGTTTTCCGTTGCCTTCGTCTAAGACTGAAAAAGTGTGACTTACCCAAAGCCACTCAGTAGGTTTCCATGGCTGAGTGAGGATTTGAACCCTGCTCTCCCAGATTCCTAGTCCAACACAAGAAGTGCTATGCCACATTACATCATTAGTTGTGAATAGTATGAATCCTTTTATAGTCCAGATGTGACTTGTAGCTCTCCAGAAGCTGTTGGACTGCAACTTCCATTCATTGTGGGATGGGATAGAATAGGATGAGGTGAAATGCTTGTGCATCAGGACATCAAAAGCTATGCTCTAGAAGTACTTATTCCCATCTGAAAGCTTTATCTTGTAGTACAGCGTAAGAATTTAGCCCATATAGAATGTTATTGTAGTCTAGCCTGAGTGTTGTTAAATTATGGGCAATTGTGGGCAGGACTGCCTTTTCAAAGAATCAACACAGGTCCAAAACACACTGCAGAAATAATCCAGTTTGAGACCGCTTTAAAAGCCATGGTTCAAGGTTAGGGAATTCTAGAAACTGTAGTTTTGTGATACCTTTAGTCTTCTCTGCCAGAAAGCTCTGGTGCCACAATAAACTACATTTCCCAGGATTCTCTAGCATGGGCAGGTAAAGAGGTCTCAAACTGGATTATTTCTACAATGTGTTTTGTGTCAATTGATGAGCCTTCGCAAGATGGGAAACAGTGTTCTTAGTTACATAAATATTAAATAACAGTGCTAGATCTGGGGAATTATTGGGCTGTGACTTAGTTTTTCAGAGAGATACACAACTCCATTAAAAAAGAAGAAGCCAAGTCCTGCTCAGCAATACCCCCTATCCCCAATTGTAATTTTGTCTTATCTAGAATAGGTAGCCTCTTGCTTGTACACCCAGATTCCATCAGTAACCTGAGACAGTGGTTGTTAATTTCTACCACCTCTTTAGGATCTATCTGATAGGACCAGAAGGTAGAAGTGAGCATTACCAATATACTGATGAATTGAGAACCCAAATCAACTATGTAGATAGGAAATATCATAGCACATAATAAAGGGACAGTATGGAACAATAGATTCCATAGTGCCACAGAGATAGGTCTTCAAGGCAAGACCAAAACCACCATGTCCAGTGACCATAGTTATTGAAAGCCACTGAAAAGTCCAGGAGATGTGATAGGATGAGATTATCCCACTAGGAGATGTAATAAGTTGAGACTATCCTTCTTCCTCTCTCAGCACATATCATCCATTCTTCCCAGGTCTTAAAGACACTCCTTGGGCCTGCCACCAACTTTCTCCACTTCAGTTTCATGGATGATGTTCTTTCCTTGCTGCTACTAGCAGTGTGGAAAGAGCAACCTGTATCAGGATGGCTTTGCAAGGGTTGGAGAGAAGCATCTTTTTATGCTGAAGAATGTGGTGCAGAGAAGCATCCTCATATTCTCCCAGTGAGGAAAAAGGATAACTTATCTGCATAAGTGTACACATACTCATATGTTTCTTAGTTGCTAATCCAGCATCCCATTCAGCAACTGAAGTTGAAATTCTTGCACTAGAAAGACTCAGATAGAATCACTTATGCAACCAAGTTAGGAAATGCTTCAAATTATCTCTTCCTATCTTAGAAAACATACTGGCTGTATAGAGTATACAGTATAGTCTGTAGTTAGCACTGAAGATTAGTGGTCAATAGTAGTATAATTAGCACTATTCATTTGAAAGATTAATCTAGATGCATCAAAATGGGCAACATTCTTGCATTTTTGTTTTGTTACTGAAATTTACAATTATTATCATCACCTTTTATATTTTCTTCTACTTTCTGTGCCATTCAATTGTCATGTTTTCTACTGCTGACATTGGGAAGCTGTGTGATGTTGCCTTTTTTTACCAACAGGATCTTTTGAGGACAGAGTAGTTCTCCAGGAATTAAGTGTAATCGTTTCTCAGTAACAATAAACAAATAAAAATGTATTGCTAAATAAGGCAGTCATATTCGCTCTTTGAACTTCTGTCATGCTTTTTAGAAGTTGTAAGGGTTCTGGATTTAGTGTGACTTCCCTGTTTAAGGATCTTCTGTTCATCTGAGGTCAGTATGAAACCCCCTCCCCCCCAGCTATATTGCTCAACTCATGGCATTGCAACAGCAACTTGCTTGTCCTAGAATGATGGTAAAATATTATGATTATGAGAATTTTTCTCATAAAAGGCTAGATTAGCACATCTCTCTTCACACACACCCCCCAGCAGTACAGGTAAGCAATTTTTTCCTAAGAACTTCAGAGTTTCTAAACAATGTCTGACAGATCATGAGCCAGACAACAGAGCACTTATCTTTGGGTTTTCTTGAAACTCAAATCTAGTTTTCATGGCATTCTTATTTTCAGGAGAATGAATTGTAGGTTTCTGAGAACATAGCTTGGAAGCTTAATTTTTTTAATTGAAAAGCCAGCATGGCAAGTAGATGGGGGTTCCTTGGAATTGTAGTCTCAAAACTAACTTTGCTGAGACCTGCTCAGATGTCACAGGTTCCATCTTTTGAGTCCATACTTGGTATCATTAATGTGGAATTGCATTCGTAGGAAAAAGTTTGATATAAGGAAGTCCTAGATAAGAAAAACTAGGGATGTATATAATACTCTCCACAGAAGGAAATGAGTAGATCAGCACACCGAGAAGCACTATCCAAAGAAGAAGGAAAAAAGATAACTAAAATGAAGGCTTTTTTTTTTCATTTAGTGACTGTTTGGTTCTAAATGTTTCATGCAAAAATATTTTTTGTACTCTTCCCCTCATGCTTTGCAGAACATTGTATTCTTAAAGAAAAGAACAAGACAAGCTGGGAAGGGGGTAGAGCAGGGAAGTAGGGATAAATGGAAACTGACATGCAGAAGTCCATTGCACTTTGGAAGACCTGTGTGATAATTACTGCCTCCAACCGGGTATGTTTGTGTTTTCTACACTAACGCATTTGGGACGCCTTATGAGCCTGGTGTGATAAAGTCCTTAGATTTTATGCCTGAGGGCAGGGAACTGTCAAATTAATAATTGGTATGCTTCTCTGTGAGACTTTTTGGCTGGAGTGCAGGGTATAAATATGCTAAATAAATAAATAAATAAATAAATATTTTTATTACTATGCTGTGCCTTATGCTGTGATTCTGAACAAATGAACCCAAAAGGCAAGCAAACCATGCAGCTAATAATAAACACCTCAAACATCCTGTTGGGGGCATTGGGGGAGAAACACACACGTAAAAAGAAAAGAAAAGATATATCTGGCTGTTATGGTTTATTTTTATTTTTACATTCAGCCTACTCAGCATATATGATTTATCAGTGGCTGCAAGATGTGAAATCGGGGGGGGGGATCACACACTGCTCTGGAGGTTGTTTACACTGCATTTCCCTGAATTCTTCACAATTGGCTATTTGGGCTATGACTAATGAGACTTGCAGTCCAACAGCATCTGGAGGTCTGCATGAACACTGTTTTGATTTTTCAGACCAAGATGGAGGTGATGGTAATGACGAGAGGATCTGGGCTGAATGTTTCAGCTGTTCTCTTCCCCCTGCTGTGCTTGCTACTGAGATGTTGCATCCCAGTAATTTCTTTTTCTTCTTGTGAGATGAATTATAAGGTCATGTATCTACATAATTTCAACCTAGATAATGAGGAAATCAAAATAGTTAAAGATTTCTTATACCTTGCATCAAACATTAATCGGAAGAGATTGCAGCCAAGAATAGGAATGGGAAGGGCAGCTATGAAAGAACCAGAGCTGGACAGTGAAGAAAGCAGATGGGAAGATAATCAACTCATTTGAGATGTGGTGCTGGAAAAGAACGCTGAGGATACTGTGGATGGTCAAAAAGACAAACGGTTGGGTCCTAGAACAAATCAAGGCTACACTTCTTGGAAACCAAGAAGATGAAACTGAGGCTATTGTAGTTTGGCCACATCTTGAAAAGGCTTGAATCATTAGAAAAGCCAATAATGCTAGTAAAGTAGAATGTGGTAGAAAGAGAGGAAAACCACATGCCAGATGGCTAGACTCAGTCAGTGAGGTCATGGGCCTAAACTTGCAGGAGCTGAGTAGAGCACTAGAGAATAGGGAACATGGAGATGTCTCATTCACAGGATTGCCATGAGTTGAAGTTGACTCAAAGGCAGCTAACAGCAACATTTATAGACTCCTGCCTGTTTGGTATGGGTGCATATTTGTCTCTTGCTTCCTTAGATCAGGGGTACACTAGGGCAGGACAAACTGCTTTCATTCAGCCCACATCCTTCCCCCAAAGAGCTTGTGAAGCAGGTGCAAGAACATCAGTCTGGGGAAAGCCTCAACTGATGTGCCGTTGGAACAGGTGCAAGAGGCTTCCTTGTTTGGCCATGTGACAGCCCCTTGGCAGTGTGTCATCTACTGATCTTTGTGGCATTTTTTTCAATTCAAGGAAAATCCCTGCTTGACCTTAAAATAAATGCAGTAAGGTGCCAATACTAAGCAGGTTTTTCTCTAACCCATTACTCTCAGTTTTGGTGATGTGGGGCAGGGGGAAGAAAGAAGGTTGGAATAATTTGGAATGACTTACTACAATCAAGTCTACCATGGTTCAGTTACTCTGAAAGAACAAAATCATTTTGCACATTTTGTGGTGGGAAGATACAACGGGATGGAGAGTTGTTATCTATTTTGAAGGCATCAGCTGCTGTTTAGCTGTGGCCAGTGCACTGTACTTAGCTTTGAATATGCTCATGACTACCAAGACTTCTCCATGAAAAATATTTGGATATTTCAGTATTATGAGCTCTTTCCCTTCCTGATGCTCAGTCTGTGTTCTGAATTGTTGTGGAAACAGAACTCAGCCTCCTCAGTCTCCCCCTTCACTTTTCCCCTTGGTGTATGAGGAAAGAGAAAGGCTAGGAAATTAGAGGGGGAAGGAATGGGTCACACCACTGAAGAGCCAGACCAACTTCTTTTCCTTGGAAATGGATTTGTTTGCTCACTTATTTCATATGCGTCCTGGCTTTTTTCCAGTATGGAACACAAGGTACCTCACAAATTTGAGTTAAATCAAGGTCCAAAACACACTGCAGAAATAATCCTGTTTCAGACCATTTTATCTGCCCTGTCTCAGTGCTAGGGAATCCTAGGAATTGTAGTTCATTGTGGCATCAGAGTTCTCTGACAGAGAGGGCTAAATGTCTCACAAAACTACAGTTCCCAGAATTCCCTAGCATTGAGCCAGAGCAGTTAAAGTGGTCTCAAACTGGATTATTTCTGCAGTGTGTTTTAGATCCAAAATATAGTTACAATTGTGATTAGTACAAAAAATTAAAAGAAATGGAACAAACGCATTAAAATATTACCTATTTAAAGCTATTGCTACCTTTAAAAGATGATATTTTACAACTTTATGTGGTGGTGGTGGTGATGATGATGATGCAAGTACAACTCACCCCAATTAAAATGCATTTTGCACCAAAGAGTTAACATACAAAGGCCTGGATAAACAGAAAGGTCTTCCCCTGCCAGCAGAAAGAGATCAGAGGGGGGCTTCTTGTGGGAGAGAGTTCCACAGTCTGAGAGCAGCAACTAAGAAGGCTCTGTCCTGTGTCCTCATCAGGTGGAGGGATGAGAGAGAGAGAGAGAAAGCTTCTCTGAGATTCTTAAAACTTTGGGTGCATCTACACTGCAGAAATAATGCAGTTTGACACCACTTTAAGAGCTGTAGCTCTATCCTATCGGATTCTGGGATTTGTAGTTTTACAGGGTCTTTTAGCCTACTCTGCCAAAATATGTTGGTGCCTCAAAAAACTACAAATTCCAGGGTTCTGTAGGATGGAGCTATGGCATTTAAAGTGGTGTCAAACTGCATTATTTATACAGTGCCAATGCACCCCCTGAAAGGCTCATATTGGGACATATGTATGGTCTTTGTGCTCTGCAGATTTGCCTGTTTTCAACGTGTATACCTTTTGAAGAGTGCTACTTCTCATGTTTGTTTTTGTTTTTGTTATAAATTAATGCAGCCCTCTTCTTAGATTTTGGCAAGAGTTCTTTTAGCAATGCTTTTTGAATAGCTAGTGAACATGAACAAGTGTCAGATTTTAGATGGTGTGCTCCTTCAGTAGGGACTGGGCCTCTTCTACTCTGAAAAATGTAAACACTGTATCATATATCATTCTACTGAGGTTCATGAGTGTTCCCAAACCAATCCTGATTAGATTGCATAGACACTAGGACCTGCCATTGCTTAAGCAAAATTACTTGTAAGGATTATATGAGCAAACAGAATGTACTTTTAAGTGAATGTGTTTAATATTCAGTTTTAGAATTAAAGGCAAAAATGTGTGTGCCTCATTATGTTTCCTCAAGTGGTGATTTGTGGGAGAAAACTAGATTAACTGAACTGTTGCTCTGGATTATGGACTCATTTCTGCAGTTCTGTACTTCAGTGTGTAGATTTGTGTCTGCCTCTCTATACCACAAAGAACATTTTGTGATAGAAAGTGGATTCTGGTTACACTAACTTAAGACTAACTTCTAGTGGCCATATGGTTCCAGTAACTTCATATATGCATGTCGATGTCTGGAATTAAGTAGTTCTAGGCATAGGACAGAAAATATGTAGATGGTCATTCAGGGGTCACTGAGTGATAGGCCTGTTTTGCTGCTTCACTGAACAACATGGCTATCTCAGTTACTTAAGTTCTCCATATGGAGAGAAAATGGGAGAAGGATGGATCACTCATGGAGAAAGACTCAAAGGGAAGAAAAAATATTTTCCAGGATTAATAACGTTCATCAAAACATGAAAGAAGAGGTGAAAAAATGTGTTTGGAAAGGAAGGAGTGCTCTGACAAGTGTGACCTCTGTTTTTCTCATGAGTCCCTTTCTTTGAAACCAAAGCTGCCTTTAATGTACACCAGGTGTCACTGGGGTGTTCCGCTTCCTTTCAGGATAGGAAATTTAGCTTTCCCTTTTCAGCATCTCTGATGTCCTGCAAGTGAGTATATTCATATTCTTTTTAGATGGACTCCAAGAGTTCAAAGGGCACAAAGGGTTTGAAACAGGACTTATTTTCTCTTATGACTGTCATCACCGGTATGGAAGCACAAGATTTGGTTTGTTCATTTTGACAGCTAAGTAACAGTTAAGCATTGGGGTCTGTGAGATTAGAAATGAAAGCAGGGGGAAGAGTTATAGCCTGCTATGCCTGTTACCTCCTCCTGAGTGTACAGTATCTGCCTCTGTTTTGCTGCTTCTGCCTGTGTAACATTGCCTACCTGCTTCTGCCATTTTGAACACAGTCTGTTTGAGCCCTTCAAGGTCACCTTGATGCTTGTTTGTATAAGTCAGCAGTTGCTGAACTCAAGATGGTGATGATTGGCAAGTTGTACCAACTGCGTGAAGAAGCAAGAGACAGGATCAGGAACTTCATTGATTTAAGTTTGAAGGACTTGAAATGGCATGATTTCAGCTTGCTTCTGGTGAAAGCTGACCTTAACATTATTATTATTATTATTATTATTATTATTATTAACTTTTATTTATAAAGCGCTGTAAATTTACACAGCGCTGTACATACAATCTTTTTAATTAGACGGTTCCGTGCCCTCAGGCTTACAAACTAAAAAGACATCAGACCTTGACTACCAGAATGGAGGGCCCTGGTGGGAAGGTGAGGAGAAAGAAGGTCTGATAAGTAAGGAGGGGCCAGTCCATGGAGGGCTTTAAACGTCGACAGCAGGACGTTTAAATGAGGCAACCACTTCAAGCAAGAGATGCTAAGGAAGAGCAGGAAGGGCAATAGCAATAGCAAGTACATTTCTATACCACTTATCAGTGCACTTAAGCATTTCCTAAGCAGTGTACAATGTGTAAGCCAATTGCCCCCTACAAGCTGGGTACTCATTTTAGCGACCTGTGGAAGGATGCAAGGCTGAGTTGACCCTGGAGCCCTCACTGGGATCGAACTCAGAACCTTGTGGCTGTGAACAGCTGCAGTACTAGCATTTAATCACTGCACCACCAGAGCTCCTATAAGAGATGGTGAGATACTGGCTGTTAAATCTGCATTTGCTCTGTGGAGTATTTTCT
Organism: Sceloporus undulatus; assembly: GCF_019175285.1. NCBI lineage: Eukaryota > Metazoa > Chordata > Lepidosauria > Squamata > Phrynosomatidae > Sceloporus > Sceloporus undulatus. The sequence goes on from NC_056525.1 coordinate 175,866,844, forward strand.
TTGTTCTGTTACCTAGCCTGCTGCTCTCAGGTACAGGTGAGGGTGCAATTCCATCCTCATTGTTGAAGTTAAGTTTGAAAGCACATAACAACAAATCTGACTTTTTAACTTGAGTTGTTTAATGTGTTTTTTGCATTCTAAAATAATGTTTATAATTCACACAGTTTTAAATTTAGATTGGTTTTTTTGTATATCTGGATGGTGGGAAGTGGGAAATCAATCAATCAATAATTCAAGTAAATAATTTAAATAAAGTCTTGGGGTGAGTTTAGGACTAGAATCTGTGGAAGGCAAGCACTAATTTCTAGGAAGAAGTAGGAAGTCTCTTCTTCCTATCAATCAGAAGTAGAAACAGTTAGTTCTAAAGATATTTTAGAGATGTGAACTCCTAGGATTCCCAGCCAGCAAGACCAGTGGGAAAGGATTTGTGAGTGGAAGGATGTTCCATGTCTGAGTTACATCATAGTCTTGACTTCTGCCAAGTTTTAAGTTGGTTGAATGTTTTGTAACAGTAAATTTACCTTGAATTTGTGAGATGCTTGCTCATTGCTGATTTGGGAATAGTGTATAGTCTCCCCCTCCGCCATATCCGCAGTTCTTTATTTAGACAGTGGGCCCTTGGTATCGGCTGGGATTTGGTTCCAGGACACCCATGGATACCAAAATCCATGGATGCTGGTCTCCAATGGCAAAAACAAGGTTTTCCTTTGGGAATTTATATTATTTTTTGCATATTTTCAAGCTATGGATGGTTGAATCCATGGATTAAAAAAAACCCCATGGATACAGAGGGCCAAAGGTAGATTTAAGCATCCGTGGCTTGAAAATATATTTTTTAAAATTTCAAAAAGCAAACCTTGATTTTGTCATTTTATATAAGAGACTCCATTTTACTTTGTCATTGTATATAATGTGACTTGAGCATCCATGGATTTTAGTATCCATGGAGTGTTTGTGTCCTGAAACGAAATAACAGCAGATGCCACTGTACTTTGTTTTAATATAATGTCCCACTATGTTGCCATAGGAGGAGTCAGAGATGTCTTGTTTACTTTTTTTTCAATTCTAATATCTGGTTAGGGAACCTATGGAAGTATATAAAAAGGGCTTGTGTACCATAAATTTCTGCATGTAGAAATATACATTCGCTGTGTTAGGCAGCCCTGGCACAGAATGTCAATGCTGTGCAACTAAATGCATAATGCAGTACACAACTGAGTCTGCATCCACATGCACCACTGAATGCACAACCCAATGAACATTGTTATGAACAGTGGGACTTCACACATAACTCCACTTCTGCAAAGTTGAAGTGAATGCTGATATTTTGCATTGGACAAAAATGTCCAATCACTTCCACAGGGGAATTCATGAATTTGTAAGACAACACTGGGATTCTGGAGTTAGAGTCCCAATTCGTTTCATATAATAGAAGGCTGCACAGACACAACTGTGGGCAAAGATCTCTGCATACTGCTCTATAGACTGTTGCTAGGCTGGGGGCATGGACATTAAGTACAATAAGTTCAGAAGCAGAGACTGAGCTCAATCATTACATTAGTGGTATTGCACCATGCTACTGTGGATTTCTAGGATGGAGGACCATCGCCTCCCAAAAATAATACTCTACTGTGAACTCGCCACAGGTCAGCATAAGAGGGGCACCCCAAAGAAGAGATATAAGGACTCCCTGAAACAACACCTCAGGCTTGGCCAAATCGATCACCAACAATGGTCCGCCCTGGCCTCGCATCGGGAGGGCTGGAGATGCACTATCTACAATACTGCAGCCTTTTTCGAAAACTCACGCTGAATGAGTCTCGAAGAGAAACGACAACACAGAAAGAACCACAATTTGGAAACATCACCCAAGGAGACATTCTGCTGTGCTCTCTGCAACCGGACTTGTGTATCTCAGATTGGCCTTTTTAGTCACCAGTGCGCTTGTAGAAAGCATGGGATGAGTCCTTTCTGAATCTTCATTCGCAAAGAAAAGCCAGAGAGAGAGAGAGAGACTGTGGAACTGATTTCCTTTGTAATGCAGAGATGGGTGACATACAACCTGCAGGCTGTATTTTCCTGTTTCTGGCCTCTAGAGATCTTGGACATGACCACAAATTGCTGGGAAGAATTGGGGGGGGGGGAGATAAGGATTAAAATGTAAGAGTGACTTTGTTGTAAAAAAAAATGTGATGGAAATGTATTTTAGGTGAGATTATGACCCAGACTTCACTTGGTGTGTGTGTAAAAACTGGACTTTCAACTCAGCAGAGTTTCCTAATGCTGGTCTAAGAAGAAAACAAAACTGTACCCTCTGTGCTCAAGGATTCAGACTATTAAATCTGTTGTCATTAAACAGTCAACAAAGTGCATTTATTTATTTAAATAAATAAATAAAGTACCAGCATAGTATCCAAAATGGTTTACAATACTTGAAAACAAAGTGCAGCTAAAATCTTATGCAAAAGTTTTTTTTTAAAACACACAAGATCCATAAAGTTTGTTTCAAATATAACAAAAAGGATAAAAGCACATCACGGTGCAAGTGGTTCTAGAATGGAAAGTAGTTTTGGGCTCTGTTTGTTAAAATATAGAATTGTACATAGAGACTGTGGACATAGTATCCAAATTTCAACATTTAAATGATAAAAAGTAAAAAAGGAAAAAAAAAAAGAAAAAAGAAAAAAAAAAGAAGAAGTGAGGAACAAAACCTGAAAATCTCTGCTTGATTGCTTTCACTATTGAGAGCTTGGTTTAAAATTGGACCTTTTGGTCCCCCCCCCCCCCCGCCTTGGAGCTTCTTTGTTTTCTGAAAAGGATCTCTTGTGGAGTGTTACTCTTACTCATTTTGAATGCATTAGTGAAAAGCATCACTAAGGAAATATGCATCCTTATTTTCTGTCCAGAACTCCCAGCATGTTTACCTTCTTAGTATTTGGCAGAGAGCCTAGGTCATATGGGAGCAAGGGAACTGAAGTCCAGTCTAAACAAGGTAGAACAAAAAGTGCAGGGTGTAGTGATGATGCTCAGCAGTTCTTTAAGTACAACCCACATACATATTTCAAGTAAAATTGCCTAGAATGTGAGATTAATTGCCAGATATGAGGTGCAGTTTTGAAGAAAGTGTGAGCAGAGCATGGAAAAGTAACATTTTTAGATTACAGTACCTAAATTCCCCCTCTCACAAACAGCAGCACTAGTTACCAACACAGTAACTTTCCCCAGCTTCTTGTGAGCATTTAATCCTGGATTCTGTTACAAGGATGTTCATGGATGTTCTTCAGAGCAGGGATAGAAATAAATTTTTTCTTGTCATTATATGTAGAAAGTACGAGTAGTCATTTTCTTTTCCTTGGGCTGGGGAGCAAAGAATTCTCAATAGACCATCTTAATATCTCTCTGAGGACAAGTAATTTAGGATGTGAGAATGAAATTTTTCTGTAGTTTTCTGCTCATCTAGCTTTGAGATGGCAGAGCTCTCCCCTGGAAGCCAAGATGACTAAACTGAGAATATCATACTTTAGCCATATCATGAGGGGCATGACTCACTAGAAAAGACAATAATGCTTGGCAATGTGGACGTCAGTAGGAAAAGAGGAAGACTACACTCCAGATGGATAAACTCTGTCAAGGAAGCTACAGCCCTGAGTCTGTAAGACATGAGCAGGGTGGTTGATGACAGGGGTGACTTGGAGGTCTTTCATTCATAGGGTTACCATAAGTTGAAGTGGATTTGATGGCAGTTAACAAAAACAACAACAATCAGATGACACCATACTTTCCATTAGTCTTGCCAAGTGTTTTTGCCTTTATGAAAGCTATCTTTTGAGTACCTTGGATCCCTTTTTGGAAGAAAGGCGGCATAAAAATAAAATGAAATAAATAAATAAATATTGCAAATTTGATAGGTAAACCACAATGGTTGCTGCTTCATTGTATGAAGTTTTAAAAGTGAGAAGCACCTGATGGCTTTTTTGCATCTTTTCAATCAATCAGCCAGCCCTTCTGTGGTTGTGATGCATGTATACAGTGGTGGTGGAACCAGAGCTTATAGGGTCAAAGCTCTGGGACGTTTTGATGAGCAAGGACTATGACTTCATCTTCCACCACATCAGGGCTGTTCTGTTTCCTCTGAGCTTCGCAGTAGTTCCCTCATTAAGTGGAGTGGAAATGAATTTTCTCAACAATGTATTGTTGTGAACTAATTTCCCTGTTGTAATCAAAAGTATTTTGGGGTGGCCTAGTCATGAGTTCAAAGTGAGTTCAAAGTGCATGTGCAAGTCTGATGCTGGACATTAAGAAAACAAAAATAATGACCACAGAAGAAATACACAAATTCAATCTAGACAATGAGGAAATTGAAATAGTTAGAGGATTCCTGTATCTAGGCTCAAACATTGACTAGAATGGAGACTGCAGTCCAGAAGAAAAAGACTAGGAATGGGAAAGGCAACTATGAAAGACATACAACTGAGCAGTAGTCAGAATCATTCAAGCTACTGCATTCCCAGTTACCATGTATAGATGTGAAAGCTGGACACTGAAGGAAGCAGGTAGAAAGAAAATCAACTCATTAGAAATGTGGTCCTGGAGAAGAATACTCAGGATACCATGGACAGCCAAGAAGACAAACATGGGTTCTTGAACAGATCAGAGTTGCCCTTGGAAGCTAAGATGATCAAGTTGAGACACAGAATCATAGATTTGGAAGAGACCACAAGGGCCATCCAGTCCAACCCCCTGCCATGCAATAATGTCACGAAAGGTAGAGAATAGAAGAAAGAGAGGAAGATCACAAACCAGTTGGATAGACTCTATCAGGGGGGTTATGGGCAGGGGCTTGCAGGATCTGGACAAGGCAGTGGAGGATAGGGATTCTTGGAGATGTCTCATCCACAAGGTCACCATGAGGGCAGCTAACAACACAACAAAGCCATGAGTTGGCAAGATCCTTCAGCTTCTGTTTCTGCTATAGATATAAACACTTAGAAATTGTTTTGGATCAATACCGCTACCTGCATGATGGACTCTCCTTAGGAGTGTTGCTATAGAAAGGTTCCTGCACTTGTGTGTTTTCCTCCATAGTGAAAAGACACTGGTTTTGTGCAGTAAAACCTTACACAAATAGTGGAAACTTAAAATACAATGACTTGTCTCATTCTCATACTGGAGATGAGAAAGAAAACATGTGATATATATACCCCACTCACTTCCATGGCAGCATTCTCTGAAGATGCCAGTTACAGATGCTGGTGAAACGTCAGGAATAGACTCTTCTAAAACACAGCCACATAGCCCCAAAACCCCGCAAAAAACTATGGGTGCTGGTCATGAAAACCTTTGAAATCACAAAACATGTAACCATTTGTAGAATTTTTGGTTCTGCCATACTGCAGAATTAAAATAGTTTGGGACCATTTTAACTGCCAAGGCTCTATCCTTTGGAATCCTGGAATGTGCAGTTTGTTGTGGTACCAAAGGTTTTTGACAGAGAAGGCTAAATATCTCACAAAACTACAAATCCTAGAATTCAATTGTGTTGTTGTTAATGTTGTTATATTTATTTGTAGCCTGTTCTTTTCCCAGAATTGGGACTCAGAGCAGCTTCACAACATTAAAAAACAGTTCAATTAAAAACATAGAAAAAAGTACATTGCAAAGGAATTAAATTATTACAATAGTAATAGTATTGAGCCATGACAGTTAAAGAGGTATCAAACTGCATTAATTCTGCAGTGTAAATGCAGTGCAGCCTTTAGCAATACAGAGGTCTGTATCGTAACAGGGATAGGCCCAGTGATCAGTTGTTGAATGTGAGACTCAGTATGTAGATAAGTCCCCTTGCTTAATGGAGATACCCTAGATGGTATTAATAGCAGGATTCAGGCCTTTGTGTTTTGTTGTTGTTGTCTAATGCAAGATTCTTGTTGGCAAAAGAAAAAAGAGAAGAAAGAAAGTGTATTTAAAAGACAATATCCAGCAGGTTCAGTTTCTCGTACGTGATTCCACAGTGGCTGTAGAAATCTGCACATGGTAGAATTATCCCTTCAGTGTCATAGGAATACTGGACAGTTCTATCAATTGCTCCAAATGACAGCTCAGCTAGATGTGACAGCCAGAAGTGCTTACTATCAGCCTCATCTGATACAGCAGCTGTGCACCTTCCTAGAGTTGGGAGATCTAAATGCTCTGGTAACCGCAAGACTTTGCAGTGCACTGTACATTGGGCTACCTCTGTACCAAGTTCAGAAACTTCAATTAATTCAAAGCACAGCAGCCAGAATTATTACTGGGACATCCAGGAGGGATCATTTAATGCCAGTCATTCCACTGGGCAAGGTAAAAAGTGTTGGTTGTTACCTTTAAAGACCCACATGGTTTGGGTGCAGGTTACCTGTGGGCTCACATCCTCCCATATAACCCACCCCATACATGCAGTCCTCTGGCAGCCATAAGTAGGTAGGGAACTGTCAGCCAGAAGACTTTTATTTCAGCCACCCCTAGATTGTGGAATGACCTAGATATTTGGAAGAGACCTAGAGAATAGAAGAGATTTGACAGCTGAATATGCTGTCCAAATTTCAAACAGCATTAAAAACTAGTCTCTTCTGGCAGACTTATCCAGATGATTTTTTAATTGTGAATTTTCTATGTGGTTTGTTTTAATTTGTGCACATCTTATTTCTCCTTTAAAATTGATGTGTATTTTAACTGATGTTGTATATTTGTTAGTTACTGCTGTTCCTCTCCTCAATCCATGGGGAGAGGTGGGTAAGAAATAATAATAATAATAATAATAATAATAATAATAATAATAATAATGAAGGAAGCATTTGGCCAGGTGTAGGCATTACATCTGTCATGGTCCTCTGAAGCTATACCTGGTCAACATGCTCACTGATGCAACACACACATTATTTTTCCTAGCTAGATCTGTGGAATTGAAAGGGTCATGAGCAGCACAGATCCTAGGCAGTATCCTCTTGGGCAGTTGGACAGATGGGTGAGATTTCAACTGGCCTATATAACCCTGAATTTCATGAGTAAAATGATACAGTTACAGTCATTACATGTTAGGCAGAGTGTGGGATGCATATCCAACCAGCTAGTTCTCAGAGAGATAGCAACGTTAGCCTCTTTTATCCTAAAAAGGAGAAGGTGAATGCTTGAATTCAGCAGCACATTTAAATCTAGCCCATTTATTTTAGCATGAGCTTTTGTGAATTTCAGTATGTAGCTAATGCTAAAATAAATCAATTCATCTTAAAGGTGCTGCTAGATTCCCCACCATCACCACTTTCCTTTTCAGTCAGCTGCATAGTTTAGGTGTAGGTGCGGTCTAGTCCTTGTGTGTTCCATTCTAGGTAATTGAAATTTGCATTTGACTAGTAGGCAAGTGTGAAATTTGTCTGGTGTAGGAAGCCAGGCTGCCTGGAACACACATCACAAAGTTTTGTCTGTATCAGAACAGCTGGTCCATCTTTCAACTATTAACTGAGATGTGGATAACATCCTCTTTTAAAGAGTAAAAGTAAATAATATCCAAATAAAGTTTAAAAGTTTACCCATATTATCTTTGGCTGTAACTCATGGCTATACTTCATTACTGTGAAGGTAACAAGAGAAGGAGGGGGATGTTTCTGCATCTAAAAGGCTAAAAGGTTCAGTGTAGCTATTTTTTTGTTTTGTATCTTTAGCGTAAGTTCTCAGTAACATACTGTTTGGAATGTTTTGTTTAAAGAACAGGATTTAACTTGATGTTCTGGTCCTTTGCTCTGAACAGTTTTTTTTTTTAAAAGAAGTGATTGCCATAATTTAAATTAATAAGAAAATAATGTTCCTAAAGTTTCTTTCAAGCTAAACTTCAGCTCCTAAGAAAATAGCCAAGCTGGCTTCAATAAAAATCTAGGAAAAACTGGCAGATGCTTAGTTGTCTGCTTCATTCCATGGGAATAATCTGCCCACAGGGCAGAATTTTGTACCAGTTCAAGACACTTTATTGCTTAATGCAAAACAGACAAACAAACAAACAAGATGGCACTCCTTGACTGGATTGGCACATAAATCTTACTTCAACACTGGCAGTGGGACAGTGTCTTCCATCTTAAGCTCATATGGCAGCCTAATTTAGGGCCTTGATATTTTGTGTGGCATATACAGTTCTGTTTTCCATCAGAGGGTACCAGCTGGAGAATATCATTTTATTGCATCAGCAACAAATCCTTGGTATGGCATTCATTCATGCCTGGTTTCTTCAGCAGTTCACCTATAGGCCTCTGACAGTATTCATTGCTCTCACTGATCACAGAGTGTTGCCATTCCTAGACTGTGAACTGGCTGCTGCAGTCAAGTGGTGGGAGTGATGGCGATATGTTTGCTACTGGATGTTTGTTGATGAGATGAGTGGAGCGTCCTGGCTTAACTTGAAAGGCTGGCTGTATTTCAGTGTTTCCACCCCCAGGGATGGAGCATTGCAGTGAAGATAGAACAGTGGTGAAGAAGATGGTTGCTGTTTTGAATTCTATGCTGGGAGAAAGGCAGCATATAAATTAAATGTTATATACTGGCAGCCTTTGATTCAGAAACCCAAAACCTCAGTGTAAAATAGCAAGCTTTATTCAGAAGCCAAAGCAGTTCACAGTATGGCAATGTTGTTAGGACTAAGACAATTTATTTTCACATAATAATAAAAGCACAGAACAGCAAAATATTTCTTTTCTCCTATCGCCAAGTTGTTTTCTCTTGTGCCAGGCATTCCCGCAGAACTGACCTTGAGCCTATTACCTCCTCTTCACATCTGCTCATTAGTCATTCCCAGGGGAAATAACCATTCCCTTCTTCCTGACACCACCAGTATAACATGCCCCATCATCCAGTAACAGGAAACAAAATATGCAAGCCTAAATGACTAACAAGCATGGCAGGAACTTTAAAGGACTCACATTCCTGACATTTAATAAATAAATAGACAAACAAATAAGTGTTCAATGAGTAGGTGGAAACTGTTTGTAATAGACAGATAGAGAAAACTTAATCCATGTCGTTTGGATGAATAGATCTAAATGTGTGGTTCTTTTATATAGAATCATAGAATCGTAGAGTTGGAAGAGACCACAAGGGCCATCCAGTCGAAATGATATAAATTCATTTATATCTACTTTTGTTTATGAATCTCATTTCAGTCTTTTTGTGGTGTGGGTAATTGAACTACAGTGGTACCCCGGGTTACGAAAATAATTCGTTCCGCCGCAGCGTTCGTAACCCGAAATGCTTCGTAAGCCGAAAAAGCCATAGGCGCTAATGGGGAAAAGCCGCGATTTCGTGTGAAATAGTGCCGAAAAGCACCAAAAATTTTTTCGTAACCCGAAAAAACCTTCGTAACCCGGAACAGTTTTTTCCTATTGATTTTTTCGTAACCCGGAAATTTCGTAAGGCGGCGCATTCGTATCCCGGGGTACCACTGTACATATATGTCTTTCAGAGGAGGAGTTAATTTATAGTATATACAAAAAAAAAAAAAAAAAGATACCCTAAAAGTACCGGATGGATCTAATCTGTTATTGGAAGCTAAATAGGGTCATTCCTGGTTAGTATTGGGTGGAAAACTGCCAAGGTATACCAGTTTCTGTAGGCTTTGTTTTAGAGGAAGGAACTGGCAAAAACCACCTCTGGGTATTCCTTGCCACAGAAAACCCGGTGAAATTCACAGGGTCACCATAAGCTGCCAAGCAACTTGAAGGTGTATACACAAAATTTTATTTGTTGACTGAAATAACATTTATTTCAAAATAAATACAAATGAAGTGCAAATAAAACTCTTGTGTGTCATAGACAATATTATTAATGATCTAAATTCATAAAGGTAGGAGAGGATTCAGCAGTTTGCTTTTGCCTGAACCTATTGGGAAGGTCAAGACTCCACCCCCTCGTCTCTCCTCATCCCTACTGACCTGAATACAAAGTACTTTTAGAATTTTACCTCAGTTTGTAGCAACTTAAATAAGTGAGGACAAAATGGGAAAGTGGGAGGAGGAGAGATAAACTGGGACATTTTAAAAGCAGCTGAAAAAGTGGAACTACAGCGGATTAATTGTGTCTGGCCCAGCTACGTTGGGATAGTTGGAAGGTATGAGAATTCATTTTGAAGCTTCTCTTATTGGCACTACAGTATTTTTATTTGGCTTCAGAGTTCTGAGCCAAAGCTACTACCACTGAATCCTGTTAACTGTAGCAGTCTGTATGATTGTACTGACAGCATGAAAATACTATGATTGACTTGATGTTATGGGTGGGACACCTCATTCAGTTGAAATAAATGGCAGTCCTGATAAATTATGTTGAAGATCAAAAGTGCAAAAGTCCAAGGGAAATGGCTATAACCATCAACTATAACCTAGGGAACAAAAGAGCACAAAACATATAGTTCAAGGTGTGCTATTTGGCTGGTAATTTTCCTCATTGTGAAAGTAATTTGCTGTTTCCAAAGCCAATACTGAGATCAGAGGATAGTTAGCACAGCTCTAATTCTGTTTATTGCATCTGGACTCATTTATTAAAGATTTTCTTAGTATAAGAACTTATTAACTGGCTTACTTTACCTAGAATTCCAAGAGATTGCATTCCTTGCTCTAACATGAGAACAAGCCAGTTTTATAGCTAAAGCTAACTAGATTTACTTCATAGCAATTTTCCAATGGATGAAAGTACTATTAGGCATTCCTAAAAGCTTAAAGGTTCACCCCAGAGTGAATTATTACAATTTAGTTGTCAGCCATAGCATACTTTACCCAGAAATGCTAATACTGTATGCTTTTGACTGTAGCAGCTCAGCTATGAACATCTGTAGCACTTGTAACATAAATGGCGAAAAACAAAATAAGTGGTGGCTGAGTATATCTATTGACAATTTTTCTTTTCAGTTGGAAGCCACCTGAAGACTCTGGTTAGATGAATAATAGCTCAACCTCCATATGGTTTCCGTTCTTTTGGGGCGATAGCATACAGAAAGAAAATCTACTTTTAGCTCTGGCTTCTGCTTGCCTCTTTGCTAGTGCGTCTGAGGAGGCTTCCTGTCTGCTTGCTGATAGGAAATGTTAGTAAAACAGACGGGTTGAGTGACATTTCTCATGCACTGGAAACATTTGCAAACTGACAGAGAGACCATTTTTTGCATAAAGGGATTCTTTGACAAACAGAAAATCTATTGCTCACATCTTTAAAAAGCAAGCCAATGTTTTCTGGCCCGTTCATAGCCATATCCTATATATGCAGTGATGTCTAGACTTTTTCTCATTTCCAATGTATGTATGTAACAGTCAGTTTCTTTTATTGCCATTTCTCCTCTCTCTTACCCCCTCTCTCTCACACACACACCTACCCCCACCCACACCAGTTTTGCCACAGGGTTGGACAGTACCAAGAAAGAGAATGTGGAGGGGACTGTACAGATATAAGCGTGTCTCTGTGTGTATATATCACTGATCCCTACTGAATTCTAGGAAATGGAGTAAATCATCTGCAATCTGAGACTCACTTGAAAGTGGGAGATGTGACACGTAGACTCATACACACAATCAGTTTTGCTTCTACTTTGTTCTTCTCAACAGCATGTAACCACCCCAGAAATGCAAAGGGATCTTGTAGCACCTTTGAGAATGTGCTAGAAGAAATTGTAGCATAAGCTTTCATAGACTTGGTCTACTTCAGTCCCTGCATCTGAAGTAGACCAAGTCTATGAAAGCCTATGCTACAACTTCTCTTGCACAGTTAGTCCCTTTGCATACTGATATCTTACAATATTCCCTTGTTTGGGTGCAACATTAAACTATCCATAGTTGATCATTGGCCTGCTTGTTTCAAATGGGCTGTATGCATCAGCAAACCAGCTCAGGCACATGGTGAATTAACAAGCCAGGATTCTTAGTTTGTATGTGCAACTGCTGCTGATGGGTTTAATGGGCAGGTTTCGTAATATCCCAGTGGTGGTTAATTTCACTTCACAAGCATAATGGTGCATATTGAGCACACTCTAGGTCTGTGCACTGGCTGGAAAAAAAAACCCAGTAGATTTGTGAGTCTCCAGTCAGCACCACAGCGATCCTAGTGCCTTATTATTCTTGGATTCCAATATTCCAGGAGCCTTCTACCCCCTTTCTCTCATTACCTCATATTTACATAGAGAGAAATTGAATGACTGCTACAGATAGAACAATCTGTTCTGGACATTGCTTGGGCTTGAATCATGGTGAGCAATCATTAAGTTTTGCTAGCTTCACAAAGCCTCTGACAGGCTCAGACATTCTGCTGTGCAAGTAACATGGCTAAATGCTGTGCAACTTTGCTCACATGGCTTTGTAGGTTTTCATTTTCCTCTGTGATTCCCCCCATGTACTTTCACTGGTATGTGTTTGCTTGTTTCCTTTGTTGTGCCTTTCTGACTGTTTTCATAGTTTATGCGTTATGAGGGGAACAACACTAGCCCACTGCATATAAAGCAAATGCCATAAATCATAGAAACCATTGCAATTCTGGCAAATAATGCTAGGTGTTCTGCACTGATTACAAGATTTGTTTGGACCATTATTTGGCTTAAACTGATTTAAAAGTTACCTATTTAGACTCAGGTTGAATCCAAAATTGCATCTACACTGTATAAATAACGCACTGTGACACCACTTTAAGTGCTGTGGATCCATCCTATGGAATCCTGGGATTTGTAGTTTTACATGGCCTTTTCTCCGATGAAAGGTGTTCATGCCTCACAAAACTACACATCCCAAGATTCTGTAGGATGGAGCCAAGGCACTTAAAGTGGTATCAAACAGAATTATTTCTACAGGGTAAATGCACCCGAAATTTCAAGTCAGGAATGTTTGTGTTTCTCATGTTAGGAATCAAGAAATAACTTTTAACTTTTCTCAGTTTTTCTTCTGTTTTTCAAAATTGGGTTAGATCTGTAGTCACAGTACTTCTTTATTACACAAATTGTGCTAACCAAATATCATAAAATTAAGTGCAAAAAATCAAGGAACACCTGGATCCTGCAGTACTGTATATAAAAAACTGAAACAAGACCTGACCAATAAAATCACAAGGAAAACGAGCACTTTGATCAAGAACTCCTCAATTCAGCCAATCACATGCTAAGGTCGATGCAAACTTGAGGCTCTCCCACTAAGACTGTATGGACTTCCCAAGATCCACAAGGATTCCTTTTCACTCTGACCCATAGTGAGCACCATTGGACCCCCACATATGACTTGGCCAAGTTTCTGGCCATACAATTACAAACTCATATAGGGCACCCCCCACACACACACACACACTACTTCACTGACTCAGATCACTTCATAGAAAAAATCAACAGCCTCAAACACAAAACCGAAGTCAGACTAATCAGCTTTGATGTAGTCTCCCTGTTCACCAACGTCCCCATAATGGACAATATGGCACTCATCCAACAAGACACCACAGCCCTGTTTGAACATTGCCTCACCATCAGCTACTTCCAATGGGATGACAGATTCTATGAGCAGAGAGATGAGGTAACTATGGGAATCTCTCTGAGCCCTGTGATAGTATACTTTTACATGGAGCACTTTGAAAAGCAAGCCCTGGAAACAGCACCAAAAAGCCCACAACATGGTTCCGATATGTGGATGACACTTTCACTATCTAGATCCATGGAGAAGAAGTGTTTTTGAACCATCTGAACAACATCCACCTGAACATCCAATTCATAATGGAAAAAGAAAAAGAAGGAACATTGCCATTCTTGGATGTCCTGGTCATCCACAAACCAAACCAATCATTGGGCCACACAGTATACAGAAAACTGATACACATGGACAGATACTTACACAAGAACTCCACCCATCACCCAGGACGAAAAAGAAGCACAATAAAAACACTGGTAGACAATGCAAAAAGGACCTGTGAACCCCACTTCCTGGAAGATGAATGCAAGCATCTAGACTGGGCTCTACAGGCTAATGATTACTATAGCTCAAACATCAGTAGAGCTGCCAAACCCAGAAAAAACCACAGGAGTGAAGAAAAACAACCCCCTAAAGGGAAGGTATTTTTTACCATACATCAAAGGAGTGAAACTGATGATGAAATGATTTGGTTCCCATTATCCTCTCCATGGGCTGATTGTTACTGATGTTGTTGTTTGGCAATTGGTATGAAAATGGCAGATGTCACAGAGGATAGCTGCACCTATCCTCCTGAATTTTCTTTCAGTCTTTCTGTGTTTCTGGGCAGAAAGACTGAAAAAAATCTGAAATATAGGTGCGAAGGCAGGGGGGTTGTGTATATATGTACATAAATATGAATGAATGAAAAAAAGCTTAAGACCTCTCTGGGTTTGGCCCAGATGGCACCAAAACCAGAAAAGTAGAATAGGGCAGGGGTGAATGATGGACTAGAACATGTAGTTGGAAAGACAGAAAAACCTGAATATCCAGAAAATCACCCAATGATATACCTCTCAAATCCTACAGATGAAATTATTTTAACATTTCTCATCCTTGGAGAGAAAGTTAACAAAAAGCACTTGCTACTGGATCAGTCCTGTATATTAGCATACCTGCTCCAATGCACTGGAATTGGAAAACCCTGGTAAAACCATTTATTGTCATTAGATGATGGAACTGTCACTCACATAACTATCCCCCCTCCCATTTTCTCCACTGGCATTTTCTTTGTTTGGAGTATTTGGACAGGCAGTGTAGCTTTGCCAGTATTCCTAGAAATCCAAACTGCTAACAATTCATGTGTGTTCAAATTTGCAACTTTTTTCTGCTTTAGAGAAATCTCGTTTCTTTTTAGTCAGTTTCCTGAATCATCCCCCATAAAATTTATCCATACTTTAAGCACACTCCTAATATTGGTTCTTCAGGTATAATATATGTCACCTACCAGTATGTAATTGTTTTTTCCCTCTTGTCTGACGTTCTTCAAGACAAGTCACATGAATAATGACAAGTTCCAAAGGGGCAGCTATATTAGTGCATTGCAAAAACAACAACAAAGAGCCCTGTGGCATGGTAAAGACTAACAAATGTACAGGTATACTTCAGTTAACAAAGTAGATGTGTTCCTGGGCATTACTTCTTTAACAACAACAAGTACTGTACCAGAGGCAGAAATACCATAGAAAGAATAGAGGTAGATTCCGATGCTATAAAAAACAGCAGTTCTATATGTTTTAATAATAATAATAATAATAATAATAATAATAATAATAATTTGTTTTATTTATATACTGCTATTCCAAAGATCATAGCAGTGAACAGCAAGTAAGCTAATTAGCAAGTAAGCTAATTTGCCCCCAACAGTCTGGGTAGTCATTTTAGCGACCTCGGAAGGATGCAAGCCTGAGTCGAGCTTGGGCCCTTTTGCTGGTCTTGAACTCACAGCCTTGTGGTGTTGAGTGAATGGCTGCAGTACAGGCATTTAACCACTGTGCCACCAGGGCTCCTTTAGCGAACGTTTTATCTAAAAGTAACTATGTGCACAGGAGAAATGAAACCATCAAGTCTGATAAGTGTTGCATAACTAAACAAAAATGTTATGAACCTTCTAGATACTATTTCAAAGCTTCTTCTAAAATGCATCTGGAACTCCCTTCCTAGGGAGACAAGTATGTTCCCCTCCTTGGTGTCCTTTCATCAGCTGGCAAATACCTTTTTATTATTATTCTGACAGCCTTTTGAGAACTGAAGGCTTAAAAGAAAGGGCATCTATTAGGGTGCTGTATTGCTTTTAACTGCACTCTTTCAAAATACCTTTTTATTATTTTTTATTTTTTAATGTTGGTAGTTTAATTATAGTTTAATGTTACACTTTACATACTTTTCCGAAATTGTATCTGTTTGCAAGATGCTTGAGTCCCAGTCAAGGAAAAAAGCAGGATGATAATGATAATAATGATGATGATGATAATAATAATAATAATAATAATAATAATAATAATAATAATAATAATAATAATGATGCATCTTGTGGGAATGGTTTAGTGGTGTGATTTGCTTGTTGAAAGTGACAGCATGCTAAATGAGTGAAAGTAAGATGGGGACATATGGACTATAAGATAAGAGTGCATTCTGTGCAAGTGATTTGCGCTGGAGGAAAGAGTGAACAAAGCTAGTGAGGTGGAAAAAAGAAGAGATGAAAATGTGAATAACTCTAACCGCATATGATTTCTGGGAAATCTTAATTTATGATGTAAATTAAACAGTCCTGAACACGTTTGAGATAAGGCAAACAGTAAGGGGACATGTGGAACAGCTTCATGAGTATAAGTTTTCTAATAATTTTTAATAATGAACTCTTGTTTTGTAGTTTATGGTGTCCCATCTCAGCTTCAAATGCTTCAAATGCTGCTTGGTTTCTATGAAACAACACCAGCTACTTACCATTTGGGTTTAGCATGTTTCCAAGTAGATTTAGGTAAATTGGATTATGAGGAGTTTTCTTCTTATTGTACAGGTTTAATGGTCTCTTGTAATGCACATATGCATGACGTATCTCTGTTCTGAGCCACTTTTATATTTGCAGCTCTCTTTCTATTTGTGGGTTTCAGTTTACTGTGCTTAACACTGATTTCATATTACTGTCTTTTCTGTCACTCTTCACCTTGACCAAATTATCTTGGGTAAGAAAATGTTATATGTAACAGAATGGTTTCTTGCCTTCCTTCACTGTTTTTCAGTCTATGGGCTATATGGGAGTAAGATAGAGACAAGTCATTAAATTACTTTAAAGAGCTTTTGCTACAGTGAAGTATTAATATATGCACTGTTAAAAAGATATGTGTTAAATGCTTATGTATTGTTGATATATATAATGTGTCTGCTTGCCTGACATAAGTATTTTCCTATGGATTGTGTTAACTGATATTGACAGGTCATGTGATTGTTGGGGGCTTGACACAGCAGGAGGGAGCAGATATGTGTCTTCTGCATTAACACAATCAACATCCGTTCAACAGAAGGCCAGCCAGGCCTTTCCCTAGGAAACATATGCCAAAACTATTATCAAAGGCTACATTATGGCCTGCAGCAAACTGGACAGGATGCTAATGGGGAAGGACTTGTTCAGGGAAGGCCCTGAGACGAGCTCATGCTTTCAAAGCATGGTGGTGAATAAAAATTATATTTCCTTGACTGGGACAAGATTTTGGAGTAGTCAGCAACATTAGAATTGTGATCTTTGTGTTGCTTTAGGATTCTGTAGGCTTGCTTTGTTTATTTTGGCTCCTGCTTAACAGAAAGTGTGCCAGAAGTACAGGAAAAAACATCTGAGATGTTTATAAAAAGCACTGAAGGCCCTGGACAGCTCATTATTTCTCTTTGAGCAAGAAATCTGTGATGCACATTAGGATATCTGTCACCATGTGTAATGAGGCTTTGCCATGTCATATTCAGGAGCTGTCATTCCATGCTATTTGCTGGGTTTTATTTTACTGTTCTTAGTTGATATTATTGAAGTAAAGAAAAAGAACTTGCATTTTACTGTTCCTGTGCCATAATAAGAACCAGAGGTAAGATAGTTTAAATAGTTAATTGTCCCATGAAATAAAGATTAAATAAACCATGTCAGAAATAACAAAAGAGGCAGATTTGAAACTAGTTAACTACGTTATTTCTTTCCAGTCTGCTCTTTAAAAAAAAAGTTAGAGAATTGAAATGCAATTTTTCAAAAATATTTTAACAAAGATGTGCAACTTACCATTAAAATGCATTTATTTAGGAAAGTAGACTTTTTTTTAAAGTATCCATAGAAAACAACTACATGCCCACCAGAATCGTAAAGAATGGTTAAAGCTGGTTCTATAAAAGCTTGTGTGAGAGAGTCAGCATGGCTACTGTAAAAGAAAGTCTTGCTTCACCAGTCTTTCATGAATTTTCAATCACAACGCTGTTCCCATTCTTGAAACATTCTGTTTCCACAGTCTTATTTCTTTCACTATAAAAGCAACATATAGTCATGTTGAAATGAAATGGAAAGAAAATTTATTTATATCCCGCCTCTTCTGTTTTGAGGATCGAGGCAGGTAACAGCACGATTAAACAGTATAGAAAAATAAGCAATAAAACCCACTAAATCCCCAAGGTAACCCTCCCTCCCAAATTTAAAACCACATATTAGAGGACAATTAAAATACATAGCAATACATCAAAATTATTACACAGTTTGCAAATGAGAAAGATGGTAGGGAGGTTGGATCCAATCGGTTCTGGGGTGTAATCCTGTTTGTTGTGGGTTGTGGGTGGAATGAAGAAATGTGTTATTCTATTTCCCTTACCATACTGCCAGAAACATTCCTCATGCACCTTGTTGCAGTCAGATTATTCACCTGAAGGTGATCCCCCCCCCCTCCTTCTGGGGCTTGCTTACATTACTTACAATTCCACACCTCAGGTTCACTGCATGCTGTTTACATGATGCAGACCCCAAACCCTGATTGGATCTGGGCTGTTAACACAATGCCCTGACCTGATTCAGGGTTTCCACACTGTTGCTCCAAGGACCACGCAAGAAGGCAGCCACTTTTTGTTTGCTGAAAAATCTGAACAGATAAGAGCAGGATTCAGGGTAATTCAGGGATAGAATATTCTGGGAGCAGCCCAGAGTATTCTGTCAAATGTGTATGTGCCCCTGGTGGAAGCATTCAGGAACACATGCTTACCTCTACTGGTGCTGTTCTCATTTCCATATGTTGGGCACCAAGGGTGGAGTGGGTCATTGAATGCTTCAATGTGAGTTGTTATTCCTCTGTCTGTGGTATATAATGCAAAAGCAGCTATTCATAGGAATGGCACCACGGGACTTCTAGATTATATAAATAGTTTGGGACCATAGAACATTTAAAACAGGGGTTCCTAACCTTTCTTGTGCCATCAATCTCTTTGGCAGTATGATGAAGCCTGTAGACCTCTTTCCAATCACATGTGATCTATCAGCACATCTAATAACTACAGAAACACCAAAGTGTTTTAGAGTATAAATGGTATTTTGAG
This sequence comes from Sceloporus undulatus, assembly GCF_019175285.1. Taxonomy (NCBI): domain Eukaryota; kingdom Metazoa; phylum Chordata; class Lepidosauria; order Squamata; family Phrynosomatidae; genus Sceloporus; species Sceloporus undulatus. Next base: position 175,885,872 of record NC_056525.1, read on the forward strand.
TTATCTGCAGCAATTGTAATGCAATCTGAAAACATCTTTGAATTCTGCTGGTGACAAAGTCACAGGTACAGTTAATACTACTCTGGCTTGTTGCCTACCTTCATAATTGAAGGAGAGGCTAAATTTCAGTAAGAGAAATGTATATTCCCCGCCCCCCACCCATCCAAGGTCATGGGCCCTTTGAAGTCTATCCATGGACTTCTTGCTGAACCCTAGGATAAGAACCCCTGATTTAAAGGATAATGCAGTCAGGACTGCTAATATGAATTAAATTAGCTTACTTGCTAATTAGCTTACTTGCTGTTCACCGCTATGATCTTTGGAATAGCGGTATATAAATAAAACAAATTATTATTATTATTATTATTATTATTATTATTATTATTATTATTAAATGGGATTTGGATTATGTGGTATAGTGTAGTGATAGCTGCCATTGTGTTAAATGTTGCGTTATATACAGTAATGTGTTCGTATGACAATTGCTGTTTTTTCTGTCTAGGATCAGTCTTAGGAAAACACACAGTATTGGTTTTGCCAAATGGGAGGTTTGAAGATTAAGGTCTCTGTTGCAATGGCTTTCTGAAAGAGTCTTGTGGACATAATGTCAGTAATTTTACTGACCAGCAGGAATGCCAGGTCTCTTAGGATAGGCAGCTCCATCTGTGTCCCCTTCCCACAGACTTGCTATTGCTTGATTCCCGACAAAGTAAAAATGAAACCAAACATTTTTATTGCTATGACCAGTGTGTGTACCAATGTATATTTATGTACGTACACCCTCATTTTTATGTACTGTTCCTTTGTCCTTGCCCACATGTGGTAAGGCAAGCAGATAAGAACTTTTTATTCAGTTAACTTTTTGGCAAATTACAAGCTGCTGAAAAAAGTCAGGCTTTTATCAAATGGGTGCTGAACAACTTTTACAATTATGTTTTAATATTATTATGTATGTGCTTCAATATTACAATTATTTTGTGTTTTTATTGACCCATGTTTTTAATCTTTTTGTATGTCATTTAAAATCTTAGGGCAGAAGAAAGTGATTCTTAACATTATTATATTTCTTAACAGATGTCAAAACATATGACCATTAAATATACATTAGTCCATCACAGTTAAACAACCATGATATAAAATAAAATACAATGCAAAATATAATGTAATATATATAGTCAAAGGAGTGATGCTACAGTGGAAGAAAATAAATAACCTGTTGTAGTATTCTCCTCATATTCAATGTCCCAAAGTGTTGCACGAGAATTATTCTATGGAAAAAAACCGATAGTTTTTGCTACCCTGCCTTTTTGTGTACAAAACAGTTTTTTCTTGACAAGAAATCTCCTTTCTATGTAGAAAATACAGAATAATCCCTTCATAACAATTTGGGATATTTGAACACTAAGAGAAAGTTGTGCAACATTCTCACTGGTCTGTTATTCTTACTGACGGGGTTTCCAGACTGCCAGGAAACCTTCTTCTTCTTCTTCTTTTAAAATCTGGGAATGAATAATTATAAATATCATTTCCATCCCTAGGCATGAAGTCTTCTGCTCACAGCGAGAAGCCATATGACAGGCAGACAGGGACTGTTTTTGAGCCTCAGCCATGAAAGCAGTGAGCCCAGCATGTTGCAGCAAAGACACATCCAAATCTCTGCTTGGCACTCCTAAAATTTAAAATTAACTTACTTGTCTTGATTTTCCTTTTCTGTGCAATGTATTGCTGTGATACCAGGAAAGTATGTTTGTTTTTGAATGTTTGGCCCCATTCATACTGACCTTTTTGCGCTGGAAGGAACTGGGAAGATTCGCCCCCCACCTCATCCCTCCGGAAGCAAGTGGCCACTACCTCAATCAGGGTATTTTAACCCTGAATGCCCTTGTAGATCCTGTGCAGAAATTGGTTTAAAATGAAGGCACCTTTGCTGTCAATTAAATTCAGTTCTACTTTTGTCATTGGTGACGTTTCCTGCACCCACTGGGCAATCGGAAGTGTGCTTCCCCCCTCCTTTAAAAAAAAAAAAACAGGCACCAGTATGCACATATTTTGTCAAATTTAAAAACCTCCTGTGTGTGTGTTGTGGGTATTTGGATCACTGCAGTTTAAGGATCTTCCCTTGGCCCTGTTTTCAACCCCCAAATGCAATCTAATGCCATCTCGGCATCCTTCACCCTCCCTCTTTGCCACCCCAGAATGCCTCATACACATATAATTAATTAATTGATTGATTGATTCCTCACCTCGGAATGCCAGAAAAGGATGCCATGCGTCATTTGCTTTTCCTCAGTTACCCCTGAACTCCTTACAGACGGTAGGAAAAGCATTCTGTATCAATTTGCCAAATTGGAAAGAGAAACATTTGTAACATTCGCATTGTAGCATTCGCAAAGAAAAAAAGTCTTCTGCAAAGTGCCGTGCTGCTGGAAGCAAGGAAATGAAAGGGAAAGTGAACAGGCAGGCAGCCACATTTTATCTATATATGTATCTACCTGTAGCAAAAAACATGTGCATAGTCTGTCAAAAATAATTTTAAAAAGTAAAAAGAGAGAGAAAACTGTCTGGTGCGAGAGGGAAGGTTGCTCTGTTCTGTGCCCTCCCTCTGACCTGCCCTGAATTGACCCTTCATCCTGCTCCGTTACCCCGATTGCCCTCCATGGCCCCCTTCTTCCCCTGGCTCCTTCATCCTCCTCCTCCTCCTCCTCCATCATCATTCTTGGGACCCTTTCTCCAGTTCCGCCCTCTACCCACCCTCTGACCTAAATCCCTCCCCTGAACTTGCCTCATATTCAACGAACCTGGGTTTTTTCAAAAGATACAGCTTTTACTCCGCTTCCAAATGACCTGCGCTAAGGGGCATTTGCCCCCGAAACAGTTGTGGAACCCTCGGATTTGCTTGTAGGAGATTTGGGGTGAATATGAACTTGACGTGCATAATTCAGTTCCTGATACGGGGTAAAAGGTAGTCTGAATGGCCCCTTTGTTTTTGAGTGACGTTGGGATCATTCAAACTGTTCCTTGCAGTTACGATATTGGTCAAGGGACTGGCCTGTTTGCTGGTGTATAAAATAGGTTTCACCAAGAGTCTTTGGCATTCCTCCTCTTATTTTTCAATCAATGACAGATTGTTGTAATGTGGTGTGCTAGCAAGCCAGTGTTTTAGCAAGCCAAACTGAGAAAGAGTTAGTGTTTTCTGCCCCATGTCCAGCTTTCTAGGTTTTGCTTATTCTCATAATCAACCAAGCTAACATTCCATGTCTTTCTTTCGTCCTCACTGGTCTGTTCTTTTTATATAGCATTTATTGCAATCCTATGGATTTCACTCAAACGTAAGCCTCACATTGTTCAGTGGGTGTCACACTCATGGGCTATGCACAGAATTGCTTCTTGTTCTGAACTTTTCCCCCTTCTTCTAAGTGTGAGTACAGGAAGCTTATCTGATGGGTTAGAGACTAGAGGTCTGTCAAAAAGTGGAATCTGTTTTAAAGCACAACTGTTTTTTAGCTTGCAAATGCAAGACTGAACACTAGATGATGCCAAGTTAACTGAGAGAAAAACCAGTATGCCAAGTAGAATGAAGGTGTGACTAAACTGAAAACTAGCTCAGTTTGACACCATTTAACTGCCATGGCTCCATCCTATATAATCATGCACTTTGCAGTTTTGTGAGGCACCAGCACTCTATGGTAGAGAAGGCTAAAGACCTTGTAAAACTACAAATCCCAGGATTCCATAGCATGGAGCTACAACACCTAAATTGTTGTTAAACTGCAATATTTCTACAGAGTCAATGCATCTTGAGAGAAAAGAAAACCAGTGTGTCAAGCTGTCTGAGAGAAAAAACAATAACAACCCAGCAGCAATGTGTGGTTGAAAATGTGGACCAGTGGTTGAAAGTGTGGTACATAGCTATCATTTGAATCTGTTGAAACAGCAAGTCAAAAGACAGGGATGCCTGTTCCATTCTTTCCAGGCTCAAATATCTGAGGTCATACTCCATGTTCAAGGAGTCGTGCACTTGTGTGAAGGATAGGGCTGTGTGAGACCACCTTATTTTTCTCTCAACACAAATAGAAGATTGTTGCTTCCAATATCTTTTTCTCCTCTTTCCTCCCATTCTCTCTCTGCTCTAAACATCTTTTTTTCAGGGTTGAGTCTTGCTTCAGTCTGTGTAACTGAGGAGTGGTATGTCCAATTGATGGATAAGAGTGGATGGTGATATCCACACACCTCTTCCCCAGCAGCACAGAACCAAGAATGATAGCATCCATACATCCTGAATTCAAGCAGAGCACTAGTCTTTGGATGAGTTCATCATAATCCATTGCTTAAGTGAATTTAGAAACTTTGCAAGGGAGGGGGCTGAGCAGACAGCCCCGGAAAGTATGTTCTCAGCCTATGCTATTTTGGCTCCAAGGCTCACCCAGGTCGGTCCCTGGATCAGCACAGAGATGGACAGATGTGTGTGCCAACCTAGGACCAGTGTGTGCTCCTCACCATAAGTGGGTGCAGCCAGGTGCACTGTTTCTGCATCAGACTGGTGATGATGGTGGGGTTCTGAGATAAAGCGACAGCTGGCAAGGTAAGGGAATGGTGTAGATAGCCAGGTTTTGCTGTGGAATTTCTAGGAAACTCCATGGAAATCCAGGGGTATTTTACCCTGGGTTAAAGGCTGTTTACCCTGGGATATTCTGGATCCTCTGAATCCTCATCTGGTCTAGCAGGATTTGACTAATTCCTGCCCCATGGGTTTTGGCCTGCATCATCTGAACTAGACAATGGGAGGCCAGGGGAAACCCAGGCCTATTGGCCCCCGTGGACAACCCCGAGGAAGATATGAAGAACACTAGTTCCAGTTGAGTTTGCCTTTGGTGAGCTTTTGCATTGCCTACACTGCCCAGTTTCTTTTCCATGCCAGCTTCAGTGGGCACTAGCTGCCACTGCAGACAGGAGCCATAAAGAAAACAGGTTAGATGCTCCTTCTCTAACGCTATAGAAAGGATGTTTTTACTGCAAAGTTATTCTTTCCTTAGAAATCTTAGGAATGTTGTATATATAGAGAGATTCCATTTAAACTTGCAGCAAATAAACCTCTGTGGATTGTGTATATCAATTGAGCTGGAAGCCCTACCTTGTTTTTATCCAGAATATTGTGCCAATAAATGTGCATTGATCGCAGGACACATTTATAAAGGTATGAAAGGCAGAGTGCTATTTGTGGAAAGGAAACAAATTTTCAGGATAATTTTCACACTTTAATTCTATCATAAGAGCTTCTACAGGCAGTTTGCTGACTTGTATCAAAGAAACCCTGTAATAAGTAGGCTTGGAAATAATATGGGAAGAGATATATGGTTAGCCCATCCAAATGTCAGCTCTCTCTTCTTCTTTCTTTTCTCTTTTTCAGTTTGTGCCATTAGTGCTAGTGATGTCCACATTAAACCGCTATACGTGAATCCCACAAATTTAATATATTTTGTGTACTATTAATTTTCCTTTCTTGGTTGATATTTGTCTACCAGTGCAAATTCCATTTGGGAAAAAAAAGTATGGATCACTTCTTCCACAGTCTCATCACATTCTTTTATCCCCTCCTGACTTTAGAATGTGGAATGTGGGAGTTTCTGAAGCTGACCAAACCTTACCTCTCCTCATCCTGTTCATATTCTGTGATTTTAAAAGTATAAAAGATAACTAAGAATTTAATTGTACCAGTCAACAAGATGACACCCATGAGGTCCCAGCCCCTTTGGCAGGAGGTGTGGAGAGAGAAATTAGCAAGGTGTATGTTTCATGTCTTGAATCAGTTTTTTGTCATGTTAAACATTCTGACTTGTAAGTTCCATTGACTGACTTTCATCTACAGCTCAGTGTTTGTGAGTGTAGTTTAGGGACTTGAGAAGGAGACCTACAGAAACTTAATGGTATGAAGCTTTAGGGGCAAAGTTGTGAGTAAAGCCACTTCATTCTCCTTTTTCCCCTTCCCAGACGTTCTGTAATTTGTTTGGGGGAAGGGGTTAATAATATTGCCTCAAACTCTTTAAAATCTCACTGTAGCCTTATCCTCCTTGAGAAATTATCATGCTATGTACATGCACAGACTTGTAATTGCTATGGATATTATGAAATGTAGAAATTACTTTTCCATCAGGGCAAAAGAAAGTGATTCTTAACATCATATCCCTGAACAGATGCAAAAGTGTATGACCATTAAAGATATGTTAGTTTATTAAAGCTAATAACACTGAGAGAACTTTAAACCATTCCAAGAATCAACAGAGATTAGAGATTGGAACACATATTTCAGGTAATGAAAAAATGTTTCCATATTAAGGTTTCTTTTTAGATTGATTGTTAAGAGTGTGTTTCAAATATCCAAAGTGAACTGGGGGCAGCTGTTTCCATAAAAGAGAAATCTTACAGTGATAACATCCAAAGCAACATAAGGTTATACATATGTGTGAGATATCCTTATGACCTTGGATGAAACCTAGTACTTTGGAGAGCCCCTACCATTAAATAGCTTTCATTGACTTTTTCTAAAAGTGTCCAGTTACAACTTTCAAAAGACCAACCAATCAATCTGAAGTATAAGGAGGAAATGGTGTACTGAATTTGTCGGGTTTAGATGAGATAAAAGGTGATGAGATGAGAAGAAAGGTGTCTTTATTTACAAGCAAGGTATCTCATCTCACCTGCCCTTGCAGTGTACAAATAGACTAGAAAATAATGCTGTGTAGATTTATGTTTTGGACTACGTAAAAACTTTAAAAGTTAGTATTATATATCAGGCAATTTGGATTATTTTTTCCTTCCAAATTTTCTGTAACTGCTTGTTTCATGTTAGCAGGATGCTGAAGAAGATTGTCAGTGTCATTGTCAATAACAGGAAAGAAGAAAAGAATCTTTATATAGCTGTATCTGTTCTTCAGCCCATTTACTGGTGGCATTCGCACTTTCTGCCTATGTAGCTCATGAGTGAGCTATCCAACATTTAGCTGTAACTGTTATAATAATGCTCTTTCAGGAGAAGAAGGGAGTTTCTGGAGTAGAACAAGAGCACAAAATGTCTATGAAAAAACTTGCACATCCAAAAACCGTTTACTGACATTCTTGCCCACATCACCTTGTGGCTGGAATAGAAGTCTTTCATCTTTTGTTTAAGGAAAAGTTCCCCCTACCTTCTTTTAGCAGAATTGCTGTGGTTTGGAGTTCTATTTTTAAACAGGGAATATTATCAGTATTTACTCTGTTTAGATATTCTGCTTTAGTTCACCCCATGGAGGAGCTTTTTTGTAGATTAACTGTCCACCTTCCATATCGCCACACTTCTTAAAAATGTAGTAGCCATTTAAGAAGTTCAGTTTCTTCAAAGAAAAGGTCACTGTGAGAATGGTTTGTGCAGGGTGCTGTTAATCTTTCCAAGAAAAAGAAGGAGAGAAGCATACACACACACTCTTTGGATCTATAAAATAATGATCTGCAGGAGGCTTTTATCCTCCACATCTGTAGTAACTCAGTTTGACCCCCTGTACTTGGTTCCCTCAGGCTGTAGTCCTACACATGCATACATGATGAGAGTAAGATCAGTAAATACAATGGGACTCCTGATTAGACATGCATAGGTTTGCAGTGTGGCTGTTCTTTTTGAGGTTTTAAGTATGAGTAAACAGATCAAGTCTTGTTATAAAATGAAACTGGATTTTTTGCAGGTGCATGGCTGAATACTTATTTTATGTTATCTAGTGCTTAAATTAAATCCCTTTTGGCTTTCCTGAAGTAAATGTTGTTTGGATTTGTCAATCTTTATCTAAAATGAGGTATAGCTATTCATCATAGCCAAATAAACAAAATGGGGGAAGGAAAGAGAGAGAGAGAGAGAGAGAGAGAGAGAGAGAGAGAGAGAATTGTCTGCAATGTAAATCCTCTTTTCAACAATGTTGTCTTGCAAGAATCCTTACAGAAGTCCATAATTCCAAGGAAGGTGATCAGAGATGTGTCATTTGATTCAGCATTGTTACAGTTGTAGAAACAGTGATTTAAGGTTTAGTTAACTGTGTTATGGTTATCTTTCAGCTAGAACAAAGTTCAGTTTGTATAGCCTCAATTTTCTGAATATATTTGGAAACAGTAAGATATTAGAATTGCACACTAGTCAGATTTCACTCCTCATTTATATTTCTGCTTTTTTTTTATTGTGGTGAAGAAACTGAAAATCAGACATACAGTTTGCAGTATTGTAGTTTGTCATAAAGTTATGCCAATTTCTATGTGACTTTGTTTTTTCACACATTATGTTATCCTTTCCATATTATTTAAAAGTAGCCTTCCCCAACCTCATACTTTTCAGAAGCTTCAGATTATAATGACTCGTAATCTGCAACCTTTGCCACAATGCCTAGTTTTGATGGGGATTCCAGTTGAGGAAGGTGAGTTTAGATGCTTTGTGAGGAAGCCTTCCCTTATGGAAGTCTGTGCTGAAAGGGGGTGGGGAGGGAGACTTAACATTTATTTATTTAAATTTATTGAAACATTTACATCCTGACCTATATTAGAAGATATCAGTCTAAGAGCCAATATGTCTAAATGTGCAATCCTAACTGACAAAAATACTGGAATATCATCGCTCCAGCTCAATCCTAACTGGCAATCCTAAGTGGGCAGGTCAGTGAGCCAGCATGAAAAAGCTGGATCCAAACTATGAATATAAATATAGATAGATACACAGCCACCCCTCCTTTTTTATGGGGATCCGTTCCAGAATCCTTCATGAAAATGGAGTTTCGCATATATTTAAGCCCCATTGGCTTGAATATAGGTGCGGGAGCGTGGGGGTGCACAAGTATGCGCCGTGGACAGCCCCATTCATTCTCCCTCGATTTCTTCCTTGGGCATAAGTGAGAGATGTCAGTCCGGAGAGTGAGAGAATGGAGGGAGGACTGTATTCTGACATGCAGGAATGGAGGATTCTAGCAGTTTGATTCCAAGATTTCTAGAGCTTTTGTGTATCTTTTGATAATTTTGCAAAACTTTCTTTTGTACAAAAAGCAATACATTGTGTAGGAAATATTAGTTAATGTTGAAAAAATGCAATATTTTCTGAGCAAAAAAATCCTGAAATATGAAAGATGTGGGAGTTTTTTTCAGTAGGAAGTAATGTGTCAGTGTGTTGAGATATCCTTTCTCATCGAAGACAAGCAACTTTGCTGGTATTCTTTGGATCCATAATGCAAGCACTTCCCAGGTGATGTTGGAAATTGTGTAGGACTACCCTTAGCCTGGTTTAATTTATCCCAGCATTGTGATTGTTTCCCTAGTCTGGAAGAAGTTTAGATGTATGGTATTTTGTTTTGCTGTTAGTCAACTCAGCAATGATACTGGAATATTATGGCCCCAGCTCAGTCATTATATTTCTGAGATCATCTAGGTAAAGGGCATTTCTGTTGGATAATAAACTTGGGCCTAATCCTAAATCCTTATAATGAGTGGCATCGGGGGGGGGGGGGGGGGGGCGGTCCGCACCAGCTGACACTTTAAGAGGGGATGACACTAAAGGTAAAGGTAATCCTTTGACAGGAATGTCTAGTTGTAACTGACTCTAGGAGAAAGTGCTCATCTCTGTTTCAAAGCTGAAGAGCCAGCATTGTCCAAGGACTGCTCTGGTGGTCATGTGGCCAGCATGACTCCACTGAACGTTGTTACATCAATCCTTGTGATGCCACTGCTTATAACCACCATATCTTTGAGTTATGATTGTATTTTAAGATTCCACCTGCATTGTCCAGATTCAGGTGATCCTTCCTACCTTCTTTAAACATTTTTATTAATTTAATTAAAGCAATTTACCCCATTCTTGGCAAAAAAGAGAAGCACTGGTGACTAATATGAAAATTGAACCCATACATATACATCTAAAAGATATGACACTAAGGTTTGTGAAGGAACAGAGAGCGGACACAAGCTTTTCAAAGTTGCAATGTTCTAAAAATGAATAATTTTGATCAAGAGAAGAGTAGCAAGGGTTGACAAGGGCAGAGGAGAACTACTACATATTACTGGTGGCCAGTGGTATAGAAGGGAATCTGAGGTTCAGTTATGATTCATACAGCTTGCCCTCCATATCCACAGATTTTTATCTATGGTTTCGAGCATCCACGGCTTGAAACTATTCAAAAAATATATACATTCCAAAAATCAAACCTTGAGTTGGCCATTTTATATTAGAGAAACCATTTTACTATCCATTGTATTTAAATGGGGCTTGAACATCAACAGATTTTGGTATCCACCGGTGGTCCTGGAACCAAATCCAAGCAGATAACAAGGGCCCCCTTTATTTTCATCTTTCTTGGTAGTGCCCTTGTTTGTCATTAGTATTGTCTTTGACATACATTGTGAAACAGCTACTTACCTGTGCCCCCCTGGCAATATGCAGATTTGTAGCTGGTGAATAGCTGGGAGGTCTGTCCAGATTTTTTTCCCCACCAGGGCCTGAACCCATTATTGGTGGCCCTGGGAGTACTGTAGGTGATCTTTTAGCAAAGCCCAAGGGAGAACTTTAGTAGTCTGATCTCTCCCTCTGCTGCAGACTATTGGAATAGCTGTGCTAAGGTCATGTTTCATATGCAGTCATACTGGGATTCAGCTGCAGTGGAGTTCATATGAATCCCCTTATGCGCTAAAGACATGCAGGATTACATAGAACAAACTAACTGTGCCTCTAACATTCTTGCTTAGTTTGTGCCCATATTCAAGAACTATAGGACCAGACTCCAGATGTGTAAGATTCCTTCATGTAAGAGGAAATCCTGGCAATCTGGAATCTCCTTTACATGGAGGAATGCATATATCTATGCCAGTATGTGGCTTTTCAGAGATACTGAACATGGCAACCAGCTCTTTCAACACACCATGCTTCTTGGCCTCCCATATCAAACATCAATGTCAGTTCCATAAATTCCTAGCCTCTGTGTAATTGGATTGTATGGGCTGGTCTACAGAGACAGTGAGTTGATAGCCTCATATTTGAGCAACAGGTTGACCTTGGATGGCTTTTTAGCAGAGGCAGTATTTAAATTAAATTTAGCATGGCACTGCCACCTGTTTTCCAGAGGGAACTAGTCTCCTAGATTTAGTCTGAAGGAAAAACTTTCCATAGCATCCTGGATCTGATTTCAAAGAGGAGGAAAATTTTTAGAGGACTTGCTCAGGCTTATCAGAATAAATGTATACAGAATTATGCACTTGTGGACCAACATTTAAAGAAAGGAAAATTGGGGGGAGAGAAATGTGGAATATCCTTATGGTATTTATTGCATTCAAAACCATATGGTTTTGAGCATAGACTAGCCAGCATATTTACTGGATAGATATCTGTCTGTACACCTAGAAACAGGAAAGTATGATATATACAAACTCCCTGCATTACCAATAACCAATTAAGGGAAAGTATATCATCCCAGGTACTTGGTTATCTATTCAAGCCAGCATGGCATAGTGGTTTGAGTGTTTGCTTGTTATTCTGGAGACCAGGGTTTGATTCCCAGCTCAGTCATGAAATCCATTGGATGACCTTGGGCATGTCACACACTCTCAGCCTCAGTAGAAGGCAAAGGCTAACTCCCTCTGAACAAATCTTTCCAAGAAAACCTCCATGATAGATTCTCTTTAGGTTCTCCATAAGTCGGAAACAACTTGAAGGCACACAACAACAACAAGCCTGGTATGTATGTGATTTATACTGTTAATAAATAAAGAAAAATAGTTATTTCCTCAGGATGCTGTGGTTTTAGGCCAATAAAACACTTCATTGAACCCTCTGCTTCCTTAGCTAAGGACACAGGGCAATAGTGAGGAGTACAGATCTCTCATGCTAATATTACATATCTCTAGAGGTGACCTTGCACTGAAGCAGAATTGGGAAATACATGGCTTGTGAGCTGCATGTTTCCCCACTTGTTATTTTGGTGGCTGCTTCCAAGCCTCCCAGTGTTCCTGCTGCCACAGAGCAGGGGCAGAATCACCACTTTAGTATATGTAAAGAAGGTATCCTGTGCATGTATGCTTTGCTAAGGGTAGTTGTGCTTCTTGAAGGCTTCTTGGAGCACAGCTGGCCTTAAAAACAAGGTGTACTCCCCTTCTTGCTTTCTTTACATAATAAAAAGGGGAGTGCTTTTGCTGCCATTACGGCAGTGGCAAAATTGGTGTACTGTAATTGCAGTGCATGATGATGATGTAATATACCACCTCTGGTCTGCAGAAATTGCTCACATTTGCCCTAATGGCTGCAACCTTGTCACCAGTTGAAATGCTGTCACAGAAGATAACATTTTTAGAAGACTGGGAAATACGTGTAACACAAGAATTTCATTTAAATTGGAATAAGATGTGCCTTTTCTAATGTGATTGATGTCAGGAACATACAGACAATTATCCTGTCATATAAATAGACTCCTCTTGTGTTTATTAATTGTGTTGCTCAATACAAAACAAAAGATTAGTTTGAGAGATATGTCTGTGGTGTCTGCTGCCAAGTGTATATTGATTGTACCTAATGGAATCTTCATCAGATTGTTGTCTGTCTGGCGTAGTTTGTGTTCATGACATTAAAAGAACATAACACATTAGCCAGTCAGAAGCTATTTTCTTTGCAAAGGTTATCACTTGGCTACTCTGTTCATATTTTATGAGTTTCTAAACAGAAATGTATGTATTAAATGCATCTGAGGAAGTAGACTGAGGTCTACGAAAGCTCATGGTGCCGACTTCTTTCTTTCAGTTAATCTAAAGGTGCTACAAGATCACTCTACGTACAAGAATGAATGGACACATACTTGGATATCTGTAGAATATATGCAATGCTGGATTGAGCTTTGATGTCTATATTCTCTTCAGTTGCATTTGCATTTGACTGAGTTCTTGAAAAGGGAACCATAACAGTAGTTGAACCTAGTTAACAGAGGATCCAGGACTTATGTATGGTAAAGGTTGACTGGGAGAAAGAAACTAAGGCTAAGAAGTGTGATATTTCATGTCAAGGTGCACGTTGTAAGCTCAAGATCGATCACCTGGAGCCAGATAGAAAAGGCATACATTTAGAATGGAGTCAGTTTGACTCCAAAGATTTGTTTTGAATATCAGAACTGAACTCAGCTCACAGTGTTTCAGAACCCACTCTTTTAAAAAAACAAAATACCAAACAAAAAAGACAGCAGCAGCAGTATAATTTAGTGGGGATATTTGTTTTATTGCTGCTCTCATTTAATAATTGTGAGTTAGAAATACTTTCTAACGTTCTATTTCAAGATTTTAGCCCCCTTTCTTTTTTGAAAAACATAAAGCAGTCTCTCCACCTCACCAAATCTTGAGTATGATTTCTGGGATGTGGAAACAAGATTAAAGCCATTTAGGCAACAGAAAGAACAAGAGGGGACCAGTGTAAGCACATGGTGAGGATGGGGATGGGGGCTGCCCTGCCTGGCTGGCTGCTGCAAAAAGCAGCACAGCAAAAGAAGTTGGGCTGGCTGGGTTACTGTGAACTGTGTAAGAGAGTTTAGAGGAGGCAGGGGTGTTTGTATGCATGCCTAAGGCCAGCTCAGGCATGTAATTTAAAGCAGTTATTTGGTGGAGAGAAAAAGGGATTGAGTGAAGGGCTGAATAAGGGGAATGGCTGCTTCTGCATGCCTGCCCAAAACCTTATGTACAGTACACACTAAAATGGTATCATCTGCTATGCTATACCTGTGTAAGCAAGTAGGGAGGAATCCAGGCAGGGTAGTCTACCCAGAATTCTGATGAGCAAAAATATTAGGGTGTGTGTGTGAGAAACTGGACAACATTTTGTTCTATAATTCAGTAATGTGCTAATAACAGTGGCCTGTGGTATCCACTGGGATTTGGTTCTAGGCCTCCGCCAGTGGATACCAAACTACATGGATGCTTAAGTTGCAAAGGGGTGGGATAAAATGGCAAAATCAAGGTTTTTGGAATTTTTGGATTCTGGCAGGTTTACTGAGGTTACTAGTCTCCACATCATGCTCTGATGCACCTGAAGACATGGCCCTGAACATTTATACTTGAGAAAGACTCCCACATGGTCTAATTGGAGGCTTTTCCTCCAAAGTCTTATTAATGACTTTGGGAGCAAGTTGATGTGTGTGTAGGTGTAAGAAACATGTCAAAATGGGGAAAGTGTTGAGAGAGTGAATAGATGCATGTGTGTGAATGGGGAGAGCGTATGAAAGGATTATGCGTGTGACTTTCAATCATCCACTTTTGAAAATTAGCCACATTCATTATTCCCATGTAGGCCCCAGAAAGTGCTTCTTCGTGGTCTCTGTGCCTCACACAAAAGGGCCTCACACAAGTATGGAAAGTTCTAGACTTGAGTAGTTTTGGTTGGAACACCAACCCTAGTGACACCACTGGCTGCAAGGTGTCTTCACTGAGTTTGGGAGAAGGTATTATGACTCATGCTGAGGAACTGTCATGATGAGAATGCTCTTAGTGGCATCTGCTGGTACCAACCAACCATCAACAGAGCAGCTGCTGTAGGTGGTAGTTTGGTAGCAAGCCCCATTCATAGAGCCCTCCCCCCCCTGCTCCCTGAACAAGCTCCTCCATTAGCACAACATCATTTTGGGGACAAGCCTACAAACAGGTTCAATGCAGGGACTTACATTGGCTCACTCGGACTTATCTGACACCAATTTGTTACAACCTCAGTCTCCATCACCACTTAACTTTTCTCTTTCTGAGGATGTTGCTGATATTATGCCTATTTCCCCCAAAGAGGACTTGGAGCTCTATACAGAACTGCGTATATAGCCCTTTCCTACATATGGTGAGCTGAGTTGGAGAATAAAATACAACCAGTTCTCCTATTGAACACAGTGTTTCAGAGATGAATGTCAAGAGTTCCATCTAGTCATGATATCTCTTCTCCATAAACTATACACTTGGTCAAGTAATCCTGGTTGAAGGCGTCTTCTATTCCACCAACTACTAGAAGGCTAGAGAACCTGTATAAAGTTTAGCAAGAGGGACAAGTTTCCGCTTTATACACTTTGTACAGTGGGTCCTCGCCTTACGCGGGGATCCGTTCTGGATCCCTCCGCGTAAGGCAAATTCCGCCTATGCTCGAGCCCCATTGAAAACAATGGGGCTCATGCATGGCGGCGCAGGCGCGCGTGCCCATTCAGTTGAATGGGACGCCCCGCCCCTTCCGCCCCGCGCACACTGGCGGCTTTGAGCGCCTATGCTGAAAGCCGCCTATAAAAAGGCAGTGTATGGCGAGGACCCACTGTAGTTTTATGCATCATCATAGTTTAGGTATCTTAGAACTTTACCGCACCCTTTTTTTCACCATTACGGTTATGGAAAGAGGATGCTCGTGTGTGCGTGCACGCGCACGACCGGCCAAAACCAGATTTTATTGCACACCAAAACGTCCTCCAAAAGGACCTGTTCCATCCCCTGGCGCCAAGCCATTCCCGTTCAGTGCTGACAGGCACCATTTTCCTTGGTCGGAAGATTTCTGACCAGAACATTTCATGCGCCTCAGCACGAGCTTCCTCTTTCCATACCCGTAATGGTGAAAAAAACGGGTGCGGTAAAGTTCTTAGTCAAGAACCACTAGAAAGGCACACTCCAAAACACCAGAGAAAGTGGACTTGCTTGGTAGGAGATTCTACACTTGGACTTGCTTGGTAAGAGATTCTACTTAGTGAATGATTTGCCAAGTATCACGTTTGATAGCAGGCTACCACTGCTTCCTCTGGGAAAAGATGCCATTGTTTGTCCCATACCTGCAAGAAGATGAGAAGAATGTTGCCATGTTGTTTCAGCAAGAGGCCAATACATTAGCAACTCAATAAATTAAGGCAGCTTGTGACAGAGCTGATTCAGTAAGTAAGGCAATGTCTGCACAGGTGGCACTGTGTGAATACACATGGTTGAGATCTGCTGGCCCAATGGAGGATGTCAGGGCCAGAATTGAGGACCTTGATGAAGAAACCTCTTTAATGTGAAAACTGATAAGGCTATGAACACATTATTTAAGGCTCACACCACGGCTAGGAAGATGGGCTTCAGTCAACAATCTCATCCATTTCAGCAGCAGAAATCATTTGGGATGAAGTCTTCGTATTTGTTTTCCAAATCTGCATTTCATCAGTCCTGTCAGTCTTCTCAGTCTTCTTTTACACAATGTCATTTCTCCACCTTGCCATTGTCTGTCTTCATTTGTAAATAACTCATTGTCATTTAATAACATAGAATCATAGAATAATATATGACTCCTCAGAAGTCCCCCTTTTTCTTCCTGTTTCTCTGTGGACATTATCAAACGGGGCAAAATTGGAAGTTTAAAGGGGTGGCAATACAGGATCATCCAGAGTTTAGGGACAAATTTGCAGCTCCTTTCCACGTGACACTGTGTGCAATTAGAAGAGAATATGGGGTGAATGTGAGGTCAATCAGGAAATAAGTAAATTAGCAAAACTACTGGATTTACGTTTCCATTTTGCTTGCGAATTGACTCTTCTCACATAATGGCTGCTGTGCAAAAAACTAAGGCTCCAAATGCATCCGGTCTCCTGATTTCGCAAGCTGCCTTGCTGTCCCCGGGAGAGACTTCTTAAAGGGATACACACACACTTCCCTGGCCCAGCCTCTCTCCTCCTCTTTGCAGCCTGGCTTATGGACTCTGTGTGGAGAGGAAGTGGAAGACATGCCTTAGAAAAAGAGGACATGGAATCAGGCAGGCTTATGAATGTGTGTGTGGTTTTGGACTTTGCAAAGGGAGAGAGAAGGCATTTTGGAAGTCCTCCTGGACAGGAGGGAGAAATGGAGGACATGCCTTGGAAAAGGAGGGCATGAAATCAGGCAGGCTTATAATAATAATAGTATAATAATAATAATTATGGACCCAGCCTCCTCCTTTCTCTCTCTCTCTCTTATGTGTGTCTTTGTGTGTGATTTTAGGAGTTTGCAAAGTGCGACCTCATTCTGCCTTTCTCTGAAATACCTTTTGGGGCTTCTGTGGCAAAGAGGATCCCCCCCCCCCCCGGTCCCCCCTCCCCCCCCCCTCCGTGTGTGTGTGTGTGTGTGCACTTGTAGAAATGACAGTTTTGAGTATGCTCTGGAAGGATATTTATAAGCAGGCAATGAGAATTTGTTTGTTTCCTTTTGATAGCCAAATTCGCATTGGACCCACTTTATTGTGCTTTTAACCCCTTGTTGTGCTCTCTGTGTGATAACCAATAGCAAATGGGATTGCTTTTCTGGGATGCCACCACTTTAACCATTTTTGGGATGGAAACACAAAGGACCTACATGTGATAAGGTCCTGTGTTGCCATCTTCAAGACCATCATACACCTTGTCTGACTCATCATCTTGAAACATGGCACTACATTTGCTGGGATTCTTGGGTGCTTTCCATCATTTGTATAAGTTGTATGTTAGAGTTTGCTCAGCTTAGGCTGCATCCACACTGCAGAAATAATCCAGTTTGACACCACTTTAACTGCCATCTCTCAAAGCTATGAGATTCTGGGTACTGTAGTTTGATATAGCACCAGTGCTCTCTGACAGAAAAGGCTAAATGTCTCATAAAACTACAGTTCCCAGAATTCCATAGCATTCAGCCATGGCAGCCTGGATTATTTCTGCAGTACAGATGCAGCCTAACTCCAACAGGTGTGTTCTGGTCCACACATCCCTCTGGAGTCTTGATGGAAGAGGACAAAACACTCCTGCGGAAAGCTGCTATTGAACTGGTTCCTTTGTGTGTTTGTTTCACCAGTTTTTTCTCCCAGTATTTTGTGATACTGAAATGGGACAAATTATTACAGCCTATCATGGATCTCAGAGGGATGAGCACATTGCACACTAAGTAAACAAAGGGGAGCCTAAAGATAACAGAAATGGGAAGCAAACTCTACATCCCCTGATATGTAGTAATTCCAAAATGATGTTATCAAGACAGGTAATGTGAATATCTTTGTTATCTTTGTCTGTATCTAATACTGTACAGTTCTTTCCACACAGTTCTCTACAGGTTTTTTATATCTGTCTACTTAGTAATTTTGGATGTTCCAATGTAAGCCACTTTGGAGAATTCAGCTTAGTTTATAGGTATAATATAATTTTGTTTTTAAAATAAGTTACAATGGCCCCAAGAAACCATATGTTCAGGTAGGAGTGAGTCTTCATTCAGAAAATATGCCTTTTTTTTTTCATTTTTCAGCTGAAGCTGTAAAGAGAAGCTATACTGAGATGTTTCCTGTGCAAATCAAGATATTTTTATTATACATGTACACACAAAGCCAACCTCTAAAAGCTGGAAAATGGGACATTGTTATGTGCTCTGTGTTGTGTTGCCATTTATACCACCTTTACTTCCTGTTGATTCTGTATTTGTTTTTTGCTTTACAGGGTAGGGAAAACTCTTGTTACTCTCCAGGTTTTTTCCTTCTTTTAAAAGGAGTTCTGCTTCTTGTTTTCCTTTTCAATAGATTTTGCATAGTACACCATGTAGTTTTTGACATTGCCGCCTTTAAAGTTTGTACTGTACTGAAATGTAATAAAAACACACACTGATTGAGATGAGCATGTTTATTAACATGCTTCCTGCTGTGCCAAACCTGGAAGATGTGCTTTTCCTTGCCTGAGACAATCTGCATATTTTGTCATTATGATGCATGGTGGTTGTGATTGCTGTCTCCTAGCTGTGATTTTTAAGTCTTGGCTGATGATTAATTCTGTGGCTCAGACGATTGCAAATGGCCTTTGCTCCAGTCACATAAATTTTGCACATCTCTAATGGCAATGGCATGCATTATAATATGGTACATAGATGGGGACTGGTTTGCAGCTGAGGAGGCGAAAGAAAAATTGAGGCATTCAGGAAAAGAAGCTTGCTCATTTTGATCATCAGTCCCTTTGCAGACTCTGAGAATCTGTTCTATGAAATGAATCATAATCATGTATTATTTACATACTATCTATGTGGTTTATGGTCCTAGATATGAATCAGATCTAATTCTCAGTAGCAGTAGGTTCTGTACTAAAGGGCAGGGTTTTTGTTTTTGTTTTGTTTTGAGCTTTTCCAAAACTGCAATCCTAAACATACTTACCTGGGAATAAGGTGCACTGAATAGAGTCTGGTTACTTCTGAGTAAGCATGTATAGGGTTGTGCTGTGAGTAGATACTCTAGGGAGCTCATTGGCTTCCCTAGCATGCAGCCTCACTGGACATTCAGCTAATGGCCAGTTGCATGAATTGTGCCACACTTGGCTTGTCTTCTGTCACTAATGCAATCCCTTTAGAATGTGGAAGAATGTCCCATCATTCTTTGTTGTTTCCTTTCTATTGCTCTTGGGGCAAGTCTACACCAACCACAATACTCTGGGTTGGTCCCAAATAATTCTGTCCCCAGAGCTGCTCCAGATTCCCCCCATTATCTTTGCATTCCGGAGTAACATCAGGCAGCTATCTACACATGTGTCCCACTGTGCCACACTGCACTGGCACCGCGGGTGTGAGTCACTTCCTCTGAGGTAAAAAATGAGGTGCCCAGCATCAGTCACATGGCTGGGTGCCATGTTGTGACCTTAGCAGGAGTGATTCACAGCAGCGGCACCAGCACTGGTTGGCACAATGCCTGGCATCGCTCCAGAGTAAGTTGTTAAAATCTGATTTTAGGGAGGGATAGCCCAGATGCGGTACAGACCCGGCCTTCCCTCCTCCTTTTGTGTCGTGTCTTTCTAATCTGTAAGCCTCAGGGCAGGGGACTGTGTAATTAAAAATAATAATTGTAAACTGCTCTGATAGCCTTTAGGGCTGAAGAGTGGGGTATAAATACCATAATAATAATAAAATAAGTGAAGACAGGTCACATTCGAATTGGAACTTTGTCCCTGCATCAAGTGGACAGCGCAATGAGGGTATGGGGAAACTGGTTCATTTGGCCTGTGTAGAAATTGTCTTGGTCTTGGCAGTTTTGTGGAGGTAATAAAATGGTTGTGCTTCTGTAAGATTTGATGTCCCATCTTGGTGCAGCAATACTGGTGGGGGGACACACCATTGTTATTATTTATTATTGTTTAATCTTAAAAGGACAAGTTGGTTATAAATTTACAGTGTTGTTTACAGTGGCCTTAGATACAGTTGCTGTAAGGGGAATGCTGCACAGTTCACAGCAGCACTGCAAATGAATGAGACTGCTATTTATCTTTCCCTTAACAAAGGCCTCTGTGTCCAACTGTTTCTATCACTGAACTGCTTTTTTCCATAGTCCCTTAATCTTAAAATCTACCACCCACTAAAACAGAATGGAAATTAATGCTTAACTCTTTATAATTTTCACAGAAAGACACAGTGCAGAGCCTTCTTGGTGGCTGCTCCCACATTGTGGAACTCCCACTCATGAGAGATTTGATTGTCCCATTTGTGCTGACAGGTAAGGCCTTTTTATATCTATACACCTTTGATTACTAAGTGTCTTCAGGACTTTAAACTGTCTTTTGTTTTAAACTACTTATGAGGTATAACTACGATACAATATATGAATGACACTCATACAATGCTACAATACCATTTCTTATGGAGAGTGTTTTTCTGATATAGTCTGTGTGAATTTTGGCTGGACACAGCTAGTGAGAAATGCGGTGTCACTGAGGAGTCATATCCCATGTTTGTCATAAAGAATGTTCATTAGGTACAGAAGACCAACCATTACTTTTATGTTGTTGTATTTGTGGAACAAATCTTGCCAAGAAAACTCAGTGATAAGTTCATCTTGGGGTCACCATAAGATGAAAATGACTTGAAGGCACACAATAACAACAAATTGGATGGTTGAGGAGGGTTGAAGGATAGATTGTGGTTTTTCAAAGGCCGGGAATGTTCAGGCCAGGAAGTGGCTTTCTTCTGATGCATGCCTTTTCCCCATTTGTGCAAGTTGTACTTACTGTCAATTTGTTTTTGTCAGACACAGAATGTCTTTGATTCTGCTGAGCCCATCTCTGACTCATATGTAGTAAAGTTGCTGTGGCTGTCTGTTGGCATTTTTGTTTTGTTTTGAAAAAATGATAAGGTCAGTGAAGTAAGCATTTCGTGGGAGCTTTCACAATTCTCTTTAAGCTGGCTCCTGTACAACGTGTTCCCTTTACTGACTTCAGTGAGGAAAGAATGATGACAAAGTAATGCTTAAGATGTCTGAAGACAGACGTGTAGCTCTGGGATACAGCGTTCTTGACCACTGTTGTACCATAGATTTTATGTGAGAGATAAACAAATCTGAACCGTGGGCAGGCTGAGTGTGTGTACTTAGTTTAAAAATAAGCAAATTTGTTATGTCATGGTATAAAAGGAGGAGTTAGGGCAATGGTTCCCAATCTTTGGTCTTCCAGATGTTTTAGACTCCAGTTCCCAGAAACCCTGACAACTGGCCAAGCTGGCTGGGGCTTTTGGGAGCTAAAGTCGACAACACCTGGAGGACCAAGTTTGAGAACACCTGAATTAAGAGACTTTGCAATGACTTCCCTTCTGGGTTTGGTACAAGGGTTGCCCCATGTAAAGCGCATTACAGAAATCTAATCGAGAGGTTACCAGAGCGTGTACCACGGTTTCAAGGTCCCCCCGGCCCAGGAAGGGACGCAGTTGGCGTATCAGCCGAAGCTGATAACAGGTGCTCCTAACCGTTGCATCCACCTGAGCAGTAAGGTGAAGCGATGAGTCCAGGAGCACCCCCAAACTGCGAACAGAGTCTTTCACAGGGAGTGTGACCCCATTCAGGACAGATGGAAAAATTTCCTTACCCAGGCCAGGAGAGCCTATCACCAGTACTTCTGTTTTCTCTGGATTCAGGCTGAGTCTGTTTTCCGTCATCCAGCCCATTACCGACTCCAAGCAGGCATTAAGAGGAGAGATGCCATCCCTAGTCACTGCATCAGTCGGAGACACAGAAAAGACTATTTGGGTGTCATCAGCATACTGATAACACAGCACCCTGTGTCTCCGGATGATCTCTCCCAGCGGCTTCATGTAAATGTTGAATAGCATGGGGGACAAAATCGCTCCTTGAAGGACCCCAGATGTAAGGGCCCTCTTATCGGAGCGACAGTCCCCCAGCTCCACCATCTGGAATCTACCTGAGAGGTAGGAACGGAACCACTGCAGAGCAGAGCCCCCGATACCCAACTCTCTCAGGCGTTCGAGAAGGATACCATGGTTGATGGTATTGAAGGCCACTGAGATGTCCAAAAGCACTAACAGGGACACGCTCCCCCTGTCCATACCCAGACGGAGATCATCAACTAAGGCGACCATAGCAGTCTCAACTCCATAGCCCGCCCGGAAGCCGGTTTGAAATGGGTCCAGATAATCCATTTCATCCAAGATCCCCTGAAGCTGAAAGGCAACTGCCCTCTCGATCACCATCCCTAAAAATGGCAGCAGCGATACAGGCCAATAATTGTTCCGAATTGGCGGGTCAAGGGAGGGCTTTTTCAACAAAGGTTTTACTATGGCCGTCTTCAATGTAGATGGAAACTGCCCATCCCTGAAGGATGTATTAATAATACGGTGCAACATATTAGTTACAACCACTCCCCCTTGAGCTGTCAGCCATGAGGGGCAGGGATCGAGGGAGCAAGTCGTCCTTCTAACACTTTGAAGAATCTTGTCCACATCCTTGGTACAGACAGACTCAAAGTGATCCAGTTTAACCAAGTCCACGGAAGCTCTGGATACCTCTACTCTAGATTCTGAACTAATACTGACGTCAAGATCAGCCCTTATCCGAGAGATTTTATCTGCAAAGAAGTTATTAAACTCATCACAGCAGGCCTTAGTTGGTTCCAAAATAGGGTTCAGGGAGGAGGGCAGTTGGGTAAGCTCCCTCACTACCCTGAACAGCTCTGCTGGACGGGACTCCGCGGACGCAATACGTGCAGCAAAGAAGGAACGCTTTGCTGCACTTATTGCCACTCCGTAGGCCTTCAACTGAGACTCTAGAAGTGTCTTGTCGGATAAGCGCTGGTGTTTTCGCCAGTCACGCTCTAGTCATTGCAGAGCCCGCTTCCTCACCCTGAGGACTTCCGTATACCAGGGTTGATTTTTGGAAGCAGGCCTGAAAGGACGCTTGGGAGCGATAATGGGCTGGATGAGGGAAAACAAACTCAGCCTGAATCCAGAGAAAACGGAAGTACTGGTGATAGGTTCCCCAGGCCCGGGGAAGGAAATTTATCCACCTGTCCTGAATGGGGTCACACTTCCCCTGAAGGATGAAGTTCGCAGCTTAGGAATACTTCTGGACTCGTCCCTGCAGTTGACATCCCAAGTAAATGCGACGGTCAGAAGTGCTTGCTATCAGCTTCGGTTGATACGCCAGCTGTGACCCTACCTGGGCCAAAGGGACCTTGAAACCATGGTACATTCTCTGGTAACCTCTCGCTTAGATTTCTGTAATGCGCTCTACATGGGGCTACCCTTGTAACAAGCCTGGAAGCTTCAGTTAGTACAAAACACGGCAGCCAGACTGGTCACCGGCGCATCCAGGTTTTACCACATAACACCTATTCTGAAAAATCTTCACTGGCTGCCCATTCGCTTCCGAGCGCAATACAAGGTGTTGGTTATTACCTATAAAGCCCTACATGGCTTGGGCCCGAGTTACTTGAGGGACCGCATCTCCCCACACAATCCGCCCCGCACACTCAGAACATCTGGGAAGAATCTGTTGGAGATTCCATCTTCCCAATATGTCTCCACATCCCAGACGGCCTTTTCAATGGTGGGCCCGCGGATTTGGAACAGTCTCCCCGAGGAGCTCCATCTCATGACCCCCTAGAAACATTTAAAAAGAGGCTTAAAACCTTTCTTTTTTGCCAAGCCTTCCCCCCGAGGAATGAAGTTATATAATAACTTTATTACGGCCATTTGGCCAGCACAAGAGGAATGAAGTTGAGCACTCTTGATGCCATCAATTCTCTGCCTTATCCTATGAATGATTGTGTTTGTATAATTGTATTACTTGTTTTTATCTATTTTTATGAGATGTTTTTAATAGTTTTATAGTCTGTAAACTGTTTTGATCTAGGGAAAAACGGTATACAAATAAAATTTATTATTATTATTATTATTATTATTATTATTATTAATTGTGTCCAAAAGCTCTTGGAGATTTTTGGTAGTACTTTTTTGAGGTTTTCCCCCGAAGAATCGATTCAGATGTGTGTCCCATGACTGGGAACACCAGATCGGAATTTATTCTTTCAGAGGAGAGGGACAAATGGCAGAGGAGTGTGTACCATCCCTCCCCAGAGATGTCACACACACACAGAGTGCTGCCTTCTTGGTTTTTTTAAAAAAGAATAAATCGAAAAATCGATAGATTGGTCAAGCAACTAATTGCAAAGCCAAGTACGGTGAGCCTGCACCATACGCGAGCTTGTTATAGGCGGCTTCCAGCTTATGCAGAAGCTGCCTGGAGAATGCAGATGGCATGTAAGCATGACCTCGCGACAAGCACGAGCCCCATTATATCTAACGGGGCTTGAGCATACACACTTTTTGCCTTACGCGGGAGGGGGAGTCTGGAATGGATCCCCCACGTAAGGCAAGGGTGGACTGTCATTGCTAAACCATTCTATCAATTTGTTGCGGCTCCTTGATTTAATATAAGTAGCTGACAATGAAGTTGACTCTTTATTTCATGAATGTGGGTACTAGTACTGTGAAGACACACCCAACTAAAGGTGGTGGCAGGTTTGGGTGTGCAACGCCGGTACCCTGGTGAGATCAAACTCTTCTACCCAAAAAAGCTCTGAAGCTGAATGTAAAGTTCAAAAAAGGGGGAAGTTTAATTTAAAGAACAAAAATAAAGAGTTTTCTCCTCCCCAGCTCTAGATAAAGGATAAAGGATACTTTACAATTTGAGTTTCAGCAATCTTCAAGATGTCATCTCTCTGGGTTTGATCTCCTCACTCAGTGGAGCTGGTGCAGGGTCTTTCAGCTCCTGAATTCTTTGTCTTGAAGTAGGTAACTAATTTCTGGTAACTAAATGGCTAAATTCTTGGTAACTGATTTGGCTAATGTGTAAGAAATGCCCTTTCCAGCTGTCTGGGCCTGTTTGCCACCAAAAGACAGCTCTCTGCCTGCTCACAGCAAAAACTGCTCCAAACTAATGTTACTAGCTAAAGCAGAGCATACTGGGAAAGGGCAAACCAAACCTGGAAAAATGCAGGGGATCCTACAGCTCCTCCCACAACTAATACACTGGTGCCTCGGGATACGAAATGACCGGGTTACGAAATTTTCGGGATACGAAAAAATCCCATAGGGAATCATTGTTCCGGGTTACGAATGTTTTTTCGGGTTACGAAAAAACTTTTGGTGCTTTTTTCGGCTTTTTCGCACGGAATCGCGGCTTTTCCCCATTAGCGCCTATGGCAATTCGGCTTACGAAGGCTTTTCGGGTTACGAAAGCGGCCGCGGAACGAATTAATTTCGTAACCCGAGGCACCACTGTACAATGAATCTTCCTACACTAAAATATTCTATGGCCTGAACCAACATGAAAGAAAATGCAGGGGGAGATTCAAACAGTCCTGGCAGGACATCACAAGTACCACGCCTTCCCAGTTAATAACAAAGTAGCCACAGTGGGTAACATCATTTAAAGGAATTTAAAATATGACAATTGCAACAATTTTAAATAATTTAAGCAGTATAAAAAATAACATCAGCAGCAGCAATAATCACATTAAAAAGGCTGTACTGTATACTTAACAGAATATTAAAGTTCAAACAGATAGGCCAATGCCCTGCCTAAACAGCAATGTCTTTAGATTGTGAGCCTTGCCTGGCCCATCTACTCTTGTATTGCTTTTTAGTTGCTCTCTCTGACCATGAACTGCTTTTGCCCCATACTCTCTTGCCCAGCTTAGACCATGCTACTATTATCTGAGAGAGTCAGCGTGGTATAGTGGTTTGAGCATTGGATTATGACTCTGGAGACCAGGGTTTGAATCCCCACACTGCCATGAAATCCCCCAGGGTGAGTTATACTCTCTCAACTTCAGAAAAAGGCAAAGGCAAACCCTCTCTAAATAAAGCTTGCCAAGAAAACCCTGTGATAAGTCTTTTTTAGGTTCGCCATAAGTCAGAAATTACTTGAAGGCACACAGCAACAAAAAATATTTTCTGATCCTCAGGCTGTGTCCACACTGCAGAAATAATCAAGGTTGACACCACTTTAACTGACATGGCTCAGAGTTGTGGAATTCTGGGAATTGTAGTTTGGTGTGGCACCAGAGCTCTGTAATACGGAAGGCTAATGTTTCACAAAACTACAGTTCCTAGACTTCCATAGCATTGAGCCATCGCAGTTAAAGTGGTGTCAACCATTCTTGTTTCTGTAGTCTGGATGTAGTGTCAGACCAACAGGTTGTCTTTGTGTTTTGGAAATCAAAAATCTAGTATTCATGACTACTGAAATCTGGAAAGTCCTTTCATGGTCTCCAAAAACAAGGCAAATACATGTGTAGTCTCCAGTTTGCTTTTGGAGTTCGGCTGAACTATGAACCTGAGGGACTTCTGTGATTAATGCAGGAACTGTTCTTTTGGGCAAGTGTTTTTGGGACTATAAATAGTAAGACAATTTAAAATGGGTGGATCATCATTCCATAAATTTTGAGATGCATACTTTCTCTCCCTCTCCGCCCCCCCCTATACATATCAAAAATACATTAATATATAATTCAATATGTGTTGGTCTGGCACTATCTTTTTATCGGGGGTTTAAACTGTCATTATCCCATGAAAGTTGTGCGATCGTGGTGAAGATGTTCACACGATGTTGTGATTAAAGAGGACTTATCCCAGCAATAACCAGGTAATAACCAGCAACAAATTATTCATAGAATTTCCCTGTGAATGATTTGTTGCTGGTTATTACCTGGTTATTGCCAGGATGAGTCCTCTGTAATTGCGATGTGTGTGAAAATCTTCACTGCAATTGCATGATTTTCATGGGATGACACTTTAAACCCCCAATTTTCCCCATGTGATAAAGTCCATAGCTTGTGTAAGAGGAAGAGATTCGCCACCTTGAGTCCCTATACTGAGAGAAAGATGGGATATAGGATGATGATGATGATGATGATGATGATGATGAAGAAGAAGAAGAAGAAGAAGAAGAAGATGATGATGATGATGATGATGATGATTTGATGTTTTGTGCCTTCAAGTCATTTCTGGCTTATAGCAACTCTGAGATGAATCTATTGCAGAATTCATCTTTGTTTGTTTTTATTTTGCTAGATTTATTCAAAGGGAATTTGCCTTTCCCTTCCTCTGGGGCTTAGAAAGAGTGACTTTTCCAAAGCGATCCAGTGGGCTTCCATCACCAAGATTTGAGCATTGGTCTCCAGAGTTCTAGTCCAGTGCTCAAACGATTACACCACACTGGCTCTCAGACGAAAATTGTAGGCTGCTTAATTGAAGGACCCAGCTCATATTTGAAAACTGGGAACCCTAATATCTCTACCACTTCCTATTTTAATTAGCATTGTCATTCAGATTCACTTGTCATTCAGAACATGTTTTCACATTTGTGGATGCAACCATGTGGTTATGAGCACTTACTGAGAAAACCATTCTTTGACTGTGAGTGTTCTATGAAGAGCTATGGGAAACCTTCCTCAAAAGCTTTTCAAGAACATTACCTAAAGCGTGGTTGAGATTGCTAAAGAATTTCTTAATCACTAATGCTAAAATATTTATACAAGCATTAATAGCAGCAAAGATACTTCAGCACTGTCTGTGCAGTATGAAATTGAAACGGAGTGCTGTTGTTACTGCGGCAAGTCATGATGGTAACTGGATGAACACATAAAATGGAAGTAAAATGTGGGCTAGACAATGGATCTGTAGGTGGATTTATAGTTGGTTGACTGACCAAACCCAAGGATGCTCACCAATGGCTCCTCTTCATCCTAGTGTGAAGTGACTAGTGGAGTCTGACTGTGTTCAGTCCTGGTCCTAGTGCTATTCATCTTTATCAATGATTTGGATGGTGGGATATAGGCCATGCTTATCAAATTTGCGAATGATAACAAATTAGAAGGGGTAGCCAATACAGCAGATGACAGGATCAGAAGTTAAATTGACTTTAACAGATTAGAGAGCTGGACTGGCACTAACAAAATGAATGAAAAAAAAAGTCAAATGCACAGATATAGGATGGGTGACACCTGCCTTGACAAGAGTACCTGTGGAAGGGATCTAGGAATCTTAATAGACTACGAGCTAAACATGAGCCCTCAGTGTGATGCAACAGCTAAAAAGCCAATATGATACCAGGCTGCATCAATAGGAGAATAATGTCTAGAGAGAGGGAAGTAATAATACTACTCTGTTCTGCTATAGTTAGACTTCACCTGTAATATTATGTCCAGTTCTGGGCACCACAGTTCAAGAGGGATACTAACAAGCTGGAACATGTCCAGAGGAGGTTGACCAAAATCGTGAAAGGTCTGGAAGCCATGCCTTATGAGGAGCGACTTAGGGAGCAGGAAGTGTTTAGCCTGGAGACGAGGAGTTTAAGAGGTGATATGATAGCCATGTTAAAATAAGTCTGCACTCCACATTGACCAAGATTAGGGGTGCAAGACCCCGGCGAAAGTGGAAAAACCACAAATATGTGGGGAAGGTGGGAGGGGCATGCACACACACTCCTCTTCCCCTTCTACATGTGCACACGCCATCCCTGCATCTGCCCTTCCTGGCGGGTCCCTCCCTCCTGGGCTTTTTCCCCTGAGGGGGAAAGCCTGGGAGGGAGAAGGTGGAGCACACATGTGCCCTTTCCACACAAATAATCAAATCCGTGAAAGTTAAACCTGCAGAAGTAGAGGGCTGATTGTATTTGAAGGGGTGTCATATTGAGGATGGAGCAAACTTGCTATCTGTTGCTCCAGAGATTAAAAACTGCACTGTACAGTTTGCCCTCCATATCCATGGATTTGCCATCCGCGGATTTGAGCATCCACAGATGGCAAGCCCATGAGGGAACAGCAGAGGAGGGGGTAGGAGGAGGAGGCAGGGATAAGGAAGAGGAGGAGGATGAGAGAGAGCAGAGAAGGGGAGGAAAAGGAGAAAGGTGGATGTGTGGAAAAGGAGAAGGAGGACGGAAAAGGAGGAGGAAGAGCAAAGAAGAGGAGGAGGAAGGAGGAGGAGGAGGAGGCAGGTAAGAGGAGGAAGTTATTCTGTTATTCAGGCACTGTTATTCTACTCTTTAACTGCTATGGCTGCATCCTGTGGCATTCTTGGATTGTGGTTTAGTGAGGCCTAAGGGCTCTCTAGCTGAGAATTCTAAATGCTCTTCCCTAAACTGCTAGTCCCAGGGCTCCACAGGAGGCAGCTGTAGTAGTAAAAATAGAATAATAGTGCTATAATAATGTAGTGTACTACTGTCCTAGGGCATGGGGCAAAGGATTCAAACTATAAGAAAAGAGATTCTACATAAATATTAGAACTTCCTGATGGTGAGAGCTGTTGAACAGTGAAATACACTGCCCTGGAGTGTGGTGGAGTGTCCTTCGTTGGAGGTTTTTAAAGAGAGGCTCGATGGCCATCTGTTGGGGGTGCTTTGATTGTGTATTCCTGCATGGCAGGGGATTGGATTGGATGGTCCTTGTGGTCTCTTCCAACACTATGAGTCCAAGATTCCCTAAATTAAGAAACCTTTTTAAAAGAGCTAACTTGCTGGATTAAAAGAAATACTTTTAGGCTCTTTAAAACACTTTGCCCGTTAATTTAAAACATCAGATACAAGGTACAGTAGCAATAAAACAAAGAAAATAAAGCAACACATGATGACTTCATTCCTGAAAAAAATCCCAACAATATATGGTGACTCACTTTGGGAATGGCATTCCACAGATGGGGTGCTATCAGTTTTTCTTTTAAAAAAGCCCTCTCACCTGCAGCCATCCATCTCTTCATGGGCCAAAGACATCTGGAGAAAAGTCTTGGATTATGACCTCTGGATCTGGATGAGTAAACACTTTTAGAACTTTCCATTTAGCCCAGGAAGGTTGAAAGGCAGGTAGTAAAAGGGGTGTTTGGAAGGAGAGTAACACTTCTGCTACCTCTCCAGAATTCACAGAAACTGACAGGTTATAATAAATGCCTCAGACTCAACCAGTGTACTTCACAGTGTAATGAAGATTTGAACCTGGGCTTCTATTCTCTGAAACCAGCTACACATTGGGTTTAAAGTAATGTAAATTGGCAGACATTCTGAAACAGCTCAGCTGAATATTCTGCTTTGTAAAAAAGTTACAGATTATTGTAAAAAGGTACGCCTATACTTCTAGTACAGACTAGCCTGATTTTATAATGCTTTCAGCCATTGCATTGCATCACCATTTAAACATATTTTGTCTCCTGTGATACCTTTTTCAACAGATAATTTTAAATTGCTCTCTGTGGGGATGTTCTCAGTGTCGATCTGCCTATCAATCTTTCTGTCTGAATGGAGAAGTATTTGATTAGTGTGTTTAAAGCAATAAAGATGTCTACAGTAGTGTCACGGTGATTGATACTAATTATCAGTCTTTATGTGGCTCCTTCAGTTTGGCCACTTCCCTCACAGATTGCAATTTTACCATTAAAGTAATGCTCTGCTGTCCACAGACTAGGTCATAAATTGTGGACTATCTTTTTTTAATGATTCTGTGTCCAGTGGTAGAATCCCAATAACCTTCATTATCTCTTCTCAAAGAAGTCTGTGACTTCTGTAGTGAGCCTAGTAATGGATTTATAAGGGCCAGATGAAGACTGCCTCCTGTCAGACGTTATCTTGATTGTGCTTCTGTTGCGTTAGAATAAGCAGAAACATTAGACAGGCACTTGCAGATAACAGATTATTTTCATTTGGCATCATTCTTTCACAATAATACTGTAAACTGAAATAGCTGTTCTTGAATAGGTCAAGTCACTGTTGAAAGTACAGTAAAATCTATGGGATCCACATGGTTTGTCTGAAAATAAATGAGTAAAATGTTGGGAAAATTTAGTCTTAGTCTCGTTTGGCTGAACAGAGAGAGCTTCTTGCAAAATAAGCATTTTGCCTGAAAAGTACATTCTTACACTTTGGCAGGGAGGTTTGGTTGCTGGGCTAATATGTAATTCTCCATTTACTTGTGCAGCTTTTCATAGGAGAAATGCATTGGAAGAAAAAATACAGAGATTGTTTCTGATATTTTGCACATACACTGATGTCAGGAGCAAATGTTCTTTGCAAGCACTTTGGATTTGGGCATTATGTGTGATAAGTGAGATCTTCCTTCTTCAATATATCACAAGGACAGAGGTATGATGGAACCCAGGTGTCAAGTTCACACTTGACAGGTGGAAAGTTGATGAGTTGCCTACATCTTATTTTATCAAGATATCACAGTTGTGTGACCAAACAAAAAAATGTAAATAAAATAAATTAGGGAATTGGATCCCCTGCCCTTCAAGGGGTAGCTAAACTTGGTTCTTCCTTGCATAATACTCAGTCATGGAATTTGCAGTGGCTTAGATGATACGAAAGGATATTTCACAAATGAGGACCGGTCATGGAGTACCTGTTTGCCAAAGGTTGTTCATTCTGAAAGTTAATCAGAACTTCTGGATTCAGAAGCAGTATACCTCTGAGTACAAATTGCTTCACACAAACATCTGACTGACCACTGCTGCAAACTGGATACTGTTGATGAGCTTTGGTCTGATCCTGCAAGCCTCCGCTTATGTTCTTACAAGCAGTATCTGCTGACTGCCACTGTTTCTGTACCTGGCTCCTGGAAAGTTGAGGGTGGAGGGGGGAAATGGGAGAGAAGTGATGTAGTGACATTGAACCTGGCTAGAACTAGGATTGCCAGATCTCAGGACACCATACAGAGTCCCTAGCTTTGGCACATCACCTCTGGGTGACAGGTGGGAGTTCAAATTCTCAATTTTTCATGGAATCAGCTCCTGGTGGTAGATAAGGCTCCATACAAATCTCTGGTTAGGTAGAGAGCTTTTAGGTAACTGTACAGCCTGCAGTACTTTGCAAAGGTTAATTTAAATCCGTTACCAAATGCACAATTTCCAACCAGGAAAATATGTTCTGTCTGCCTGTATGTGTGCTTGAGTGACAAACTGTGCGCAATTATGGTTGCTGTTTAAAGAATAGGTATTGGCCAGGAAATCTCAGAACCTTGGATGATCCTGACCTTAGCTAGAACAGGTCTCCTACTTTGGCTATGCAGGTCAGATGTGGAAAGTTTTATAGGAGTCAAAGGACATCATCTATAGCATTCTGAAGTACACAGGCTTTCCTGGCTGGTACAGCAAGTCTTCCTGTCTTTCCTTTTGTGAGACAGAGCTCAGTGCTGGCACATAAACCTTTGCTTGACATCTTTCACAAATCATTGTGGACTGAAGCCTTGAGACTGTTGGAGGAAGAAATTCACAGTTGAAAGGCAACTGTAAGGGAGTTTCTTTTCCAAAGTGTTGTTTCTTTCATCTGAGGCCTATTCTTTGATTCTTAAGAAACAAGTAGTTTGACGGCTAAAACAAGAAATTTAAGCATCCGTTCCTTGTGTCCACCATTTCTAGTTGCTGCCAATTTTCATAGCAAGTCAGCATGTATTCCAACATAAAAAGAAGTTTATTTTACACACACAGCCTCAAAAAATTAATATGTACTGTCCAGCAGTTTCCAAGACTTCCAAAACATTCAGATAACCAAACATTTAGATAAGCAGTCATGATATTTACATAGGATTACATTGCTATTATTAGTAATTTGTGAAGCACTTTCTTACAACGCCAAGTGATTTGCAGTCCTTATCTGCTTCTTCCCCACAGCAGCCTTGTGAAGATCATTATTATTCCTGTTTTTACAGATGGGGAGCTGAGTCTGAGAGATAGCGACTTGCCCAAAGCCACCCAGTGAGTCCATTGCTGAGCTAGGATTTGAAATTGAGTTTCCTAGGTTCATTTTCAAAGCTCCATTCTGTGGATTATCTTGACAGGCCC
This sequence comes from Sceloporus undulatus, assembly GCF_019175285.1. Taxonomy (NCBI): domain Eukaryota; kingdom Metazoa; phylum Chordata; class Lepidosauria; order Squamata; family Phrynosomatidae; genus Sceloporus; species Sceloporus undulatus. The sequence goes on from NC_056525.1 coordinate 175,918,953, forward strand.
AGGATCAAAATGGATTCAGATTATTACTTTTGAAAACCTGAAGTTTGGGTTTAAGGAACATACAGCGTTTGTCTACATGTATTTGTGCAATCCTCCTGTTCTTGCAGTTTATTTTTAATGTCTGAATATTGATCAGGGAACACTGTAATGTTTGTCTGTTCTGTCATTTCTCTGTGCTACTAATTCTTCTTCCTCAAAGGAATAGACACTCATTCTGTGAACACTTATAAAAGAGGAAAAGCACATAAGGCTATTATGGTATTTTCTCTTTAAGCCTTCTCCCATGTTTATTGTTTGCAGTGATATATAACATTCATAATTTACTTTCAGCTTGTATTTCTTTAACTATATATAACAAAACACTCCCCCCCCCCCGGTTAGCATCAGTTAATATAAAGGTCTGAATGTTTTGTTCAGAGGCATAGTGAACGTTTTTATAGTGCTGTTTCCTGTATTTTGAATTGATTCTACGTTGTATTTGTAGCAGCCTTCTTCCATGAGCACAGAGAAGCATGCTCAGAGGACTGTGCTGATCTTTCTGAGAGGGGATTTCCTTATTTCTGCACACCCTATGATCACAGGAAGACTCTGCCTACATCAAATCAAATATCTATCTACTGTGTGGGAAGCCTCCAAAAAGTATATGAGCCCAATAATATTTCCCCCTTATGTGCCCCACTCTGATCCTTACTGTGTATATATAGCTATCTAGACTTGCAATGATTGATAGCCTTATCTTCCATGAATTTCACTAACCCTCCTTTAAAGCTGTCTAAGTTGGTGGCCTTCACTACTTTGTTTACAGAAGTAGTTGTATATTTTTTCCGGAATGCTTTCTTCTGGCATTATGTTGCTCATAAGAATAACCATCCATATAAATTACTAAGCATGCAAGATATAACATATTGTGTTATGAATCTTAATATATGAAATGGCCCATACTATAAACAGTTTAAACCTTAGTTACACTCCACTGTCCTCCCAAATAGGATTAACTTGCCTCAACCAGGGAATATAGCAGTTTGCTCTCTAAAAGCAGCTGAAAACAGATGTTTGTTCTGTAAAAGCTGTTTGTCTCTAGTAAGAAATAATGCTGTGTTTGCAGTGATGAAATATATATTCTATGCAGACCTAGCATTTTTCATTGGTACCTACCTAACAACCTTTATTTTCCTCTCTCCCTCACCCCCGCCCTCATTTGTCTTGTCATACATCCAATGGATTTACCAGGCAGACAAAAAAAAACTATTTTAAAAATCTAAATACAACAAAGCAATACCCCTTTTAACAGTTACAGACAAACTAATAGCAAAAGACTTTAAGAGGTACATACAAACTAAAATGACACAACTTTTTAAAATGTCAGGGAAAATGGAATTCTTAACCTGAAACTAAAATAATTATAGCTTTGGCACCAGCCTTGTCTCCTTGAGGAGCTCATTGTGGAGTTGGGAAGCCATTGTAGAAAGGATCCTCTCTGATGCTAACTTACAAACTAATGCAGTCCTCTTTCTCCTCACCTGCATGTCTATTAGCAATTTCTTGGTTGTGAAAGGCTGCCTTAAATTAATATACAACACACTTCTGCACATGAAGAAGCATCTCAGACTAAAAATCCTCAGGAATGGGCAGGTTTGTATGGGGAATGTTTTCTCCAACAAGCATTCAGGTTTGACAGAAAAGTACCAGCAATGTCAATTGGGCTCCAAAGCTATGAGGGAATCAATATAGTTCTTTCAGACTTGAAATAATATTTAATCATCTGATTTAACCAGTTAAAATTCTAGCAACCTTGGCGCATTACAGAGTGCCCAAAAAGGGTGCTCTGCTGCCGCCGGTTGCTGCGTCCGTGAACCGCAGCAGTCAAACTGTGCGGTTCCTGGATGCAGCTGAAAAGAAACGCCGAAATGGCACTTCTTTCTGCACCCCAGAAGTGGCACCACGAGACGCTAGTCGCACACTCACAGCGTCACTCCCGCCGCGCAACGGCCGGATGCTATGCATCCGTGACGTCAAAATGGCGGCCCCCGTGTGGAACGGGTGCTGCTATTTTGTATGGACTCGGTCCGTACTAGGGTTAGGGGCATCAGGAAGTGACACCCCTTTCTAACCCTAGTACAGACCCAGTCTGTACTATAGTCTGTAACGGGCCCTTGTTAATTTTGTATCTCACTTTCTTTCAAGCATCTCAAAGCAGTGAACATGGCTCTCCTCCTAGCCATTGTAAGATAGGTCAGGTTAAAAAAGAATAATTATCCAAAGGCAAATGAAATGATTTTCATTTTTAAGTGCCCTGTTGCACACACTGACCACTATACCGCACTAGGTCTCAAGTTGTCCAATTTGGCCATGGAGGCACTTCCTTAGTTACATCCATCTTGGATTACTGTAATGTGGTTTGTCTCTTGTCCCAACTCTCCAATCACATTAATTTCACTGGATGCTTTAAAGGCTTTTGACAAAGTAGAATGGAAGTATTTATTACCATAATAGAATTAATTTTGGAAACACCTTCACTAATCTTATTTTAAAAAATGTTTACAAAAGCTCAGAAGCCATTATATACGTCAACAGGAGAGACTCTGCTCAGATTAAACTTCAAAGAGAAACCAAACCGCTCTCTCATCTTGTTGTGAAAGCACTAGCAAATAATATTAGAGACAATTTAAACATTTGAATTTAAAAATAAAAGTCATCATATTCAGTAAATAAGAGCTGAAAATCAGCTTACATACAGATGATACTTTAATTTTCTTAGACAATCCAGAAGATTCATTCCCAAACCACAAAAAATAAAAATAAAACAGTTTTGAAGGTTTGCTGGCTTTCATATACATTTTCAGAAATAAAAAATGCTAGGCCTTAACATCTCCTTGGGCCAGCACAAGAAATGGTAAGAAATTACCAATTTAGAAAAGAGCCTTCAGGTTTTAATTATCTTGGGGTGCTCATAACAAAAGATGTCTTCCAAACTTTATCACACAGTTACAAGTCACTCACTAAGTGGATGAGTGTAAAAACAGAAAATTGGAAAATCTTAATTATTCTTGCTGGGAAGGATTGCTCTCTTTAAAATGTTCCTTCTTCTGAAACTACTGTTCCTGTTTCATTCAATTCCACCAATGCCCTGTGACTCATATTTTAAAAACTGGCAATCAATAATCTATAACTTTATTTTCAACAGATAGAGATCCAGTTTCTTGAAACATAGTAGATATTTCAGCTCTGACAATGGAGGGCTGGCCTTTCAAAATATAGAATGCTACTTTGGAGCCTTTCAGTTATCCCAACTTATTCAAATAATAAAGAAAGATATTCAGAACAGTTGAGTACATCTGAAGATAGAAACAGATGCTGAACTAAATTTAATATTCTCACATATCTCACCTAAAACAGCATTTAAAAATGTTGAAAATCCCTTCCTTACAAACTACTCTGTCAGTTTGGAGAAAATGGTGGATCTTATTCGCTTCTGTCCCTTTCAAGATTAGGCCTTATTTGCTGGTACACCTATACTTTCAAAATCCCAACAAATTTGACCAAATTAAACTGTGGGAAAGCAGAGGCTTAATCAAGGGACGGGGACTGGAATTAAATGTAGAATTTCAAAACCTGCCTGGTTGAAAATTTGGAATTCTTGTCCATTTAAATAATAATCTGTGCTTATAAAAGAAGGTACCTTGAACCTTTTTCATAAATGGTACCTTTTATGCAACAAGAATCACACACCTCAAAAGCAGGATGTGATGGAGAGGTTGGAGGCTGTGATTTCAAGGGAACATATTAACACATGTGGGTGGACTTTATTAAAGTAAATCAATTTTGGCTCAACAGATATTTGGACATCACTAATCAAAAATTCTGTCCAGGGCACCTATTATTTTCAGTTTTTCTAAACAACAACAAAGATCTAAAACACAAACTTAATTGGCTTCTTCATGGCAGCCATTATATTGGAAATTGTCTAAAACTGGAATACAGAAGACCATTGCATAAAGAACTGGCAACACCATATATGAGACATGTGGCTAGCAGAAGAAAAACCTCTGACATCTTAAGGTTCACAAAAGGTCACATGGAACAAAAAAAATTGCCTTGTTTTAGAGTAGAATAAAAGCCCTGGAAGCCATCATAAACTGTTCCAAAGCCAATAACACATTTAATTACATAACTTCTTTTACTAAGAAAATGCTTTGTGGAAACTGCAAGTGGGATTTTGCCCCAGTTTCAGTTTCTCTGCATTGCCACCAGTAGGGGTGCAACCCCATAGTGGGGTTCAGAAATTGGCTGTGGACTCATAAATCAGGCCTGGGTCTGTATAACTTTCTAGCATAGTTGGAAATGAGGAACTGATTATTTTAGCTCTAAAAGCAAACAATGACTTGCACCAATTGACATGCAGCCTATTGTAGTGTAAGTAGTCTGAGTGTTGGACTATGACTCAGGAGACGAGAGTTTGATTCCCTGCTTGACCATGAAACCCATTGTGTAACCTTGGATAAGTCACACTCTCTTAGCATCATGAGAATGCAAAGACAAACCCCCTCTAAACAAAACTTGCAAAGAAAACCTCATGATAGGCTTGCCTTAGGGTCACCTTAAGTCAGAAACTGCTTGAAGGCACACAGCAGCAACAGGAGTGGACAAAGGAGAGTGTGAACCTGATGTTTGGTGATGTGAACTGAGCTTGTACCCACTAAGTTCCCCATAGGATATCACAGTTTGATCCATGCTGCTGGGATTTGAAGCTGACATGTGTTCTGTTATCTATACCACCAATTCATCACCTGTATCTTAACAGGCAATCGAATAAATTGGTACTCGAGCTTTGTGGCCAGTGTTGGAGAACATACTTACACACATACGTATCTTCACCTCACTTTCAGTTCTCCCACTCAGTCACTCCTTTTTTAAAAGCTGAATTTAGAAATTTTGTTTGTTGTTTTAGCAACTAGATTGTGCTGCTTTGATGTCTGATTATTTTCTGGGTTTTGTTTTTGTTTGTGTTTGATGACAATATAATACATGAGAATACATGAGAAGAATGTGTTTTAATGTAAAAACCCAAAGGCATCTATTTAAGAATGCAAGTTATGCTTTTAACGCTTTCTAAAGCATTCTTGCAGCATATTACTAAATAAGATAATGTTATCATTTTAACTAGTAGCAAGAATACAATTAATTTTTTTTGCTCAGAACTGTAGCAGTTAATTTTGTACAAATCCCATCCCAATGCAAACAAAAATACTCAGAGTGTGGTGGAGTCTCCTTCTTTGGAGGTCTTTAAATAGAGGCTGGATGGCCAACTGTCAAGGGTGCTTTGATTGTGTGTTCCTGCATGGCAGGGGATTGGACTGGATGGCCCTTGGGGTCTCTTCCAACTGTATAATTCCATGAATGTAAAGTGAAATGACACAACCAGAACCTATTGTACAACAAAGACCCATATATTCTGAAATGTAATCCAGATGAAACAGAAAAGTAGTGGGCTACAAATGGCAGCCCAAAACCACTTGCAAGCAAAACAATTGTTCACTGATGCCGTAGGATATTTTAACCTACCTTAAACAGGCATTTTGCTAGAAGGCTAGGATATATATATTTAATAAATAAACACCATTTTGTAAGGGTTTTTTAAAAAAAAAATAGGCAAAGCTGTTTGAATCTCATCAACTACTGAAATCATTTTGACTTTAAAGGAAGATTTATTTTACCTGCTAAAACGTGAGATTATTTTGGCAAATAGAAAACCCAGTCTACAGAAGTGAGAGGACTAGCTTAAAAATGATTACAACAATATTGTAGCTTTCCCCCGCAAGGAATAAAAATGCCATATTAGGCTTCCAATTAAAAGTGTAATGTGAGAACTTGCTTTTTGGTATCGACCAGGGACCTCTTTTATCAGTGCCATATTTACCTGACCCTTCATCTCATACTCAGACTATTTTGTTGCTCTCCAGTCCCAGAGGAGAGTCTAGCAACCAAAATGAAGTGAAAAGCCAGGTCACATATAAGGTACTATTGCAATACATGACAATCTCCAGTAACATTCCCCCAGGTAAATAGCTAAGAAAGCATACAAACCTTAAGAATGTACATATTGGCAGTCTTGTATATCCTCTGGAACCTGTACAATATTCATAGTTACCAGTGGTGTTTGTGTGCATAAAATTAGAAACTAATTGTTTGAACTAACCTCTTGTCTGCAATCATTTTTTGTTAATAATTAAGTTATTGACATATGTATCTTTAAATCGTGTCCTTAGGTCTTGTTGGGATTTTAAAACTTGCTCAATTATTTATTGTCAGTATTTAAAATTAAAAAAGTGATACAATCTCACCAAGATAGTTAATAGATTTGCTTTGAGTAAGCAGATTTGTCTGTGTTAATTTTAAATTGATGGAATGTTCAGAAGGATTGTAGAAACCTATTTTCATTGCCATTTTGAAGTATTTTAGCAACAGCTACTGTTATTTTATATGTTTATTTGCCAGCCAGCAGGCAAAAAACCTGTTAGGTTGTAGACAGAAGGCAGGAAAATAATAAAGTTATATAGAGTTATATAATTACATTAACAATGTGAGTCCACTTGTTGTTTGGGGGCATATGTTTGCTCCAGATTCAAGCCACCAGGACACTGTAATGGCGGGAATTGTAAGTATTTGGTGATGATGCTATGAATGTGAAGTCGAAGGCTTTCATAGCCGGCAGCCATATTTTTTGTGGGTTTTTCGGGCTATGTGGTCATGTTCTATAAGAGTTTATTGATGACAGTTCGCCAGCATCTGTGGCTGGCATCTTCAAAGAATCTGAAGATGCCAGCCACAGATGCTGGCAAAACATAGGAATAAATGCTTATAGAACATGACCACATATGCTATGAACTGTTTGTTAAGCCTCTAGTGCATATGTTTAACCCCCATTGAAAATAAGGGGGCTCGTGTATGACGTGCGGGGTGGCATGTGCACCTTGGGTGCGCACACCATTGCAACTCCATCAGTGTGGCTTTCAGCATAAGTGGGTGCACTGTAGTGTACTTTAACTCTTATAGAAAAAGGAACCATCCCCTGGTGAAAAGCAAAAGTGTAATCTATCCTGGAAGCACTGATCTCTCTCCCTCCCCGAAATTCTCTCATCCATTGAGCCTGTTTGAGCACAGTTATGCCTGCTGGAATTTTGTAAGTTCTTTGGTATTGTTTTCCCTTTCTTAATCTTTTAGATGCTTAGTTACATGCCCTTAGGTTTTATCTTTTACTTACCCATGGGTCCTATCAAAATACATAATTTTGGCCCCAAAACCTGCCCTCACCTTATGCATGAAGTCAACTTATAGTTGAGTACGTATGGAAATGTCTCCTGCATTTTCTATATCTAGAATTAAATTCACATCAGAGTTTTCTCCATCATTGTCATCTTGACTCATTGGCCCTATTGCCACCTCTTATCCCACCTTATCTTCTGTTGATGAGACATTACTCCAGCCTGGTGGACTGCTACTCAGCTGATTAGTATAATCAGTAAAATGTTAGTAGATAATAAAAATTTCAAAGGTTTTATTGCTTCAGATTACAGGTGGATCTTTCTTTTTCTTTTTTGTATTGTGGAACATTCAGGCATGAGAACTACCATCTGTATATCTGACAGTGAGAGATATGTTTACTATCCTATCTGTTGTTTCTGATAACTAGACCTAAAACTCATGACCTGGCATTAAAATTGCAGGGACAGCCTCCTTAACACATCTTCAGCACATGAATTCAAAAAAAGAACCAAACTCATAATTGTTGTTTCTATTGTAATTGTTGATCAGTTATCTAGACTCTATGGATCCTTTCCCAAATTAGAAACTTCCAGGGGATAGATGTTTTAGTGTGTTGCAGCAAAGACAACAGAGAGTCCTATGGCACCATAAAGATCACTGGGTTTTAATCCTTAAGGCACTGCAAGACTGTTTTTTATTCCCCCCAAAGCATTTTGATAACCGGGATTTAGAAATGTAAAGAATATGCAGTACTATTTGTTTCTTTAAAAACACCTTACAAACCTGTTGGGAAGAATAACAAACAGACAAAAAATACGTAGTTCTTTCTCAGTAGTCATACATCCTGAAGTGAAATTGCTATGTGCATAAATACATGTTGGTGTTTTGGGGGGGGGGGGGGGGGGGGGGGAGTTTCCTAAAACACACTTTTTTTTACGTGTGCAAAACTGGTATTGCACAAACACATCATTTTTGCATTTTTCAAAAATACATCTGTTGAAACAGTGTTTTCTGATTGAAATTGTGTTTTTATGCAACAGACACATTTCTGAAAGGCATGGAGTCATGCAAAACAGACACATTTCCAAAAGGCATACAAAATACGTGTTTTTGTTCTCCCTCAAAGCATTTTGCTGTAAAATGGAGCTCCCATTTAAATTTAGATTTAAGTTGCACTTGCTTACCTTTATATCAGCTGGCCACAGCCTAAATTTAATGATTACTACTAACTAGAGTAGATCCATCAAATCAATGGATGCCCATAAGTGTTGACTTACCATTCTGCAGTTGATGCAGTTGATTCAGTAAGGCCCTATTCAGAGTTACCTGTCTGCACTGGATGGAACTGGGCAGATTCGCCTCCCCCCCACCCGAATCCCTCCAGAAGCAAGTGTCCACTACCCTATCAGGGTAATTTAACCCTGAATGCCATGCAGCTCTGGCAGAGAGTTCACATTTCCCGAAGCGGTTTTGAAGAAAGGCGCCTTTACTGTGAATCAAATTTATTCCCGCCTTCATGGACGTAACATTTCCTGCAGCCATTGGGCAATCGGAACTGTGCTTCCCCCTGTCCTTTAAAAAAAAAAAAAAAACAGCTGCCACAATGCTCAGATGCTGTCAAATTTAAAAACCTCCTGTGTGTGTTGTGGGGATTTGGGTCACTGCAGGTTAAGGATCTTCCCTTGGCCCCATTTTCAACCCCAAAGGGCAATCTAATGCCATCTCTGCATCCTGCATCCTCCTCCCTCCTTGCCAGAATGCCTAATAATAATAATAATAATAATAATAATAATAATAATAATAATAATAATAATAATAATAATATTCCTCACCTCGGAATGCCAGAAATGCCATGCATCCATTGCTTTCCCTCAGCTACCCCTGAATTCCTTACAGACAGTAGCAAAAGCATTCTGTATCAATTTGTCAAATTGGAAAGAGAAACGTCTGTAACATTCGCATTGTAGCCTTCATGTAGAAAAAAAGCCTTTTGAAAAGTGCCTTGCTGCTGGAAGCGGAAATAAAAGGGAAAGTGAACAGGCAGCCAGCAACATTCTATCTATCTACAGTATCTCTCTATCTGTAGCAAAAACCATGCACATAGTTTGTCAAAAATAATTTTAAAAATAATTTTAAAAAAGCTCCCTGGTGCGAGAGCAGAGGCTTGCTCCATTCGGTGCCCTCCCTCTGACCTGCCCTGAACCTCCTCCTACTCCATTACCCCGATTGCCCTCCAAGGCCCCCTTCTCTCCCCCGGATCCTTCACCCTCCTCCTCCTCCTGATCCTCCTCCGTCCCCGATTCTCTTGGCACCCTTTGGCTCCTCCTTCTCCAATGAAGGGGAGGGAATGCTCTGCCCTCTGCCCTCCCTCTGACCTAAATCCCTCCCATGAACTTGACCTGATCATGATCAGGGACAAGTTCATATTCGCCGAACCCGGGTTTTTAAAAAAGATCCAGCTTTTACTCAGCTTTGAAAAGACCCACGCTAAGGGGCATTTGCCCCTGAACGGGTGTGAAAGCCTCAGTCTTGCTTATGAGAGATTTGGGGTGGATATGAACTTCATGTGCAAGATTCGGTTCCTGATCCGAGGTAAAAGGTAGTCTGAATGGCCCCCAAGATTACTGAATTGAAACAAGCAACTGTCTTTAGGCCTAAGTCTATACTTGCTTAATATTAGCCTCTCTGTTCCCAAACCATCCATTGGTTACTTTTCAAACAATATTCTGAAATGTTCATAATGTTCACATCTATAAGCCTTACTGTAAATATGGCCTAGAATCTATAGAGAGCTTTAGATACAACACTGTACTATAAATATAATGCATGCCTTTCCACACAGAGAAACACACACACACACAGCTTTTATTGCATTGGCCTTGTTCCAAGCAAGGTGATTAGAATTTTTGGGCTGTTGGTCATCTGAATCTTTTTCTGGATGTGACACTTGTTTGTTATAGAACAGCACTTGTATCACTTGGATACTTGCCATGTACTGTTTGTTTACAGTCATAAGCATGGAACAGCTTACATCCTGACTGTACTCCCAGAGTCTAAGGTGAAGCATTTGGGAGATGTGAAAAAAACAAAGCTATTCTATTTGAACCTGTCCAGTGTGTTCCACTTAATGCGCCAGTCCTAAACTAACAAAAGGAAACTGGGCTTTGGCCCAAGTTAATATATTAACACTTCATTAGGTTATGGCTCTCTTAGACTGCAAAGTCAGTGCCTCCTAAAACAAGTCATTTTCTTATTTTAATATTTGCTTGTATATTTCCCTGCAGAAGCAGATGAAGTTCAACAAACATGCAGAAGCTGTGGGCCTCACAGTAAACCCCATGCCTGTATTCCTGTGAAACATCATAACATCCTTTTGTAGGTACTGTATGTAAAATGCAATTTTATGCATATGTATTTAAAATGAGAAAGACACACAGCCAAGGTGACCGGATGTTCTCCTTTTCCAAGACATTTCCTACATTTCAACCTTCTGTCAAGGAGGAATTTCAAAATGCCCTCCATTTTGGGCATGAATTAATATTTATATTAGTGTTTTTAGCTTTTTTTTGTAATGTCCTACATTTTTCTTGAATGTTCTACATTTTGTAGTGCCTTTTCCTCCTTTCTGATTGGGATATCTG